>NC_090268.1:36985000-37305000 GCF_040414725.1 Anabrus simplex
TGTCTCGTTCTAATGGATTAAAAGTCTACTCAACTAAAAATGAGCCAATTTATGATTTTTGATTGAATGCATTATTAAATCATAATTTAGTTTTAAATCTGTGTTTATATGCATGTATATGTGTGACAGTGAGATGGACTTAATGAAAGCTGTATTTTTTAATGATTTTACTTTGCGCTTGTATTATCGTTTGAATTAGATGTTAATTAATTTCTTTATTAATTAGTATATTGGCAATAAATGTTTACGCATTACAACCTGTCGCGTCACCGCTATGTTGATTAATTGAAGTATGGCGAGGCTCCAGGCTTGCAGCACGATCATAGCTAATTCATGTGCTTCAACCAGGTACAGAATCAATCTGCGTTGATTAGTTGACACAGTCAGCTGTGTATGACAGCTATATAAGTATAAAGCGTGTAAACAGTATGAGAACGCAACTTTCTATTGGTTACTGCACAATAGCGAGAATGAAGGAAGCCGAAAACCTTGTTCGACTTCTAGTGGTTTAATTTTGTCGGATCTAATAAACTTCACCTCGTTATTGACATTCGACTAATTAGAGCCCATCGCATTGTTCCATTTATGTTTACGTGATATAGATACTGTTTGAAACTGGTCTTCACTTTTGCAGTTGAAACTACTTTCTACATGTTAACTAAATTCTAATTATAAATTATTTTGAATGTTAAGTAGAATCAGTATTTGTCAAACATAGACTTTGATTATTGCCCATTGCATCATACCCTGGAGGCTGGCTGGATTCTCAAAAATCCACAGTTCCTAGCCCTTCAGGCTAGCAACTCAATGTTTTAGGTAAATAAAATATAATAAAGTATGAGAATATGTTTGTTTGTCCAACCTATGCCCTGTTTCTCTTCGGGGTCGGGCATGAAGTGAGATGAATCTGTCGTGGCGGATTTTTATGACCGGATGCCCTTCCTGACGTCAACCTCATCAGAGGAGTTAATGAGATGAAATGAATGACGTGCTGTCGAATAGCACCAAGACTTAACGTCCCCACCCGACGGACGAATCACTATCAACAGCGTCATGTGCCCTCAGTCTATATGAGCACTGCGGAGAGATTTGGAATTTAATCTAGGCTTTTGGCACGCAATCTAGTGATTAGAAACTGTATGCCACCACTTCCTCTACCCTGCCGGCCAACGTTCTGATGGTGAAATTTTTTTCGACCAACGGGACTCGAACCGTCTAACCACGCTGTCAGACCGTTTAGACTTCAACGCCTTAACGATCATGGCCACCAGGCGGGCTAATAAAGTATGAGAATGTATTCTTTATTTATTCCTAAAAATTGCAATCATTTTGTTAATCATCGAATGCAAAGTATCCAGTATCTGGTCGATTACATTACCAGTTTGCCTTTTTCTACCACTATGAGCGCCACTGTGAATCATTTCAGAGTTTCACTTAAACCGTTATAACTACATTAGGTATGGACATTTTTCAAACAATCAAAAAATACCTGAGGGTATTGAACCAAGGAGGAGCACATTACAAAACGTTTATGTAAATAAGTTAATTGGGCTAAGATTTGAATAAGAAAGACGCGTAAAAATCAAGCGATTTTAGGCTGTTTTTCTGGAACTGCATACAGGCCGGAAGTGATTTTTCGATTTTTTTAAAATTTTGATAGAGCTATCCTATTCTCACAATCTGAAACTTTTCCGGGCCCTTTAGCCCATCAACTTTCGGAAGATTTGAGGGAACTGCTTAATTTTACGTAGTATGTGGAACTCTACTTTTTCTGCTTAGAAATGTTATCAAGATTTAGAGTTAAAAACTGACGGCGGTGCAGTAATGAGGCGTACGAGGCATTATGAGCAGTGAAGTTCTTTGCCACTGCTTTTAATACTGGAGCGTTATTGCTGAACGACAGCGGTGAACATTGCTCTGCCGTTTTCCATTAAGTGTACATACTCTCATTCCTATAAGTGCTTCAGAGCAGGAGTTGAATTACTGGAATACTGTGATGAACAAGCGTGTCACGTACCACCACTTATCAGAACATGTATGAACTAGAGGAATTGCATGCTAAAGGAGAAAGCTATGTAACTCTCCTGCTACTTCCTACCAATACTTACGCAGCCTGTTCTACTCGGAACGCAGCAGCAATGTAATGTTATTGTTGATCAATTTTAGGGGGTTTCGATATTGTGGATCTTCACATTTAGTTTTCTGACACTGATATTAGGGCATATCATGTAAAGTGAATCCTTTTCCCGCTTTTCACGAATACCTCTTTTCTTATTCTTCGAGCGATCGTTGCTTTAATACTTATTTTTTTTTCATTTTGCTAATCATCTTCACAATTTGAATTCCCTTGTTGATATGGGCTGAACCCGCTGTGTTTGGGGGACGCAGTCGAAGAATACACACTAGGTATCCCCTGTTTGTCGTAAGAGCGATTGAAAGGGGCCACCGAGGGATGCTGAAATTTAAACCATGAGGTTACCTGGAATTCACGACTTTTCTTGCGATTAATACCAGTAGGTGAGGAATACCATGGGTCTGATGGTGGATCGCTATGGATTTACAGTACCCATGTATAATATCCGCCAGTAGGTTGAACACCCCAAGAAGATAAAAAGAGGCTGTCATCGCTGGGGTGTTTCAGCATCTAGTTGTGGATATCATGGGTCAGCGTTCCGAGGAACACCACGGGTCTGCGCGTTGCCTGTGATTAGTACCCGCTATGTGAGGAACACCGCGGTATAGTGTGGGTCCTTGTGATTAGTATCACTATATGAGGAACACCATGCGTTCGCATTGTCTATGAGTGGCGTCCTTATGAGAGAAACACCATAGGTCTGCGTTACATGTTTGTAGTACATTACCTGTGAGTAGTACCACAGTCTGAGGAACACAGGGAGACTACGTTACTGTTGATTATTACCGCTATATGAGGAATGCCTTGGTTCTATTTAGTAGCGAAAAGTACCATTATAAGGGGCCGTTGACCTAGATTTTGGAACCCTTTAGACGAAAAGCGTCACGGATTCTGGTTTGTGCTCTGGAAGCAGCCCCTTGGTCAGTATATACCATTATTTTAAGTTAGTTTCTGGGAGGGCGGGGCATTGCGGGTCGGATCCACTGATGGTTTTAAGTGACATAAAGTAGACCATTGTTCATCGTCGTCTTTTTGAATTCTAGTCAGTGGATTGATTTTGGAATTATTTTTCACTTTCAATATTGTGAGTTGGACCCGCTGACTATTTTTAAATTCATATTCATCCATCCATTCATTCTTCATCATCAAGTTTTGAATTCTGGTCAGGGGATGAATTTTGGAATTTTAAAATGTCATTACATTTCGCCTCATTTCGTACCGTTAGGGGCCGATGACCTAGATCTTATGCCCTTAAAACAACAAGCATCATCATCATCATCATCATCAACAACAACAACAACAACAATTACGGCATCGCTTCCTTCCCACTCCTAGCCCTTCCCTATTCCATCGTCGCCATAAGACCTATTTGGGTCGTGACGAAAAGTAGATTGTTAAAAAATATTGTATAAAACATAAATGATCGGAAATTTCTATTTTCGGCCTGAATCTGAGGGCCGGTTTAAGGTCCACTCAGCCTACGTGACTGCAGTTGAGGAGCTATCTCACGGTGAATTAGCGGTCAATAATAACGGCCGAGACTATTCGTCGTCATTCGGGTTTAGCAGGGGTCGCTTGCTACGACATGGCCTTTCGGGGCTGTTGGGCCATGGAGTTTGGTTTTTATCCATGAATACAATGCGATACAATGGTCTTACTGTTAGACGATTGTTTGAATTGTCTGGTAACACTCACACAGCAATGTAAACACAACTTGTGCATCACTATAGGCATGTGTTCCAAGTGATGTCCCTCTAATTGTTTTGAACAGTGTATGCATTTTCGTTATGATATACGTATAGCAGAGTAGTTAGAGCCATCAGTTGATAAAAGATGTAATATTTCTTCTTAAGTATTTCCTGAAAATCATTGCACATTTAAACCGGAAATGAAATTTTTAATCAATAAAGTTTATTTATAAATGACCATGATATACGAGATTGAAAAAGAATGGTTGAATTACTCAATGTAATTTCAAAATTGTTGTACTCTATTGCGTATTACTGTATTTAATTACAGCTAAACCAGAGAGACATGCAACTTGTAATCGTTAGTTATAAATGTATGTGCAAACGTCACTCACTCCTAATGGGAATTTTATCGTAATGGCTATGTAAACTTTCATAACACATTCATTTTTATCCATACTCATGTTTTGATTCCCAAATTTTAGTTCCTGCTGTTAATGAGAAACTGATCCGTACGTTATAAACGTCTTTTTTTCCTGGGGAAGATGCACATGTTGAACTTTACATATATATTTTATGTAGCAGTAGAAATTTATCGTGATACTCTCATAGTGGTTAATGATTTGGATCAAGTGCGATTAAATTTGTATTCATAACATATCATAATGAGTAGAGGTAATTTATTATTATTCAGTAGTGATCATGATAGGGAACGCGATTTGCGTAGTGGCTTACCACCTGGCTTTCTTCCCGTATGGATGAGTCCCAAATCCCGTTCGAATCCCGTTTGCAAGTTCTACTTGAAGAATCAGGTATCGTTGGGAAGGCCATCTGGTCTTAAACCCTCACAAAAAAGGGACCGAAATTAACTGGGATAATATTAAGAACGTTTTTCCGAACCCAAGACATTTTCAAAGGGCCAGGTAAAAGATCAAAGTGATCATAATAATTAAAATTTAAGTCGGAAATCGTGTTAATTAGTCAACATTTTTTTTTTTCGGTTAATAGCTGTGTACGGATCTCCCATCATACATGCCCATCAACAGTTCACTCAATTAGGCTGCAATACTTTCCTTTTGACCCCCTGTGGGTGGGGGACGCAAATGAAGAATGCACCCACTCTATTCCCTGGCTGCCATAAGAGGTAACTACAAAGGGCGACCAAGGGATGACGAAATTAGAACCATGAGACTACTTGTGAATAGTACCGTTACGTGTGAGGAACACAATGGGTCAACGTTACTTGCGATTAGTACCACCATGTCAGGAACACCATCGATCTACGTTACCTAGGAGTAATACCCATATAAGAGGCGTTGCGTGTGGTTAGTACCTTTGCGGTGTATCCCACCGCGGGAGGGGGGGGGGGCACTCGTTTGCGCGGACTAATGTCCATGTGAGAAAAGGTGCTGTGTTCAACGATGTCGGTTCCCCTTTGTTCAGAATGGGTCTGTGTTACTTATGCCTAGTACCACTATATGAAGAAAACCACGGGTCTGTGTTTTCTATGGGTAGTACAGTAATGTGTGATATACCGTGGATTTGCATTGCCTATGATTAGTACAAACAGGTGAGCGGCACCAAGAGTATACGTGGCCTGTGGTTAGTTCTGCTATGTGAGGAGTAATGCCCTTATGTGAGGCACACCACGGATCTGCATTACCTGGGATTATTACCACTATAGGAAGAGCACCATAGTTCTGCTTTACCATTGCTATTATGAGGCGCTGGTGACCTGGACTTTGAGCCCCTTTTTATAACAAGCATTATGTCGTGAAGGCATTCTGAATTGGATTCACTGATTGTTTTGGATTCATGGTCCTTTTTTCATCATCATTCGTTTTTTATTTTAGTCAGTACCGGTAGATACATTTTGATGTTTCAATTATCGTTTCATTTATTTGCACCTCGTACCATTAGGGGCCGATGATCTAGTTGTTAGGCACCTTTAAACAACAATCATCATCATCATCATAATCATCATCATCACCGATTTCCTTTTGAACTATTATGCACAAGATGCAATGTTGCATTGCTAAACCCAAAGGCATTATCGAGAAGTATGGTCACGTTGCCAAGGTCCTACGTCCATAGCTGTACTCGTCGTGCACTTAAAAGTGTTTCTTGAGAGGACTCTGCGATAATTAGTCAGCAAAAGGCTTCACAAAGAAGAAACAATTGCGTCTGTAATAAAAGTCGCAGTTAATTTGGGTATTGGCTGGCATGCTGGAACATTCAGGCGGAAACTTGGAAATTAAATTAAATTACATTCCACGTACCGAATGAGAATTTCTATATATGTAAAAGATTACTTATCATTGTCAAGTCTTCAGGAATACGAATGCGTGTTGTGTGCTAACGGTTTCAGTAGAAATTGTACTCTAAAAAAAGACTCTAGCATTTGAACACTTTAAAATACTAACCTTTTGATCGACTTATATTACAGACGCAATTATTTGTTTTTGTGAAGCCTGTTGCTACCTGATTATCACAGAGTCTTCTCAAGATACAAATTTAAATGCACGACGAGTACAGCTATGGACACAGACCTTTGGCAATGTGACCGTACTTCCTGATAATGCCTTTAGGTTTAGCAACTCTGTTACTCAGCCGATATTCCGACCCACAGGGAACATTCACGAAGTGCCTGACTGATAATGATATAAAATCAAGTACGATGGAAAGTTCAGTTGTAATCAATGCTGTAACAAATTTTAGCCGCACTTCGTGAATATTTTTGGTTAGTGTGGCCCAGCAGCTTCTGATCTTATTGTTAGTGCAAGCTACGAACCAGTGTGGAAATGAGACGCGCAGACGTGGCATTCACATTTTTGGGGGGATAATCTATCACACCTGTTGTAATGGAGACTTTAATTCTTGGAGATTTCGGAATAGCCATAGTTAAGTCCGAGGTTAACATACAATTTCCAAATTGCAAACAGATCCACGTTGCCAATGATTAGGAGCAAGGAGTTTCTTGAGATCAATCCAACTTCACATCTATCTCTGTGTGTGTGTTTGTGTGTGAGTGAGAGAGAGAGAAAGAGAGCGATTATTCCGGGATAGGATTGGGAAAGAAAGTATTCTGGCCCGTAACTTCCCAGCTGAATTGTAATGGTACTATAAAGAACACAGTTTCTAGTTTGGTCGCCGGCAGAATCCAAATCCACTAGGATTGTACCCATTTGATGGGCTTGTCAACAGGATGCGATATCTTAGTCGGATAGTAAATAGCAGGCTCGTATTTACGCATGGGACACATGGGCCCAAGTCCAGGGTGGCAAATTCCCAAAGACGGCAAATATTTAAACAAATGACGTACATCTCAAACTCAGGAGCTCCTGAATCATCCGTCTATTATTATAAGAGAGAATCCCTTACTGTAGATTTTGAAAATGTGATTATTGTGTTCTCTAGTACGATTGCAAGAAAATAATTTATCTTGGGAGAATTATGTGTTGTTGCATAGATATATTGGACTTGAAAATTTGGTAACTTTTTTGGGGGTATATTTAGTAGGTTTGAAGGTATCTACATTTATTTTGTTTCTTAAGACATTTTTTATATACATCAACTTTTCATATTATTCTTACTGAATATACATCTAAAGGCATGTACAAACTGTAGGGTATGTAAAATATGCTCGAGGCCGTGGGGTACAAAATACTTAAATATGCACCAGGTAAGGAGTGAGTGTGAAAATGAAAACATTCTTGCCATGTGCCTTTGGCAGTATAACTGGAAGTTGAGTAATGCTCATTACGTGATTTCTTCCGTTGGTTAATGTTATATTGGAAATTAGTCCTAGTTTCTCCGATGATGTACATTATTGTCCCGTCACAGTGATTTACCCAGCAAATCGCATTAACTAAACAAAACAGCGCAAAATGACTGTGTGAAAATAACAAACATGGAGATGATTAATCAACCCAACTTTTGTAGGATAAACACATTTAAAATCCCCTTCAGACCTCAGCTCTGTGGACATTCATTTTAGCTTAATTGCTAATTGTACAAACACGTTGAAAATAAGTTAATTTTATGTTTCATTTCACATTTTACTCTTTCGAAACTTCAGTAAGGAATGCTTCAGTTTTAACACTGCTACTGGTTGCTATGAGTTTTTGAAGTTGTAGAAATATGTTACCGAAATAGATGCACACAAATCGACAGCCATTTTAGGTGTCATTAGAATATCGTTTAAGATGCAGAATTTCCATGCCGATAGTAATAATCAGGCAAATGCTGGGGATGTACCTTAATTAAGACCACGGCCGCTTCCTTCCCACTTCTATCCCATCCTCGCCATAAGAAGCATATGTGTCGGTGCGACGTAAAGCAACTTGTATATATATAAAGAAGTTAACAATAGGTCCGTAGATGAGTTGCACAATAATTGTGGACAACTAAATTCTGGCTTGCCACAGAGAATTGCTGAAACCACCAATATGTGAATGATTCACTATGAACAGTTTATGTCAAAACTTGGAAAAAATCGAGGAATAACTATCGAGTTACACATAGGCCTACATAATTTCGATTTCAATGTATATTCGCCTTCATCGTCCCTGGAAACGCTAGATGATGAAATGGCGTATGGCTTTTAGTGTGTCCGAGAACATGTTCGGCTCGCCAGGTGCAGGTCTTTTGATTTGAAACCCGTAGGTGACCTGCGCGTCGTGTTGAGGATGAAATGATGATGAAGACAACACATACATCCAGCTCCCGTGCCAGCGGAATTAACCAATGATGATTAAAATTCCCGACCCTGCCGGGAATCGAACCCGGGACCCCTCTGACCAAAGGCCAGCACGCTAACCTTTTAGCCATTGAGCCGGACACGCGAGAATGTACAGAGTAGATCACTTGGTACTCGTGCAGATGCCAGTGAACGATCTTTTTCGGTTTAGTGAACAAGATACACTTGATTCAAACAACATTGAACATTAACTGGTCCACCTCTATGGTGTAGTGGTTAGTGTGATTAGCTGCCACCCGCGGAGACCCGGTTTCGATTCCCGGCTCTGCCATGAAATTTGAAAAGTGGTACGAGGGTTGGAACGGGGTCCACTCAGCCTCGTGAGGTCAACTGAGTAGAGGTGGGTTCGATTCCCACCTCAGCCATCCTGGAAGTGGTTTTCCTTGGTTTCCCACTTCTCCTCCAGGCAAATGCTGGGATGGTACGTAACTTAAGGACACGGCCGCTTCCTTCCCTCTTCCTTGTCTATCCCTTCCAATATTCCTATCCCCCGCAAGGCCCCTGTTCAGCATAGCAGGGGAGGCCTCCTGGGTGAGGTAGTAATCATCCTCCCCAGTTGTATCCTCTGACCCAGAGTCTGAAGCTCCAGGACACTGCCCTTGAGGCGGTAGAGGTGGAATCCCTCGCTGAGTCCGAGGGAAATACCGGCCCTGGAGGGTAAACAGATAAAGAAGAAGAAAAAAGAAGAAGAAGAACATTACCTGTACTTGAAGTGATGACCACGCGGTAAAGAACGAATTAGCCACCCTACTACGGATAAGTTGTGGCTGGAGATGATTTTGATCTTTTAGCATACCTAGGGGTATTATCGACGTTCCTAATATCCAGTGCACTGCTAAAAATTGAGATTGTTTTCGATTGCTGCTCTTTCAAATAATACGTTGTGTTACATGTCGGAAAACTGACGTTATTTCGATATTTAAGATATCGTGTATTAGGTCATAATCACGTTCCATACACACGTATGTCCTTAAATTTACGATGAGTATTTATCCATTTGAGTGTTATTTATTCTCACTTTATTTGTGATAACAAAGTTCTAATTGTTACATGTCCGTCTTAGCGTTTAGCCGCGACTTCACACGCGTGAAATTCTTTTCAGTTCAATATGAATTCCAACCAGTAGTAGTTCCCGCCTACGAACAGTTTGTGAAGCTTGTCAGTATGAGAGTTGCTGGTGGAAGCGACACGTATGAAAATCCTTCGTCCAGACTCATAGAAATTCGAATAGGTCTGGGCCATGTGGTATCTGTAACATATTTTGCCTTCGTTGCAGCACATGTAGGAGGGATCCGCACGTCTCACCTCGCCTCCTTACCATGCACGCAGACGACCAGAATCAGCCGTAGAAGAAGCGCAAATGAATTATTAAATACTTCTTAAAGCGATTCTACAAATTGAAAATATAAATTGAAGCATGTATCGCTGAGCGTAATTAAACTCAATTCCGTATTGTGTAGTTTATTTTTCAGAAGATTTTGGAATGTATAGCAATATTGGTCCATGGATTTTACTTAAAGGTTTTCCAACTCCACGCTGGATGTGGGAACGCCCTCATAAAGGGCAATTTTCTAGCTAATCGTTAGAGTTACGAATAAAGCGCAAAGTAGCATTTGTATAGGAATTTAATTCTAAATTCTGCATTTATGCTCCTTCTTTATAAGACTAACAGTTCACCCATTATTGAGGTTTTCATCGGATAAAACGCGCGCGCGCAAAAAAACAAAAACAAAAAAAAAAAAACACCAAAGCGTTAGCAAGTAAATGCGTGTATATTTTCCCCAGGAAATTGAATTCCAAGTACACTTCGTAGGTTCCATTTTAATAGATCTAAACGTTTAGGTAGCGTATTCACTTTTTAAGTCCCGAGTGTACACTTTCCTCTGTCTTGCTTCACATTTTCTTTTGCTGCATGGTCCCCTTAAAGAGACAGCGTGGTAGTCTGTGTATTGGCAAAAGTTACCGCCTGAAGGTTTGTAAAATTTTAACTAGATCGATTCTAGTAGTGTTTACGTGAAAGACAGAGAGATAAACAGACAGACATTCTGATTTATGATATTGCTACTTGTTTTCCATGTTAGGATTCACATTTGTTTTGAAGGTAGTTTTTAATCATTTTCATGTACGCTTCTGATGGCTCGAGAGTCCTAGTGTGGAGCACGTTACTGTGTGTAATTTGTCCTCCCACAGACTCCTTTTCTCCTGAGGCTCACGGCTTACGAGGGTGATGTGGCGATCACAAAGTTAAACCTAATACAGGACCGGCTTGTTTGCGGGAAGGCTCCTCGTTTAATTACAGTCTGACTTTCGTTGGCCAAATATTGATCTGTTGGACGAAGATACTTTGCTAGCTAGCCTATTTCCCATTGCTTGAACAGTACTGACGATACATATATTTCCTGCCGGTAGAGTAGTTTGCCGCACACTAACTCTGATGCTTTCTGCGAGTTAGTAAGGTGTCTAGGGCAGCGAAGGAAGCAGCATTTTAATCGAAATCCATTTTCAACCTATTAGGTCGTGTTCCGTATATATAGTGCGTGTTGAAGAGATGTTCAGTTCAGAACAAAAATGACCATCCGGACGCCAGTGGGATCCGAATCCACATCCTCCCGATTTTGCGTCTGTTGCTCTACCACTTGAGAGGTAGGTCATAGTTCTGTTGGAAAGAATGTAAGCTAGTTCTGGCACTACTGCCATCACACTGTAGAGTGCGTGCAAGTCGCCTGTTGTGGGCCAAATCAGTGAATATTAATTTTCACGACCGCATTGTCATCGAAACCAACTTTCAGTACTTAACATCTCTTCAACACGGAACACGACGAAATAGGTTGCAAGTTGATTTCGATTACACTGCGGTCGTGAAAATTTAATATTAATTGAAACAGCGTCTGCCTGGTGTGAAAATGGAAAACTATGAACATTAATTTATAGGACTGCTAATGGTGGGGTTCGACCCACCATCTCCCGACTCCCTCCATGCAGTCAGCCGCCGAGAGATGGATTATAATCTACATCGTCATCTCTTTCTTTCTTTCCTGCTCTTTCCCGGGCATGGTATCCTTGGCGTTAATGGTTCTTAAAATGAGTCATTATACAATGTTTGCCAATCTGATATGCCGTGATATCACTGCCATTTCTTTTCTCTTCGTCAATTTCTCTCGCCCGTTCCTTGAGCAATATTTTCAGTCTTTGCTTTCATACTTCCAAAATTTCTGCTTTGCCAGCAATGAGATGATTATCTCTGCATTTGCTGCAAATACGTTCACTTTAGTGCTTGTTGTCGAGGATGCTTCTTGTGGTGACTAAAATGAGAACATGAGACTCTAAAATTCACCCTGGCGAGTTTTCTTTCTTCAAACATCTTTAGTTGGCGATTGAATTACGATTTTAATGGACATTGAGCTAATTGCAACAATCTTAAATGAAGCATTACCCGCCTGTCATGGGACCAGAAGCTTTGTGTGCTATGGAGTGTCCTTCATTGAACCGAAGAGGTCTTATGGAGAAACTGGAAGTCAGAGAAAGTAGAATGCTCAGGAAGATGTTAGGTCCGATAAGGCAAGATGAAGAATTCCGCAGACCGCATAATTCCGAGCTCCACGAACATACAGAGAGGCTCTCTGATTATGCTAGAAAAGGAGAGTAGCGTATTATTGCCGAATAGTATGTAAGACTGCCTCGCAAAAGACTGACCAGTCACCTGTTCATCTTCTGGCAGAACAAAAAGATTCGTTCCACTTGGCTGACAAAACTTGAGGACATTAAAGAACTGGAAAAAGAAATGGCGTATGGTTTTTAGTGCCGGGAGTGTCCGAGGACATGTTCGGCTCGCCAGGTTCAAGTCTTTTGATTTGACTCCCGTAGGCGACCTGCGCGTCGTGATGAGGATGAAATGATGATGAAAACGACACATACACCCAGCACCCGTGCCACCGAAATTAACCAATGATGTTTAAAATTCCCGTCCCTGCCGGGAATCGAACCCAGGACCCCTGTGATCAAAGGCCAGCACGTAACCACTCAGCCCTGGAGCCGGTCAAAAAAATAGAAATATCAGATCTTCAAGATGAACGATCTGTGCGACATTCGCTGAAGGAAATCCATGAATTTCAGAAAAAAAAAAAACCGGAAGAAAGGTACCCCTGGACAGATGAAAGAAAGGAGTTACACTGGCAGACAATGCGCCAATACTGGGCAAAGATCAAAGCCCAGCAGGCGTGGTCCAAATTAGGTCCATTCGAACCAAGAAGAATGTCGTATGACGGTACATGCCCATGTGCAAGCCATCTGAGTTGATACCAAGCCAGCTGACATGCATATCCATTTCGACATTCCGCCCTCATGACCAAATCGCACCACTGTAGTTAAACATAGGCGGCGAAGCCGAAACACAGTGTACTCAAAGCAAAGAAAAGCCATCTATGTAGGCCACGAAGGCCGTTGAATGAGTGGAAGGGGAAAGCTATCTCTGTTCGTTACTTTGGTGCTAAATGGGATAATAGTTAGGTGTTTTGCCTGATCATGTTTGCTTCCATGAATTAATCTGGTACTTCTTTTTGATATGGGCTGAGTAAACGCAAGGGCCATGTACCTCTCCGGAATTGGAAATTTCGTTTGTAAATTTTCGACTTCCTCACGAGGAACCTAACCCATGTCCTCGTTAACCCATCCAGGATGCACAGGCATCAGATTACTTCGTGAAATATTAGGACGAAGTGTTGAAACAAATTCATGCGATTGTCAGGTTTTATTCTTCTTTCTGCACCTTAACTGAAAGGGAAACCTTTTAGACAACACATATTGTTGTTCTGTATTGTACATTTCTACATTTAAAAGTAATCTGAATCACATTTTTTGGCATTTATCCTGTGCTGTCTATAGATCAATGGGGATGCGATTAGGGATATATACTGTAATGAAAGGATTTATTACTCTAAATATAAGTTTTCCCGGCTATCGGCAGTTACATCTTGTTAAATAATTGAGAATTTATTCTAGTCAAATGTTTACAGCAATTTGCTGCGTTATCTGGTGTTGGTTTGCACGGTCCTGCTATAGTGCCATGAGTTATATGGTACAGAGAACTAATGTTTGAGAGTGCCGCAGCAAGAATTGGAGTAACCAGCAGACTGTCTACAAAGCCTTTCATAATATTTTACGCTAACATATTATACTCATTTGTTTGTGGCTGTTTTTGTTAACTTGTGGCAGGGCGGAGAGAGTGGGGGAGGGTGCGAGGGAAAGAGAAAGAGATAGAATAAAAGGGAAGGGCGGAAAACACGTTGTTCACTGCGAATATTTCAGCCAGCCGGAGCTACAGATAGGTTCAGACGTTACGTATAGTTCCATTTGTGTCATCACCCTCTTGTTACTCTATGGTGAACTTTAAATGGATGGTCTTTTATTTCACAGCAGTACTGTGACTTTAACGAAACAATAACACTGATAGCACGTTTATTGCAACTAGACTATGAACATGGCAAAGTTAAACTTCGCATGCACTGACTGGAACAGCCTCACAAAGAGGAGCAGCTATAGTGCATTATAAGGTGCGTGATTCGTATTCTGGAAATCATAGCGACCATTCTAGTGAATGTTTCTTTTACTCTCGTTTAAGTGATGATGATGCTTGTTGTTTAATGGGGCCTACCATCTAGGTCATCGCCCTCTAATGGTATGAGACGAAATATAATGGCAATTTAAACGTTCAAAATCATCCACTGACCAGAATAAAAAAAAGTGAATGAAGAATGAATGAACGGATATGAATTTAAAACAATCAGTGAATCCGACCCGCAATGCCCCCACCTTCCCAGAAACTATCACACAGTATTACTGACCAAGGGACTGCTTCTAAAGCACAATCCTGAATCGAAGATGTTTGTTGTCTAAAGGGGTCCAAAATCCAGGTCATCGGCCCCTCATAATGGTACTTATCTAGTAAAGTAGAGCAGTCGTATTTGTCATGTTACGGTACTAATCAAAAGTAGCGTAGACTCACGGTGTTCCACACATTATGGTACTACTCACAAGTATTGTACGTCGCACAGATAACGCAGACCTATGGTGTTTCTCACATAATGGTGCCACTCATAGGCAACACAATCCCATGGTGTTCTTCACCTAGGTGTACTAATCACGGGCAACGCCCAGGCTCGTGGTAAAACCAGCACTGACTCACCCTGTGTTGCTACTAATCATAAACCCATTGTGTACCTAACGTAGTGGTAGGCCTACTACTCGCAAGTAAAGGAGACCTATGATGGTACTAATCACAAGTAGTTTCATGGTTCTAATACAATCATCACTTGGTCACCCCTTTTAGTCGCCTCCTACGACAGGCATGGGATACCGTGTGTGTATTCTTCGTCTGCGTTCCCCACCTACAGGGGGTTACTCTCGTGTAAAAAATGAGAATGGTTGTACTCAAATCGCGGAATCCTTTCGCAAAATGTATGCCCTATCTGAGAACTACTAGAACCAGGAAAGAACCCAAACAGCAGTACCCTTACCTCTCCTTTATTGGTATGATTTTGACATCCCTTCAACTGATGTCAAATTTAGGTGGCGTTAGAATGCTGAGATTATGTCATGAGCCTCTCGAGTGTAAAAAAAAAAAAAAAAATAAAAAAAAAAAAAAAAAAACTCAAATACTAGCGCATAGGGCCGGTATTCGAACCTGCATAAGAAATAGACGCCTTCACTGAGTTACATTGTGGATCTACTGTACCACTCCAGATTTCACACTGATGAGCACCTATCCCAAGCCTTTACACCCTTCCTTCCTCGACATCCCTCATACCTCAGTGGGTTTTCGACTTGAATGCATATAGTGGCGGCCACTCGGCAACAAAGTTTAACATTGCTTCCGCTGGTGCCAATTTTCTCCATTTTATCCGACCCCACCCCCTCCGATGAGCTCCTATCTTCCTAATTCTGTAGTATAAAATCTTTGCGAGGTATTTCATAATCATGCGTTCATGGCTTATTCATTTTTACTGGCAAATTCAGACTCATCAAAACAAACTAGATTTCGTTGTGTTGAGGTGGAACCGATACCACCCTAGGCTGGTTGGTTGGTTGGTTGGTTGGTTGGTTGGTTGGTTGGTTGGTTGGTTGGTTGGTTGGTTGGTTGGTTGGTTGGTTGGTTGGTTGGTTGGTTGGTTCTTCCTTTGTAATTTCAAACTGTCATATTTTATTTGTTAATTCGCATGTTGCCGCCTCTGTGGTGTAGCGGTTAGCGTGATTAGCTGCCACCCCCGGAGGTCCGGGTTCGATTCCCGGCTCTGCCACGAAATTTGAAAAGTGGTACGAGGGCTGGAACGGGGTCCACTCAGTCTCGGGAGGTCAACTGAGTAGAGGTGGGTTCGATTCCCACCTCAGCCATCCTGGAAGTGGTTTTCCGTGGTTTCCCACTTCTCCTCCAGGCGAATGCCGGGATGGTACCTAACTTAAGGCCACGGCCGCTTCCTTCCCTCTTCCTTGCCTGTCCCATCCAATCTTCCCATCCCCCTACAAGGCCCCTGATCAGCATAGCAGGTGAGGCCGCCTGGGCGAGGTACTGGTCATACTCCCCAGTTGTATCCCCCGACCAAGAGTCTGAAGCTCCAGGACACTGCCCTTGAGGCGGTAGAGGTGGGATCCCTCGCTAATTCCGAGGGAAATCCGAACCTGGAGGGTAAACAGATGATGATGATGATGATGATGAATTCGCATGTTAAGAAGATACTTGTCATAGTATGTGGAGGTCTCAGTATAGTATACCGTGGTCACTGCCATGAAGTAAGCCCTCACTTCTCTTGAGTTCCTTCTCTCTTTGAGAATATAATCATCCTGAAGTTTTATATCAAAAGTTGCAACTCATAAAAGTTTAATGAAATTAGTTTTCTTTTTTGTTGTGCGGTCAATGTTGTACGAAGTACAGTGAGTTAGTTGGTCGTGATTCACGGATATGAATTTCTTGTACAGTTTCAGTGTAGTGCGCTGTTCCCAGGAGTTTCCGTTAGTCAGTGAATTTGACTAGTCACTATGTTGTTATTACTCTCGCTGATGTCGTGGTCCTTATATATGACTTCCCGCTATTTGAATTGAAAGTCATCCCACTTAGCTTGGAATGACTTTACAGTTGTCCATAAAGATTACTGTTGGTATGTATTCATAACAGTACGTATTGACAAAATTTTCTTCCTTGCAAGGTTTGTATTAAATCGTACTGTACTAAACGCTCCGTGCATTTGTGCTATTTAATCGGTTGATTCTGCAGAATTTTGACGCTAGCTTGCTAATATAGATATACAGGGTGAAGCGTAATTCGCGCACTCGGGCGTCGCAGCGCGACTCCTTACGTGCCAGCAACAAAAAAAATGCCTCTTACAAAATTATTATTATTATTATTATTATTATTATTATTATTATTATTATTATTATTATTATTATTATTATGTATTATGGAACTTTCTTGAAGCTTTGTTATATCCACAAAGAAATTAATCATAAAGGCAATTCTTCTTAAGAAATAACCGGTGTAATTTGCTTCATTCACACTCACTATGCTTTATGCATGTTGTTTGAGTCATCAGTCCATTGACTGTTTTGATGCAGCTCTCCATGCCAAGAAATAACCGGTGTAATTTGCTTCATTCACACTCACTATGCTTTATGCATGTTGTTTGAGTCATCAGTCCATTGACTGTTTTGATGCAGCTCTCCATGCCACCCTATCCTGTGCTAACCTTTTCATTTCTACGTAACTATTGCATCCTACATCTGCTCTAATCTGCTTGTCATATTCATACCTTGGTCTACCCCTACCGTTCTTACCACCTACACTTCCTTCAAAAACCAACTGAACAAGTTCTGGGTGTCTTAAGATGTGTCCTATCATTCTATCTCTTCTCGTCAAATTTAGCCAAATCGATCTCCTCTCACCAATTCGATTCAGTATCTCTTCATTCGTGATTCGATCTATCCATCTCACCTTCAGCATTCTTCTGTAACACCACATTTCAAAAGCTTCCATTCTCTTTCTTTCTGAGCTAATTATCGTCCATGTTTCACTTCCGTACAATGCCACGCTCTACACGAAAGTCTTCAAAAACATCTTTCTAATTCCATTATCAATGTTTGAAGTGAGCAAATTTCTTTTCTTAAGAAAGCTCTTCCTTGCTTGTGCTAGTCTGTTGTGTCCTCCTTACTTCTGCCATCGTTAGTTATTTTACTACCCAATTAACAATATTCATCTACTTCCTTTAAGACTTCGTTTCCTAATCTAATATTTCCTACATCACCTGCCTTCGTTCGACTGCACTCCATTACTTTTGTTTTGGACTTATTTATTTTCATCTTGTACTCCTTACCCATGACTTCATCCATACCACTCAGCAACTTTTCGATATCTTCTGCAGTCTCAGATAAAATAACAATATCATCGGCAAATCTCAACGTTTTGATTTCCTCTCCTTGGACTGTGATTCCCTTTGGATAGTATAGCTCTGTGGTGTGAGGTAAATAGATTGTATATAAATATTAAGAAGTGTAAATATATAAGACTAAGCAGAGCTAAACAACCACTCCAGAACCAACCTACTCTATGTGGAATCCAACTGCCGACTTCTAACTCCATCAGACTGCTCGGTATTCACATTACGGACAATCTGAAATGGAATAAACACGTGGAGGAAGTGAGGTGTAAGGCATACCGGGCGCTAGGTTTCGTCCGTAGATGTCTCTCGGGAGGAAGAAGTAAAGCCCTACGAACGGCTTATATTTCCCTTGTGCGGCCCATACTATTATATGGCCTTCCTTCCTGGCATCCAACTACAACGGAAAATATGAGGAAACTAGAAGGTATCCAGCGACGAGCAGAACGTTTAATTAACAAACACATCCCCTTAAACACAGCCAGGTCATTGCCACCAGTGAACTCGCTATGTACACAAATAGATGTAGCCTTCCTTAGGAAATCCCTGACAGATCACACACACCTCTCCCCTTTCCACCGCCTGCAGCTCAATTACCGCTCTGTTAAAAGAGGCCAAGGAGTTACTCTTGTCCCTCCCTTCGCTAGAACAACCTCATATTTAAATGGGTTTTACTCAAGGGCTGCTCGTACGTGGAACCTTATACCATCTGAGGTAAAGCTACTTCCTCTTCCTCACTTCCTCCGCGAAGTAAAGAAAATGTATATGTAAATATAAACCTATATGTGATGTATATAACTTGTATAAATTAGAATTGCAAGAAGGATGAGTGCAAGTACAGGTGTATGTGGGCGAATGTGTATGCGTGCGCGGGTATGAGTGGTTGCGAATGAGTGTGTATACAGGGGTCTGAGTGAGAGTATAAATGGCTGGGTGTTCTTACTCTAATATTTTCAGTATAAATCAAGATCATTATTATTCTAAGGGTACAGTGTTTGTAGTGTAAATATGTAAATTTAAAATTGTCTACATAAGTTTGTATGTAAATATTCAGTAGAGTTTATGTACACATGTGGAGATGGAGGCACTTCCGTGTATGTGGGGCTTGCCCTTTCTCCATCTACCACCCCTAAATTGTACATGTACAATTTAAGGAAAATAAATAATAATAATAATAATAATAAATGTCTCTTTGATTTCCTTTACTGCCTGTTCTATGTAAACATTGAAAAGGAGAGGGGACAAACTGCAGCCTTGCCTCACTCCTTTCTGGATTGCTGCTTTTTTCAAAGCCCTCAGTTCTTATCACTGCAGACTGATTTTTATACAGATTGTAGATAATTCTTCGTTCTCGGTATCTGATCCCTATCATCTTCAGAATCATAAATAGCTTGGTCCAATCAACATTATCGAATGCCTTTTCTAGATCTACGAATGCCATGTACGTGGGCTTGTCCTTCTTGATTCGATCCTCTAAGATCAGACGTAAAGTCAGGATTGCTTCACGTGTTCCCACATTTTTTCTGAAGCCAAATTGATCTTCTCCCAACTCAGCTTCAACTTGTTTTTCCATTCTTCTGTAAATAATACGTGTTAAAATACCCTCACAACATTATGCATACAGAATGTTATTTTCTTGGTACAATAAGACCATGAAAATCCACTCAAACACCGTGGGAAAATATGACGTAAACGTTCAGGCCACCAGGAAATGAAGATCTGAATGCCTACCTGAAATGAGACGACCACATGGAACACAAGTGCGTCTCGGTATGACAAGTGAACAAACGACGAACTAAACAATTTTAGTTAGTCTGTTCTCCATTCAAATCTCCATACACGATCCTTTTGAACATAACACGACACCACAATAAAACAGATACACAGAGAAAGAGAGAGTGGATCAGTGAGTGCACGTACGTACCCTCACAACATTAGAAGCTCGGTGAGTGCGACCTCAAACACTACAAATAACTTACACAGGTACAGGAGAGCACCATTCCAACACAAAAATAGTTACAGTTTCATATCCTACGACAGATTCTGAAACAACGCGGGTTATTAGGCAGCTACGACTCGAACAAGAACAAGGAACTGAATATCAAAGAGGAATTTGGAAAGGGAATCACAATCCAAGGAGAGGAAATCAAAACCTTGCGATTTGCCGATGATATTGTTATTTTATCCGAGACTGCAGAAGATCTCTAGAAGATGCTGAATGGTATGGACGAAGTCTTGGGTAAGGAGTACCAGATGAAAATATTTATTCTTCATCTCACAGAAGGATGGCATCTGTTGTGGAGTTTTGCGCTTTCCGAATCAGGGTTGACATACCTTCATTATTGAACCATTGTTGGAGCTTCCACAACCACGGTAGTCTTCTCCGTCCACATCCACGTTTTTATTCTGTCTAGCCTTCTATGATCAGTTGTATCAGTCTGAATGTAACCAAAACAGGATATCTATGTTATACGAGAGTTAGAACTTAATATGGCTTTCCGACACAGCAGAATACCTCCTTGTTCTTCTTATGGGTTCTTCAACATTCTGAGATGCATCTACGTTTCAAAACTCTGCAATCGGTTTATTTACAAAGCCTTCATAGTCTGTCCAGATACACCGTAATGCAACGCATCGCAACGCAACACAACACAACACAACACAACACAACACAACACAACACAACACAACACAACACAACACAACACAACACAACATAACACAACAAGATTTCAATCTGAGTTCACGGTCGTACATATGATGTTCTAACTTACGAAACACACCTCTTCCACTTCCGATTCTGGTTTTCATTTTTGCACCCGGATCGCGGAACTTGGTTAGCCAGCATCCTAGGTGCTTGAAATTTGACATTCTTCAATGATATGTTTGTCCAAGAAGAAAACGTTTTTGATTTTCCGCTTGCTTTTAATCTTAACTTTTATTTTCTTGTTTACCTCGTTGATCCTGAAGGTGTCATCTGTGTAGCGGATTGTGTATTCGCTTGCTGTTAACCTTGATTGCTTTATCAACTTAATCGAGGCAAATGCGAAAAATTTCTTCAGAATATTTGAACAGGATTGGAGAGCCTGCCTGGTGGCCATGATCGTTATGGCGTTGAAGTCTATACGGTCTGACACCGCGGTTAGTCGATTCAAGTCCCGTTGGTCGAAACAATTTTCACCATCAGAATTTTGCCTGGCAGGGTAGGAGAGGTGGTGGTATACAATTTCTAATCACTAGATTGCATGCAAAAACCTGGATTAAATTTCAAACCTCTCCGCAGTGCTCATATGGAGTGAGGGCATATGACGCTGTTGATGGTGATTCGTCCGTTGGATTGAGACGTTAAGCCTTGAGCAGACCCCTTGGTGCTATTCGACAGGAGTAGGCTATGAACCGGCACCGGTTTTCACCCTCTCCCTTCCTAGTATCATATATCACGTCATTCATTTCATCTCATTAACCCCTCTGATGAGGTTGACGTCAGGAACGGCATGGAGAAACGGGTTAAGGATTTGACAAACAACATTTGAACAGGATTAGAGACATGATACGTCGTTGACTCACACCTTTTTATATCTTAGTAGTGGTTTCATTTTTATTCCAGTACAGCATCTCGATGTGGGTACATCTTTACTTTCATGCCCAATATATTTGTACCGACGTATAAGGATATCATGTTTAACGTTTTCATAAGCCTTTTCCATTAAAAATGAAGCAAGTGAAGACAATTTGGTGTATATATATATATATATATAATAAGAACTTTGTCTGTACATTGCTCAGAATTTGAAAATAATGGTATTTATGTATCTGTCATGTCCATAGTAGCAAGAAAATGCACTTTTTACTTTTCCGTAATTTCTGTCTGTCTGTCTGTCTGTCTGTCTGTCTGTCTGTCTGTCTGTCTGTCTGTCTGTCTGTCTGTCTGTATGTACACGCATCACGAGAAAACGGCTGAAGAGAATTTAATGAAAATCGATATGCGAAGTTCGGGAATAAGTCGCTACAATGTAGGCCATAAATATTCTTATTCACGCTGAGAGAAATGGTAGTTTAGGGGAAGGCTTAAAATTTAATTCTCAAATATTTATATTATTAATTGTCCTATATTAATGAAAATCGGTATGCAAAGTCGGCAAATAAGTCGCTACAGTCTAGGCCGTAAATAATTTTATTCACGCTGAGTGAAATGGCAGTTTAGGGGAAGGCTTAAAATTGAATAATCAAATATTTGTGTTATTAGTGGTCCTATTGACAAATAGTATGTAACTAATATATTATTAAATATCCGATCATTTATGTCTTATACATTTATACTGTACCGGCTATGATAACGGAGATATTCCTGAATTGTGATTTTTGTTGCTAAGTCCATATCAGCGCCGCCACGAGAAAATGAGTAATCAGATTTAATGAAAATCGGTATGTAAATTCGAGGAATCAGGAACTACAGTCTACGCTATAATTAATTTTACAATACGCCGTAATATTACACAGTCGAAAGAAAACATTGTGAAGGCCTACAATAAAGAAAGCATCAACAATAACATTACATTGACCATTGTTTGTTGTGATTCGCTTTGAGTCTCTGTTGCCGCTCATCTCCGATAGATGGGATTACTGCTGTATGCCGAGCTTTTTTTTAATTTGCTTTACGTCGCGCCGACACAGATATGACTCATGGCGACGATGGAATAGGAAAGGACTAGGAGTGGGAAGGAAGCGGCTCTGGCCTTAATTATGTTACAGCACCGGCATTTGCCTGGTGTGAAAATGGGAGACCACGGAAAACCACTTCAGGGCTGTCGACAGCGGGGTTCGAACCCACTACCTCCCGGATGCAAGCTAACAGCTGCGCGCCCCTAACCGCACGGCCAACTCGCCCGGTTGTACTGAAAAAAAAACCTGCCTGAATATTGGCGGGAAGTAGCTGGGGAGTTAGAAAACTTCTTTAGCATGCCGTTCCTCTGGTTCATAAATTTTCTCATACTACTGATACGTAATAAACTGGTTCATCATAACATTCGAGCTGTTCAATCCCTACTCTGAGGCACTGATTGGAATGAGCAGTGTTCATATTTAACGGAATAATAGCAAAGGAGTGTTCACGCCTGTCCGCGGTCTGGTCATTCCAGCACTGGAACTTTGGACTGTTTGATCGGCACCGTAGTACTGTTCGCTAAAAGTAAGAAAATGTGCGGTTTTTCATTTGATCGAGTATTTTATATGATACATTGCTTTTAATCCCTGCATTCCTACTGACGACTTCAGGTAGGAAAACCACAAAGACAGTCTTTCTGAGAATCCCCTAGCAAAGCACGGGTACATCAGCTAGTTTGTCAATAAATTTTAAAAACTTCGATAGATACCTGGGTGCCCTAGAGTGAAGGAATGATTAGACTATTATACTGAAACTCAATACCTTAATTATTCTTTCTTGTCCGTCATGATAAAAGGTAATTTATTTACACATTTCCAGAGAATAATCGATAAAAGACAATATGTAATACGGCTTGAGTATTTCACGACTCATAGACCATGAATTTTACGGATTGAACTCGGTTGTGTAATTATCATGACATACATATATATTACTGTTTAAAATAGTACCCAAAAGAACCCTGTGAAGTGTTATGTGTTAATAATACGGAGGCACCTTTCACTGGCTACATTTGTGAACGTGCTATCTCCTCGTCGTTCAATATCCTCGCACGAAACTACAGTAGTGACTCCATTATAGGGTCAATCTACGAGAACCGTACTCCCCGATAGTGCAACGAGATAAGGTATTCTATGAGGAAATTGGCTAAGAGAGCCGCTCAATCCTTGAACTGGCCTTGGTGGACTGCCAGGTCATGTATATTGGCGTAGACTGTGTGTGTTGTATTTAGGAGGGAATAAAACCTGATTGTTAGTCATTTCTTCACGTGTTGCATCAGTCATGCCCAACATCGAAACAGAGTTTCATACTTAGGAAATTTAATATTTACAGCGTATTGTCTTGCCTTAGATTGTGACGGTTGAGAAATGTTTAGCTATAGCCAGTAAATCATGTTTCAGTAGTTCACATTAACCGACAACGAGACTAGAAGTATTGTATTTACTGTATTGATATTCAGCCTCTAAAATGCGATAAATGAGTGGAATGATATCGGTCCCATGTTTTTTTTTGTCAAATCGTGGTTTGGAGTTTTTAGTTTACATGGTATCCTGTAAAGTTTTCCCTGAAAGAAGAGACCATGAACAGTGTTAGGTTCACAATATTATCATCATCATCATCATCATCATCATCGTCGTCGTCGTCGTCGTCGTCATCTGCCTTTTGTTACGACGTTGGAGACTTTCTAAAATGGTACCATTTGTGAACGGCCTGCTTTCCAGTTTCGACATTTCCATTGCCCTGCCTAATATCAATCAGTGCCCACTGATCTGCATTTTTTTTGTCCGACTCGTTGCTGAACGGTCAGCGTACTGGTCTTCGGTTCAGAGGGTCCTGGGTTCGATTCCCGGCCGGGTCGGGGATTTTAACCTTAATTGGTTCATTTCAATGGCACGGGGGATGGGTGTGTGTGTTGCCTTCATCATCATTTCATCCTCATCACGACGCGCAGGTTGCCTACGAGCGTCAAATAGAAAGACCTGCACCTGGCGAGCCGAACCCATCCTGGGATATCCCGGCACTAAAAGCCATACGACATTTAATTATTTTTTTTGCGTTTTTTTTTACAAATCGTCGCATCGACGCAGATAGGTCTCATGGCGACGATGGGATAGGAAAGGGTTACGAAAGGCAGCAGCTGTGGCCTTAATTACGGAACAGTTCCAACATTTGTCTGGTGTGAAAACGAGAAACCACGGAAATACGCCTTCAGAGCTGCCGATAATGGGGTTTGAACCCATTATCTCCAGAATGCAAGCTTACAGCTGCGCGCCCCTAACTGCACGGCAAACTCACTCGGTGATCTGCATTTAGGTCTGCCGCCCAGGTGGCATATTCCCTATCAGTTGTGTACCTAGCCTTTCCTTAAATGGTTTCAAGGAAGGAAATTTATCGAACATCTCCCTTGGTAAATTATTCCAGTCCTTAACTCTTCTTCCCATAAGCAACTGTTTGCATCCCGATTATCTTCTTGAATTTCAAATTTATCTTTCCGACTTTTTAACACTCCATTCAAACGCATTCGTCTACTAATGCCATTCCATGTACCGATCGGAATATACTGCTTAGTCAAGCAGCTCGTCTCCTTACTCCAAAGTCCTCGTAGCCTAACGTTTGTGACGTTTACGTGACGCGGCTCTTTTGTCGGAAATCACCTAGAAAATATCGTGCTGTTTTCTTTTCGATCTTTATCACTTCTCAAGTAATCCTGGTGAGGGTCCAATACACGGAACCATGCACTAACTGGGGTCTTACCATTGGCTTATACGCCCTCTCCCGTACATCCCCCCCCACCATGTGGGTGGGAAATAGAATATAATAGAGTAAAATCCATGGTATTCCCTGCCCGTTGTAAGAAGTGATTTAAAGGATCCACAGAAGTTCTTAATTTCAGATCGTGCGTTAGCGACTATCGGACCCTTAGCTGATTCCTGGCATTATTTCCGCTTACTTGTGTCGGGTTCATCACCTTCATCTTTCCTATCCAACCTTCCTTAGTCAACTCTTATTTTTCGATCCGAATAATATAAGGTTTCAGAGGCCGACGGATTCCTTCATTTTTTACTCCCTTCGTCGTCCTTCACTTTCTTTTGTTGATACCTTCATTTTTCGAATTTTAGGACCTCTTCCTTTTCTCTCATTAGTGTTAGTAGAGGATGGTTGCCCATTCGTGATTCTTCTTAAAACAATAACCAACACCACCTCCCTCACGTACTTATTACAACGCATAAATATCCTCATAAAATAGAGATATATAACCCTTATTTACAACCTCATAAATGTGATCATCCCAGTGAAGATCTCTCCGTATATAACAACCAGGTACATACTGTGATCCCTATGATGTACCCGCACTCCGTCAACTCAGAGGACTTTTCATCTTGATCAATCTTACAGCCTGACTTTTCATCACATTCAATCGTACCATTGTCCAACTTATAACATTGTTAATAGCTTCTTGCAATAGCTCTCAGTTGTCCAACAGTATAACACCATCAGCATGAAGCCTTATCTGTGATTCCAGTTCTTTTTCTTTTCTTCCGATAAGGCCTGCTAAGGACCACGTGCCAATTTCAATTCAGTTTTTCATACTTTGTTGTTTTCTCTCTTCCGCTCCTTCCATTATTCTTTCATCCTTTCACTACGCTGTTTATGTCTGTCCTCGGACCACTTCGCACCAGACTTCTTGTTCAGTCTTCCTTGGAATCTTTCCATACTTACTGACCTCTTTCTAAAAATGTATCTGTCCATAGTTTCTTATTCTCTTATATTAATTCTTTCTAAATCTTTCTTTACTTCTTGAATCCAGCTAGTTGTTGCCTTTTTGTTCCAAAGGTACTTGAAAATCCTTTTTGTTAATGTGGAATCATCCATTCTGTAATTTGTCCGAAAAATTGCAATCTCCTTTTCCTTATGGTTTCTGTTATGTTTTCTATGTTTCTGTATATTTCATCATTAGCTCTTAATTACCATAGTTCTGTTGTTTTCACAGGGCCTAAGATTTTTCTCATGATTCTCCTTTCTAGTACCTCAAGTGTATCTAATCATAGTTTAGTACCAGGCATTCACTTGCATATAAGCATTCCGGTTTCACCACATTTTAAGATTTTTAGATGTACACTTTTTGTTATAAAAATTATTTGTGATACCATATACTCTCTCCACCTTGTGTACCCTTTCTTCTACTGCAGATGTGTCTAAACCATTTTCTTGAATTATTTCTCCCAGATATTTGAATTTCGTTACTCTTTCCATTGGACCAATATCTGTTGCCAAACATTTTGGAGCATTTTTGATGTTTGTTCTTTAATCATATCATTTATATACAGCATATTCCGAAACATGTGGGAAGTAATCGGAAGATGGATAGTACACCCCAAAACAACATAAAATTCCCTATAAATCTATGTCCTACGGTCGATCGTTTACGAGCATAGCCTGTTATTAGCTAGAATGGGGGAGAGTTCTCATTTAGGATACGTTTGCAGTCACACCTACGCTTACGGATATTACAGCACTTGGTCAGCGTGTGGAACAAGGTTGCCACGGAATACGAGCATTGTCTTTCCTAAACTCTTTATTTCTCTGTTATAATATACTGGGTCTTTACCATCTTTAAAAGTATATACCTGTTTTCACTCACCTCAGCAATTGCTTTAAACCCATCCCATAGGCTGTTTACGTTTTTATTTATTATTTTGCATCGATCATAATTACCTGTTTAAAACTTCATCATGCCTCTCTTATGAACCATACAGTACTGCTTAATAGTTCTAATTTTACAACCTTCATTTCTATCACATTTATTTTTAACTACGACTATGTAACCTACCAACGCCAACGGAATTGTTCGGTGTAAAATTAAACAAAGAAACACTATTTATGTAATCCATATGCAGCCAGTCCCTGTTATGATTCGTATGAAAATGTTGCTCATATGGACGGTTGGTGCATGCATTTCACGGGACTTGGCATACTGATGTGTAATAGCAACTTCTGGCTCGGTGAGAAAAGCAACGGATAACTACCTTGCTCGTCGTTTCCCTAGTATGCCTCTCCAAGGCCATCTATGACAGTTATTGGCGGGCCTGTTGAGGACCAAACCAGTCTTTGGACTGTATGTTAATTGTTAATTTAGTCGATTGAACGCAGAGTTCGTCACCAGAGACCCGTTTTCCGCCCTTCAGAAATGAACTACATTATTATTAATAATATTTTATTATTGTTTTTACGCCCGACTAATGTCTACACGCCGAATTGATGGAATATTGTCCTTAGGAGTTCTTTCACGTGCCAGTAAATCTATTGACACGAGTTTGGCTTATTTTATCACCTCCACATATAACCAGACTGAGCAAGGATTGTTAACTAACTACAACTAAGGACTGTAAACAAAAATATTCAACTAATGCAGGCCCTTTACTACACACATTCTTCCTTGTAACAGTTAGATTTCTCAGATCAGCAGACTTCATTTGAATCATTAATACGAAGCCTCAACTCAAGCACTTTCGTTTGTGGGTCACGGTGCTATTATAATTGTAATGCTGATTTAATTTTAAAAGGCGCAAACTGAATTACCGGAAAGTACGTTATGGAAGGAGAAAGGTGCTTATTTTTTAAACGCCCTGTATCGATTGAGGATCGATGTCTATAGTCCACGTATTCCGGTGACAATTAGTACATCATCATGGTTTTGTTTGGTTTTCTGTTACAACGAACGATAGCGCTCTCATCTTTGTTCCTGCTACTATTCTATGCCAGTAGGGTCATACCATGCTAATCGACCTGCTGCTGAAACTAGGAGTGTGTCACTTCTTAAAATCTTTCCTAGAACATCCGAATTTATACTCCATATTTGATCGCACTGATTTAAGTTGAAAGGATGAGTGGTTGGAATGGTTCTAAAAAATATTACCCATTTTGTTCAAGAATTCCTTGCAGGCAGCTCACTTCATAATAATTTGTTAGCTAACGGTATGTAAAGTTCTCGTCGACTTCTTGTTGTTCGAAAATTTTAAAGAATGTTAGTAATAAAGCCGTTGCCTCAAGGAGATGGCTTGGTAGAGTATCGGAGATGGAAGGAAGGAGAGGGGAGAGATGCGCTCTGGGTGAGCGGAAGACGTTTCTAGAGCTCTTATTCTGGACCTCTTCTTATTTCTGACTGAAATGTGCAATTTCTTCCCGCTGAACGTCAAGGCCCGCGATTAATTCACCGCCTCTGTCCGATAGGTCTGCAATAACAGGCTCATTAGTCGAATAAAAGTCTGCTTTGGGAGCTAAACTGTCTTGGCGTATTGCGGCGGAATCCTGTGCCCATTATTTTTAACTCTTATTCCAGTAAAATGATTTGTTAGTCTGTCCGGCTCCATGACTAAATGGTTAGGTGCTGGCCTTTGGCCACAGGGGTCCCGGGTTCGATTCCCAGCAGGGTCGGGAATTTTAACCATCATTGGTTAATTTCCCTGGCACGGGGGCTGGGTGTATGTGTTGTCTTCATCATCATTTCATCCTCATCACGACGCGCAGTTCACCTACGGGTGTCAAGTGAAAAGACCTGTACCTGGCGAGCCGAACCCGTCCTGGGATCTCCCGGCACTAAAAGCCATACGCAATTTCCATTTCATTTTATTTGTTAATCTATTCGCAGTTCCAAGGCATTTACAGTTTCCACGCGAATACAGATTACAGTTACTCATAATGGCATGCAATAATTACACATGAGACATGACTTTAGAATTTGTGATTTGAGGTGGTACCGACCCTGACGATTAGCTTGGGTGTGATTGTGGAGTTTGGTTTTGTATTGCCGTTAATCATTCCTTTTTCATATATAGGCCTGCCCTGTTTTCCTATCTACCTATTGTATAACGGTTCGGCTATACACAAATGTTGGAAGAGGCAAGGACAGTATTATATGTCTACAGACCACCTCAGAACTTCGAAAGCTCTCCGTCAACCAAAAAAGCCTTGTTACTTAAAATATATAGTAGAGGTCACCGATATTTCTTTGTCGAAAACATTTTACATCATGTGATATAGTTCACATTTTGAATTAGGAGCATTGCAGTCACGTTTCACAAACATTTTTGGATAGAGATAAGTCTGCCGTAAATGGAATAGTATTCGCTTAAATACTTAAGGGATAATTAGAAGAATTTTCGAATTCTTCTCTTTTTCGGCATATAGTTATATATTTCAAGATTTTAAAGATTTGCTTTTTTTAAATATCAATGATTCATTATGATAAATAAATAATTTATGAATAGAAATTGAGCAAATTTAATACTTTTGATTGATTGGAAGCATAATTAACACTTTAAATTAAAGATCTCTGTCGGAGTTATCGTTATTGATACGACCAGTTGACGTCCATGCTGAGGAATAATTTGAAGTATTTTCAAAAGAAATCAATTACCAAACCGCGAATACAAGGATTCTAAAAGTTTACAATACAAACGTTGATAACCGAAAATAATGTAGTAGGAGTAGTATAAGTGATTCTTTAAATTAGTCACTGAACTTTTTAAAATGCCCACTATTTTCTTCCAAAGTCGTGTTCTGGATTCCAAGCTTTTTCAAGATTTCCCACGTATGCTTAGGTACATTGCCTCTGCTTCCACATAGAAGACCTATCGCGGACCAGTTTTCTGGGCGAAGATTATGTTTCTCACTCAGACATGGGATGCATCGTTTATAAATGCTTTTCTTTTCCTGGTCAACTTCCTTGGCCTGGGATAAGTCTCTTTCGAACCGGATGGTTGGACCAAGAGTAACAGCTGTTCGAGTCTGCTGGTGGATGGCAACAATAACTGTTCTATTGGACCCCGTAGAAGAGATACGGTGTATTTCCTCATAAACTCTCGTCATTAAATCTCTCAGGGCAGATGCTAAGGTTTCTCTCACCCTGTCATGACGGATGTTCCTTAGCAATTCTCCTTTGCGGCAGTATCCTAACACATGATGACGGCAGCGGGTTTTGCCAGGACATTACTAGGAAATGCTCGAACCGCCGAGACATTTTGAGAGCATTTGCCTATTCGGAGTTTGATAGTCCTTTCCGGTAACTTATTATTATTATTATTATTATTATTATTATTATTATTATTATTATTATTATTATTATTATTATTATTATTATTATTATTATTGCCTGAATTTTTAAATGAAGCTGCTAACCTACGTACAACGCGCAGTATTTATTTAGTGTCCAGAGAAGTAATAAACAGGTATGTTCAGCAAACGGAGAATGCTTGATTACTTGAAGAATAATTTTAACAATAATAGTTGGCAAAATTATCAATTCTTCATTGGCTGTTGCGCGGTAATTGGCAGTTTCCTGACGAAATTATATTTCCAGAAGGCTAAAATAATGGACTTAGCTGTATAATGAAATTACACGGAGAAAATCAAGAATTGTACGTTGACGAATTTAAATATAAATTACTTCATATGAAAGAATATAGTGTAAGTATAATTCACAGTTCCTTAAAGGAAAGAGCGTTTGTTGGAAGGAAATACAAATGTACCTTTCTAGGACGACATTCAGGTGTTCTTCTCCTGCAATAACTCAGACGATAATTTAAGGTTGCATGTGTGAGAGCCTTGAAAACGCGATGTTACATAAAGCTATTTGCAAGTAGAATTGTTACTGCTTTACATTACTTTGGAGTCCCTTATAGAATTGGATAGCCCATTCCATTCCACAACTGTAGTTTACAAATGGAGGAAATTTGGATGAGGGAAGTTGTAAAAAAGAAAAAAAAGGGAGAGTAGAAAAAGTTGCAAGAGAAACAGTTGAGCGGTAGTGAGGAGCTCTCAGCGGGTTGAATTAAAATGCTGTGCGTTTGGCAGAGGTGAAGTGAAAAAGACGGTGGTTTTGTATGATCAAGGATAAAAATAGAGCTTTGAAAACGGCTGCACACATTACCTTTTTATCTTTGTTTCCAGGCATCGATCATGAATGGTCTTGAACAGGCTATTCATTAATTAATTGGAAATAGCTTGTTTAGCGTGAGAGGAATACATGGCCGACAAGCAAATGAGGAGAAATCAGTATAATTAGCCGTTAAAGGGAACACTTCGTATCTTGAGAAAATGTAACTGAAGGAAGGAAGGAAGGAAGGAAGGAAGGAAGGAAGGAAGGAAGGAAGGAAGGAAGGAAGGAAGAATTAAGGAAGGTATTAATGTGGGAGGAAATAAAATTGAATGCATCAGATTTACCGACGACATGGTGTCCCAACAGAAAGTGAGAAAATGAGTAATATCATGCTGGAAACATTGAGCAGATTGTGTAAAAACTTTGGTATGAAAATTAAAGGAAAGTAGACAATACTGGAATCCATTCAAAAAAGAAAGAAGAATTGGTTAGGTCACTGTTTGCGAAGGTAATGTTTATTAACATAGGCAATGGAAGAAAAGTTGCAGGGAGAAGGTTGAGAGGAGGAGAGAGATATCAGATGGTGGACAGTGTGAAAATTAATGGAAGATGCTGGAAGACTAAAAGAATGGCTTGGAAAATGCGCACAAAAACCTGCTGATAGACAAGGAACCGATGATGATGATGATGGTTTCTCGACAGTGCGTTGTTGTTATACTTATTTCATGATAAGTAACATGAATGTTATACATTGTAAATACATAGTTTGAAGCATATATTCAAATCCTAGTCAGTAATCAATATTGAGGTAATTTCCGAAAGGTGGGATATGTTCCCATTATAAAACGATAAAGAACTTCTGAGAGCTCAGTGTACAACGTTGTCGCTAATGCCATGTGGTTCAGCATTCCGGCTTCGTAACCCAAAAGTGACTTTAGATGTTGAAGTATAACGATATGGTTGTCTCTCTCTGTCTATCAAGTCTTCTGGCAAGAGGTTGATTGGATCCTCAAATACCTCCACCAGAGGTTATACGGTTATAAGATAACCATAAAAATCGAGGGTGGCGCCATAATGAAATGTATGTTGTTTATTAAGGCACTTTGATATTGCTTTCTCACAACATTATGGTTATCAGTCTTATAAAGGAATGAGAGGAGGAAAGGAGACGGTGGATTTGAACAAGAAGTGACAAAGAATTCAGCCTGGCCAGTTTCAAAATATGGAGCTAATGGAAACAATACAACAGAAAGAGGAAGGATGCAATGAGTTTCTCTTTTACTTGGCGCTATTCCACAAAAGTATGGTTATCGTATAAAGTATTGAGTACTGAGGTATTACTGATAGTTATTAGTAGAATTGTGTTTCACAAAGCTTTCTTGAACTCGTACCTTATGACACCTTACTAACAGCTGTACAAGTGAATTTTCATTGTTCTGTTCTGTTCCACATAAGTATTAGTCATCCACATGTAACTTATATAGATTTCTCTCCGAGTAAGGAAATAGTAATTAAAAACTTCAAACATCAGTGCAATTTTAATACATGTTTTTGAAATTCAAGAAAATATGTGGTGAGCGTGATGATAGTGATAACGACAATATGGGTGTGTATGAAGAAATAATATTTCTATTTTAACTCAATATTTTAACACCAATTAAAATTTTCAGTTCACTGCTATTGAAGTTGAAAGACTTTTGATGGACATTGGTACCATGTTGTATGCAGCTAAGTTTGCGTTCGTCTCAAAATGAGATAACGTGTTTGAATATCGATAAAGAATGTAAATTACTATTATGCTTCATAAAATACATCAGACTAAATCGTAGGGATGCTAATAAACCTGGAATACAAATTCACTACCGAGGAGGTGAACTTAACCTCATTGAAGCTGTGGCATCACTTGCCAAACAGCTGTTCGTCATCATGACAGCACTTGTAACTTCAGTGCGTTATTGTTGTACATGATTTTTTTTGACCAGAAAGTTACAATTCCATAGTTTACATGAATTTTTCCTGAAAACTAATAATGTATAATGCCTGTTGTACACCATCAATTTTTTCTTACAGTTCAATACTTTACAGGAAAAGTCGCCAAATCTTGTCAAAGATTTATCAGTATTGCTGAAGGTTTGACAATATTTGAAGAGATTTGGCAAGATTTGTTTGTATTTTGTATTTACATGGAGGTAAGGCAAACAATAGTTGTGGTTCTTGGACTTGAAGTGGGATGCTTTCTTAAAAAGAAGAAAAACGCGCAATAAAAGATAATTTACATGGGGAAAATATTAATGTGGTTATCATCAACATAATTTTTGCAATGCATTAACTGCCATAACGTCATTTGCAGAAGAGCCGGGTTGTGTGTCTGAGACAGTTGAGCGCTGACCTTCTGACCCCAACTTGGAAGGTTGGATCCTGGCTCAGTCCGGTGGTATTTGAAGGTACGTCAGCCTCGTGTTGGTAGAATTACTGGCATGAAAAATAACTCCTGCGTGACTAAATTCCGGCACCCCGGCGTCTCCAAAAACCATAAAAGTAGTTAGTGAGACGTAAAGCGAAAAACATTATCATTTGCAGAGGTTTTGTTATACTGCATTTTCTCATTTTAATGGAATAAAAACAATAACAATGCAACGGGAATTCATATCTTATTACATGAATACATGTTAGGGATTCCATACTAATAATATGTGAAGATCGTCATAAATCGCTCGCTGCTGACAGTGTTTACTTATAGGCTACACTACGGTAACAAACATGAAAGCTTTCCACGTCTTTGAGATATTTCTCTTGGTACGCTGCCGTTTTATTCATTTTATTGTGTTACTCTAGGAGTCCACTGAATATAGGTATAGATATGCCTCATACATATAAATTGATACACACACAATATACCTCGGTCATGAAGGCAGCCGTTCTGGCAATCCCAGCATGACTGGCGGCATAGCGCGCACTCGAATTCCATTGGTCAATTCTGTCCGAGACTTTACAACTCTTTGATCGATTAGAACATGTTCTAATTCACTTTCAAGACTTTTAAAGACTTCTCAATACTTGTCAAGTATTGCAAACTATTTGCCAAGTAACCTTGTGAAGTATTGAACATTTTTGTGAAGTCTTGAGTTTGACAAAATTTTGATCCTGTAGAACAGGCTTTAGACCACACTTCTGTGCAATAGGTCTCTGATGTCTCCCTAGCAGCATCAGTGCATGTAGTGCTGGACCATCTAACGAATCTGCACTGGCGTTTGGTGACAAGGCTGCTAAGGCTCTGGTCAGGAAACTTTCTGGAAGATCTTCAGGATGTGACGCAATAGGTGAATTGGTCGATAGTTTGAACACAGAGTTACACCTCCCTTGTTTTTAAAAACGAGCGTTGTTACACCCGATGTTCAGCAAGTAGGAATTTGATACGACTCAATAATATCATTAAAGAAGTATGTGAACCAGGTGATAGTGGTTCCTTGAAGTTCCTTGTGCTTCCACAAATCAGCTTGCAGACTATCGGGAACAGATTTTTTTCAGGTTCTTTATGATGTCAATAGCTGTCTCTACTTCTCTGGTTGTAATGTGAGGAATAGGAACTGCAGTTTGCCGACCTTCGGTGATAGGTTGACGGTAGAACTCTATTTTTGAAATTTCACTGAAGTGCTCTTGCCACTTCTGTCATGTAACCTATGCTCATTCTTATCCTTCACACTCTTGTACAGTAATATGACTCGATCTGCTTTGCTTCCAGTCTGTAGATAAATTTCTCACCCTCCTTTGTGTCCAGTTTCACGTGCAGCTGCAACAGTCCTCTTTGATTCACTGTGGATGTTCGTGTACTTCCACCAGTTATCATTTTTCTGTGGGAACCACTACTTGGAGGCTGAATTCATCTCAGCACTTTTTGCTTTACCTTGGTCCGTCCAAAGCCACGCATGCTTATCTACGTGACAGTGCCTGCGCTCCTTCGTGCTAAGTGCCGTTTTCCCAGCAGTGATAACTGAGTCATGGAGAGCTACTCGTACCCTGTCTGCCCCGAATTTGGAGTGATCTCACGGAGGGTGATGTTATAGTGCTCTGTTAATGGTCACGCAGTTTGCACCACTTGATTGTCTCTTTGTCTGCTAAGCCATTGAATCTCACTGAATTGCTCTTGCCACCGTTTTAGAATTGCACTTTTGTCATGTATCCTGTGTTCATCCTTATCTTTCACACACTTACATAAAGAATGGTTATCTTCTGATCGACAAGCATTCAGACGCAATGACTTATGCATTTAGCACAGAAGGGAAATCTCGCTTTCGCACAAGAACAAAGCCAATCGGGTTGTTGGTATTGCCACTAGTATAGGTGATGGACTGGCTGGTTCGTTTGTATTGCTAACGAGCAGATTGGTTGCTTTGGCAAAATCAAGGATTCGTCGACCATCATCGTTCCTCAAGCCATATTTTGTTCCCATGTCAGTCATATCTAGCACTGGCACTTCCAACGAGGCCGTTCAGGTCTCCGTAAAGCAGTACTAGATCCCCTGCCGGAAAGGGCGAGGTGTGTTCGTACAGTTCATTCCAGAACTAATCCTTTTGCGCTTCATTACAGCTTGTTTGGGGAGCAAAGGCGAAGATATGCAAGTGGTGGTTGTCAGCATCGATGGCAGCGGACATCAGGCGATCCGAATATGTTTACTTCAGCGGCTTCACTGCGTAGCTCGGAAAGAGAATGGTTACGATACCTCCATACTTGATTTGCAACCGTAAATTAGTTTATAGCCCTTACCAATATCTCGGGATACCTGGCCCTTTCACCTTGCCCCCTGTAAGCAGGCGACAGTATGCTTCGTACGGCCAGAAACCCTTGTTCATTTCTCACGCTGGTCGGGCGGTGCCGACTCCGCGGTCTAGGGGTAGCGTGCCTTCCTCTCACTCGGGGGTCCCGGGTTCGATTCCCGGTCAGGTCAGGGAGTTTTACCTGGTTCTGAGGGTTGGTTGTTCGAGGTCCACTCAGTCTACGTGATTACAATATTGAGGAGCGCTCTGACGGTCACATGGCAACCCCGGTCTAGAAAACCAACAATAACGACGATTCTCCAACTCACTGCAACTACAGTATTTGCTTGAGTATATATTTACTTTGGTACCACTCAACATTTACATACATATATTTGTTCGCAGATTAGTGAAGCCTGCGTCCGACTCCTTGGCGAAATAGTCAAAGTCGTAGCCTTCGGTTCAGAGGGTCCTGAGTTCGATTCTGAGCAGTTTCGTGGATTTTAATTGCGTATGGTTTATTCTTTTGTCTGGGGGACTGGGTATTTGAGTTTATCCCAATACTCTCCTCTTCTTATACCCACATCACCCTGCAGTACCAACCACCACAGAAATACGCAATAGTAAACGCACCCCTTCATACAGTTTTGGCGTCACGTAGGGCATCCGGTCAGGTCCTCATGTAAAAGAACAAGAATTGAACAGGACACACTTCATTAGATAGTAATGAAGAAGAGCAGGCAATCACTTCTAACTGGATATCAGACTCAGTTTCGCCATCCACCTATTATCATAAACCCCAATGGTGAGACAGATCAAAAGGAGCTTTTTGAATTTCAGTGACAAAAAGTACGGAATTAACATATAGACTGTGTACCGGCACTTCTTCACAAAAAGCATAATGCACAGTATCGTGACTGTGTGTCGATGTTCTATATCAGTTAGTTGTGTAATGACGGCCTTAATGAGCGCAATAAAAGGGAAATCGACTTACGTAGAAACGGAACAGGTTTTACTTTTGAAACTTGCGTGATTTACATGGAGGAAATAATTAAACTCCTTATTGAACTGAATACTATGAGCTACTTGCGTGCGTTTCGTCTTTTTAGTCACGCATCATCTAAAATTTTAAACCATACACGATTAAATTCCACGACTCTGCTGAAAATCGAACCCAGCACCCTCTGAACCGAATTCTAAAAATAGCACATAACAGATCAGTATACAGAACAAAAGAGTACAGTGTTATTTAGTCTGGTATCTGTGCAAGTATCACTAATCCTTTTATTATTTTTCTTCTTCTTCTCCTTCTTCTTCTTCTTCTACTTTTCGCACATCCTGGTGGGTGCGTACTGTGTACGCTTTCTGCTGTGTTTAATCAACCAATTGATTTACTTCCATCTTTCTATCTATTCTTCTTGTGTTGCTTTCCTCGCTGTACTTTCACTAAACTGTTGAACTCCATGTGCACTGAGGATGTTTTCAGACTACGGTATCCTATTTGTTGAATATTTCGTTAGGGCTTATGATAAGCTTACCTGTGTGTGTCCGTCCTTTGTCCCTTTTTCTACTTTGCGGGTATGAAGTGAGATAAATCTTCGTAACGAGTTTCTACAACCGGATGCCTTTCGTGGCATCTACCTCATCAGAAGTTAATATGGGAAAGACTACTGAGTGATAAAGTGATGGAACCACCTAGAGGAGAAATTATTATATGGTTGGTAAGAGAGGCATGGGATTTCTTAAAAGCCATTATTATCAATGTAAAATACTAAATAAAAATGTAAACAGCCTGTGGGGTGGGTTTAAAGCCATTGTTGGGAAGTGTGAAAACAGGTATGCACCTTAAATGTTGTAAGGAATTGTAAGGATCCATAATTTTACAGCAGAAATACAGAGATTAAGGAGGTGCAGATTAGAAAGAAATAGAGTACCGGTAAGGAATGGTTGCAGGAGTAAGGAAAGGTTGAAGGAGCTTACTAGGAATTTTAATTTAGTGAAAATGTCAGCGAAGGAGAACATGAGAACAAACATAATTGGCAGCCATATGAATTTCAGCGAGCAATGGAAGAATATTTATAGATACTTCAAGGCAGAAACAGGTTCCAGGAAGGGCATTTCAGGGATCATAAATGAAATGAGGACTTACAGAGGGCAGAAGTATTCAGTCAGCAATATGCAAAAGTACCGTTGTTGGATATAAGGATAATGTCCAGATAGAGGAGGCGGCTAATGCTGGCGAAGTACTGACATTTATATGATAATTACATTTACAAACAGATACACAAATCAAAAGCTGGAAAAGCAGCTGGGATTGATAAGATTTCTGGGGACGCATTGAAGGCAATGGGTTGGGATGTAGTGCCAAATCTGAAATACTTATTGGTTACTGTTTACATGAAGGAGCGATACAAAATGAATGGAGAGTTGGAATATACAAGGGGATAATTACGGGCCACTTGATAGATTCCAAGTTCTTTGAAAACACTTAAAAAATTGATAGGGATTCTGCCACCTAGGCGACAGCCTTATATACAGATCATTGATGATTGATTGAATTTAACACATGCGATATGTTTGAAACGTGTGCGAATGCAAACTTGGAAAATGCACAATTTGTGGCACGTAAATGGTATATTGTAAGCAGGGAACTTAAAATCAACATATAGTATGTCACACTTGTAAGTGCACTAGTATCGCTGATGACAGCTAAAGTTGATTTAACTGAAATTAACCCATACGAGCAACGCAGGGAGTCAAATTATTATCCTGTCAGAAACATCTAGAATATACACTTACTTTTAAACTTATGTTACACTCATGTAGACCAAACGTTTGCGACATCAAGTTCATTCTGTGTGCCCTGGAAGAGTTCATCTTCTGTACAGGAGGATGGGTATAGAGGACATTGAAGCATGTGCTTCAGAGCATAGTCTACGCCGCATTCACGGTTCACCTTGTCAACATCGATGTAATCCATCTCGCTAATGTCATTTTTGATATGCCTATACCTGTTATCAACCTACTCAAGGACATTCACATTGTCCTGTTCGTTTTGTAGCCAGGTTGTAGGCATTCAGCTACTGCTGTCTGTACAGGGATATGATGCGAGGTCCTGTTTTTCATAGTTATAATCCTGCTTTCTCGGCTGATCCGATTAATTCCCGAGATGACCTTAAAAGATACTGTTCCTGGATTTCATTCTCTGTGGTGGTGGCCATGCAGTGGATAATCACTTTCTCGTTCAACTCTAGTATTCCTCTCGTTAGCAACCACTCCTCTTCGGATATGTGGTGGTGTAACTCCTCCAAGCTGATAGAGCTTGTTCACCGGAGTAGAATTTAAATAGCCTGTCAAAAACCAACCGACAGGTTCCATTGGGGGCAACATCCACCTGTTTGGCATGAGATGACGAGTAGTAAACCGGACATGCATGATGTGCGACGGAGTAACGAAAGGCCAATTCTCATGTGTGGATAGTTTGTGGTTGACTACCCCACTTCGATGCAGCCAGTCCGCGCAACAGGTTATTCCGGGTGGAGACTTTCTGTTTGCAGTTCATGCAGTGCTTCTTGAAAGTGAGACTCTGTCAAGCGTTACTCCCAGATATTTTGGAGTAGCTCTGATCACACAACTTTCAGCTTCTGAAGTGCTTGTTACTCTTCCTGATGAAGGGCAGCATTGGGACCAATACACCTCCTGTGACCTTGCGGGATTGAAAGCCGTCCTCTGTAAACTATGTGAGATTCAGGAGATGCCTAATGCAGCTTTTATCGGAATCAATAAATTACAGGTGAAATGCGATTTAGAATCATTCTTGCCAGTAATTTATAGGGCAATGCTATGGGTCTAAAATCTTTTGGAGGGTTCCTTCCTTGCCATGGTTTAGTAGAGCAATTACGATGCTCTTAATCCATACCTTCCGTATCTGACTGCTGCTCATATAGTTGTTGTAGAGATGCAGAACCCATTTCTTGGTTTTGGATACGAAATGCTTAATCTGTTCCGATCGAATGTCATCCAGACCTGCTGACTTGCCGTTTTTACATTCTTTAATAGGCTTGTCCAATTCCATCAAGGTGAAAATTACAGTGAGTATACCTATCTTCCATGTACCCTATTCGTATTTTGGGCGTTTTGACTTTATGGATTATCTTCCCATTCAAGAGTGGCTGATTGTCAATTTGGTTTACGTTTATGTTAGTGTGTCCAGTTTACTTCGTAGTATCATTGTTACGGTGCTTCCCTAGTGTCCATGCTTTATGCCAGTATCTTGTCAGGTCTAGATCTTCTCCTGTCCTGATCCGCTGATCGCTTTTTGCTACAATTAGAGAGCATGTACAGGAAGATCTTTAGCAACTTCGATTGTTTCTTCGCCAAAGGAGTTTTCTTCGAATAAAGTTATATTCGATGATGAACCAATCAGTTAGGTCTGAGATAGAACTAGGCTGTAAGACGTCCTGACAATCCTGAGGTATGGATGTTTTAGGGCATTTCTTCACAGCTGCAACAAATCGTAAGATAAGGTTCCGGCTCTGCAGTGGACACTTCAGCGTCGACATCTATGTGAAATTTGGGCAGCTAGCCTTGTTGAAATTATATCTCCTGTGGTAAAGAACATTCCTGGGTTTTATTGCTGAATATCCTTCACACATTATTACTTGTGTGGTGCATGTTAGGTACTGGACTACAGACTGACTTCACACACTGTTGGCTAACGTTGTCACTGCTGAGTACAAGATGGGGATTATAACCTCTTCTCCATGTACCACTTCTAAATAATCTGGTAGTTGAGCATCGTGCATAAGACACAGTTGATTTATCTCGGTCCATTCGTGCAGTGCAGTGCCATTCACGTCATCAGACTGGTACCTATAAACAGCACTACGGCAGTTTAAAACACCCATAACTATTGACGCACAGTTGGTCGCGGCATCTCGTGAAAGTAACGCTGAGTCGCTGAAAGTGCTGTCAGTAGGTACGAGCGCGGTCTCCGTCCCAGCATAATCCCAGGCGAAAACATGATTGACCCTCCGCCGAAAGCGTGCATTTCTTGAATGTGTTTCGGTCTGGAACTCAATCACCTTTGCTTTTAACCCCTTTCGCGACGAGTGTTGGGGTGCAAGATACTCCTGGTTTCCTCCAAGAATATAACAAGACGCAATTCTACAGTTCTCCATTCACATTGTCTTAGGACCCACATCTCCCTGTGGGTGGGGGCGGTAGTATCCCCACACGGTATCACCTGCCTGTCGCAATAAGCGACTAAACGGGGCCACAGAGGCTTTTAACTTGGGAGAGTGTGTTGGCGACCACGGAGCCCTTAACTGAGTCCTGGCATTGATTCCATTTACTCGTGCCAGGCTCCTCACTTTGATCTATCCTATCCGACCTCCCTTGGTCAACTCTTGTTCTTTACCGACCCCGACGGCATTAGGTCTAGAGGATTGGAAGTCTAGATTATCACGTACCTGTTATCACACTCCTCAGCAATTGATTCAAACCCATCCGATAGGCTGTCAACCTTTTGTTGTTGATCATAATCTCGTTTTAAAAATTTCCCCATACCATAGGGGTATTGCCTAATAGTCTTTTTTTAACAATAATTTCTTTCACATTTATTGTTAACTACGACAAAAACATCTTTTTGATCACTATCACTTCAGTTTCTCTATAGAACTGATTAGGCTGTCCTTCCGATATTAAATTATTCACCATTTGTTGGTCACGCTTTCTGTCGTTCGCATTCCCTTCCCTGTTAACATTTAGTAAGTTCAGATCACCCGCTACAATAACGTTCTTTTTCGTATCGTTGCCCCAATAGCTGATTATCTTATCACATAATTCCGCATCAGCATCAGTATCAGCCTTGCTAGGTCTGCACACCCCAGAAAATGTCAAGTTGCCTCTTATCTTTAGAGATAAGTCTTACACATAGTATTTCATGTTTCTCATCCTCAAATTTGTTCAGATTACAACATTTTCTTTCACCAGTATGAATACTCCCCCTCTCCTATTGCTCTTAACGTATCTCTACAATAACTCCAGCTCCGTGGGAAAATTTACGCATCCATAATATCACTTCTCACCATGATTCATTTCCTATTACAGTATCCGGTAATATGTGTATATTAAATTAATTCCATTCCTTTCTTTATAATATTATCAATATCGTTTGCCTATTCTTTCCTTGAAGGATTTCAAAGAACTGAGACATTTATCGAACATTTCCCTTCATAAATTACATATTATAAATAGATCCCCAAATTTTTCTCTTGAATTCCAACTTTATCTTCATATGAAGATGTCTTCTTCCTTTAAAAACGCCATTCAAGCTCATTCGTCTACTAATTTCACTACACTCTATATCCGGATCCATGGCTAAATGGTTAGCGTGCTGGCCTTTGGCCACAGGTGTCCCGGGTTCGATTCCCGTCAGGGTCGGGAATTTTAACCATCATTGGTTAATTCTCTGGCACGGGGGCTGAGCGCAAGTGTTGTCTTCATCATCATTTCATCCTCATCACAACGCGCAGGTCGCCTATGGGAGTCAAATCAAAAGACCTGCACCTGGCGAGCCGAACATGTCCTCGGACACTCCCGGCACTAAAAGCCATACGCCATTTTTTTTACTACACACTATTTCTCCATTGACAGCAGGGAACATCCAAGGCCAATTAGATAGACAGACCGTAAGGCTCCCCTTCCACTTCCGGCGCTACGTCACACAAGTAGCCGGCCGCTTCATTTTTCGCCAGTGACTTGTAGGCTGATCTGAACATGGTTCGCTTCAATATTTTTCGCATTTCCTGGGGCGTATCAGAAGATAGGACAGTCAACGTTCCTTACAGTGCCTCACCCTGTGTATTTATAGTCTATTACTGCAAAACTAGGCACGGGAAATTCGGGTATAGATGATTCACATTGGAATTACTTGAAAATGAAACTAAAGTTGTTAAATGAACATGACAGATTTTGTAACTTGTTGTTGGATGAAGTCTCTGTAAAACCTGAGCTTAACTATAAAGGAGAAAAGGTAGAGGGAGTTGCTTCCAGTAGCAAAAGTGGAGAAAATAACACAACATTAGCTACAAATGTACAAACCTTTATGTTGTCATCCATTCTTTAAAATAAAAGACATGTTGGTTTGTTTCCATGTAAGAACCTAACGTCACATTTGTTAGAAGAATTAATTTTGCAAGTCCTTAAATTATTAACAGATATAGGTTACGCCTAATTTCTGATAATAAAAAAAACAGTGTTAATAGAAAATGTTTGAAAATCTGTGCAAAAGCAATTTACAAACACTTTTCAAAATCCATTTGACGAAACACAAAAGAGTTTTGTAATGTTTGATACTGTTCATTTTTTCGAAAGCTTAAGAAATAACTGGTTTCATCAAGCCAAACTTTTGTGTTCCCTGACTGACAGCCCTGAGTCAGACAAAAACATGTTCTGTTAGTGTTGGTCACCTTAAACAGCTGCACAGAGGAGAAAATGATGTAGTTAAGCTTGCTCCACAAAAAATTTTACCCAACTTATTTAGAGCGACAAAATGTAAAACTTTGTTCTAAGTTGTTCAATGAGAATAATGTCACCGCTTTAAAATACTTTAATAACATAAAAAAAGGAGATGATTTTAAAAGCACAGCTGTATTTTTAGAAATTCTTCATTCGTGGAAGGTTGTTAATGTTAAGCATGCTTTCAAAGGCGATAGATTTAACGACCCTCATTGTAACGCAAAATTTTTAATTCATGACAACAATGTTTTATTTCTGCGCAAGTTTTAACATGGTTAATTAGGTGGAATAATATGTCTGTTTAAGGTGGGATCACACAAAAAAAAGTGTCGTCACGGAAAACGTACTAATGAAACTCAAACAGCCTTAATTCACACTATGAAAACTATTTTGGGGTTAATACATTTCTTGAAAACAAGTTTAGAATTCAAGTATGGATTGTTAGGGAAATTTCGAACTGTCGAATTAGATGCAAGATTTGGGCAGTACAGGGAAATGAGTGGTGCCTGCTACCATATTTCAGTGAAGCAAATCCTTGAGTCAGAACGAAAATTGAAATCCCTGACGGTAATAAATGCACACCCTGCTAAACATGCAGCCATCCCTATTAGTGATATTTCATTAAGTAAGTGTATGGATTGCAAGAGCTCAGAGTGTAAAAGCTTCGAACCTACAGACATTTCACATTTTGAAAATGTGGTCGTTGATTTAAACGATGTTATTGTGTCTGAAAACATTTTGTTAGATCTAGTTTATATTGGTGAATATATTTGTAAAATAATTATGAAAAATTGTACATGTATAAGTTGTCAAGCTGTTTTGTTGTTAAATAATGATAATGTAACGCCAGATGTGTTAAAACCAGGGGACAAATATTATTTCATTATAATGGACAGGGGAGCTTTGAAATATCCATCAGATTTTATTGTTAACATTTTGATCACACAATTTAAATTTTTTAGTGTACTTATACGTGCTAGCGGCTTTACGTCGCACTGACACAGAGAGGTCTTATGGCGACGACGGGATAGGAAAGGCCTACGAGTTGGCATGGAAGCGGCCGTAGCCTTAATTAAGGTAAACCCTAGCATTTGCGTGGTATGAAAATGGGAAACCACGGAAAAATCTTCAGGGCTGCCGACAGTGGGATTCGAACATACTATCTTCCGGATGAAAGCTCACAGCCGCGCGCCCCTAACCGCATGGCCAACTCGCCCGGTAAGTGATAAATTTGAATCGAGGTTTTTACGTGGGGGATTCTCAGAGAAACATTCTGATTTTGCTTGCCAACAATGTTATGAAAAATGAAAACGTCATGCTTGAAACATGCAGTGATTGTAGAAATAGTTTTAAAGATTTCGTTGACAAATGCATATACATATTTTGAAATATATTATTGAATAATTATGGAAAAGTTATCGTAGACAAACTCGTGGCTAAGAAGAAGAAATCCTCACGCAAGGATACCCATAAATCGGCAAAGAAAATAAAAAGGGATAAACTGAAACCTTAAGAATTGTTAGATACTTTTTTTTTTTTTTTGCTAGGGGCTTTACGTCGCGCCGACACAGATAGGTCTTATGGCGACGATGGGATAGGAAAGGCTTAGGAGTTGGAAGGAAGCGGCCGTGGCCTTAATGAAGGTACAGCCCCAGCATTTGCCTGGTGTGAAAATGGGAAACCACGGAAAACCATTTTCAGGGCTGCCGAAAGTGGGATTCGAACCTACTATCTCCCGGATGCAAGCTCACAGCCGCGCGCCTCTACGCGCACGGCCAACTCGCCCGGTTGATACGTTTTAAGCTGAAGCCTAATTTCTAAGAAAGGTTACAGACTATTGTTGTGAATTGCTATCATGTATTTGCCAAGTAACATTAAAACTATTTTTATACGTATTATGGGTTTTAATCTTTTACATGAAACCGTGTTCCGTTACAAATGACAGATGTCGGCTTTATTTTACGTGATGAAATGAAAATAAACTGCCCCCCCCCCCCCAGTTTGCGCCCCCACCAACCCCGCATAAAACTCGTGTAGTACATAGGCCTAAATAAAACCGCAATTGAAAGCGTGTTCAGTGATATCGTTAAAGAAATGAACAATATCATGGTGACAATGAGAGCGTGCCATACCAGTACCTACTAACACAACAGGCCTCACAGCACGGCTGATGACGTCACAAGGATAGGCAGTCACTCCTGAAGCGCGCAACGGCACTTCAATGCTTGTTGAACGAATTACTTTGATTATGAGAACTTGTGTGATTTACAAAACGTTTTCAAAAGATGCTCTTTCAGAGTATTAAAGCACATTCAGTTGCACCGAGACCACCGAGAAAGACGGAGAGATGGCGCACTCCGTTTTCTGGAAATTTCGTAAAAGTTCAGATTGATAGTAAATAGCAGCAAGGGGCTTTAATTTGATTGTTACTATTTTTTAGTTAATAATAATTTTATGACCCTTGGTGATTAGTAATTAACCTACGTTTTACTCACGAAGTATCAGTTAACATTTTACTGGAAAATAAAATAATTATATTAATTAATAATCAAGGTCTTTCGTATATACTACTAATTATAAGCCAAAGTAAACTGGAATTTCGTCCCATTTAAGACTCTTTAACGTGCCGGAATCCTTCCTTTATTTCTTATTTAGAACATTTTACTTTTACTATTTCGGTAAATATTTCTGTCTTAGTGCTGACTTAGAAACAAATCGGATATTATACATAATGGAAATAATTAGTTACAAATTAAAAATGGGATACAAAGGAGGGAATGATTCACAGAGGATGAAGAAATTATGCTGGAATTCATAACAGGAAATACAACAATTTAACAATAATAACATAGTTTTAGTTAAATAACTTAATTCTTCTGTACAAACATTACATCAATACACATTTCTGAACTGTTAATTCTTAATCAAGGGAATTTTCTCACGGAAACTTGTTTAAACTCATTTGTTTATTTAGATGAAATTAAATCCTGTAAATTTTCAATGTTTAATAATAAGAATATAATAATTCCACAAACTTTACTGAAAATCCACTGAAATTTTCCTTAAGTCTTCCAGTGAAATAATCTGACATTTGTTCTAGATGTTACGTATTTCTTTTCTCCATTACTGGCAAGATGCTGTAATTAACTTAATTTTTTACTTTTCAGGTAATACCCTGTCAATCACATTCCGTTAATGTAAAAGCTCTCTTTCTCTCCAACACACTGGTTTAAACATATTTTGCACAAATTGCAAGAAAGATGTTAAATATGTTTTTTTGTGGAAGACAAATTAGGCTAACTAAGAAAATAACATAATATGGAAAAACATTTCTTAGCATAAGAAATTTAAAATTTCCAATAAGTGCATATTTTGCTCAAATTACAAGAAAATTTTTAAATGTTTTGTTGAAGACAAATTAACTTAGAGACTAGCATACAATTAGGATGATGGAAGAAAAGCCTTTTATGGCAATAGACTAACCTTGAAACAGTGAATCAACTACAATACACTCAGAATATGAGTACATGGGCTTAATAATATCCCAAAATTAGAGCCCAGAAATGCCTCATTAAATTCAGATTACATGGAAGTACTGATACTGAATTATGTACTCTCAAACTCAACATGTCAAAAATTAAAAGTACCTATTTGAAAATATTTTAACTTGGCTATAAAGTACCACTGGCCATTTAGATAATGTTTGAAAAATATTTTTTCATTGTCAATAGAAATATGCAAAGGTTTGGAGTATATTTTTTAAAGAAATAATTTACAGCATACATTGTAATATAATCATGCATCCAAACCATAGTCTCTGCAAGATATTAATTCTTAAAATTACAAGACACATTTAAAAGGGTATGCAAGCACCTAATATTTTTCAAGGAAACTCATTAATGAAACTGTGCAAAGATTTAGGTTCATTAAAAACATGACGTGATTTAATTTCGATTTCAACCTTGGCATAGAGCTTGAAAGTGAACTACTAAGTTTTTCACTAAGGCAGCACTTTAAAATTTAAAGATTTTTTTCTCCTTTGCAGGAACACATACATCTTATGGTTCTGCTGCCATTGTGATAGGAAAGAACACTTTATATTAATTGAAGAACACTTTGAAAATATGACACTTTTTGAATTACACTACACTGCATTTATGAAAATATCAGAACCAGTTTATCACTGACTAAAGGGTGGAATATGACAACATAATAGCCAAGTTTACAGAGTATGCCTACATTACAACATTTCATCCTCTTACTATAGAACCACTCTATTACAAGATAATTTAGTACCCTTAACCTATGAGACTGTTAAGTTTCCTCCTCTTTGTATGTATGTGACTCTGGATATTATTAAGTTTCTTAACATAATTATTAAGGAATATGTAACATCCTGTTTTTACAATGTAAGAGAGAATTTTTTCATGAGTATGGTCATCTTGAGTACATGGCAACTCCACAAGAAGTACACCTTCTTTTCTAATCACAGACATTGCCAATGTTACAACTAAATTTTGCTGTGATGGGTGCTTCATAAACAAGTATTCATACTTCTCAGATACCAAGGTTTTGACAGTCAAGTAAGTGAAAATAATAGCATTAACAACTTCTGGGTTGAAACAATGCAGACCCCCCTGTCAACACTTTTTATAAGCTCATAATTACCTTGATCATCTGTTAATGATAATGTTCTATCCAAAACGAGTGATGTTTTACAAATTTCACACTTCAACATTCGAAGAACTGCTCTTACACAATATCCTGACAAATATGTGATAACAGGCAAATATTCCTGAATGGATAAAAGCTGGTCTTCACTGATATATACACAGTAAAGGTCAACATCTGGAGGACTAGCCTCAAAGTCATCCAGTTTGAGATCACATTCAAACGAATCCAGGTCCAGACCAATTTCACCAAAAGCATTAGATGCAATTTTCAATGACAATAGAGTTTGAATTCTTATCTTTGATTCAAATACATGTCGCAGAGCCATTGTTCTGTACTTACCAAATTGTGCTTCAAGTGCATCTGTTTGAATTTTACCTGGCAAAAGGTATTTGAAATTCAGCTCTTGAGTACAGTATTTAGTGATTTCTAAAAGTGCATGAGTAGTATGTGATATGGCTAGATGTGTTTCATTTGACAGAGCACTTGCACGATTTGGTAAATTTTTCCAGAAATCTAACCAACACAAGAAACGTTCCAGAAATGTGAAATTTTCATCACTTGGATTTGACAATTCTTAACACCTTGAGTGCCACGTGAGACCAACGTTGACTCACAGAGCTTAATGCCATTCGGGCCGCGTGAGTCCGCTGTGGACTCACGCGCACTCTCAAAGTCTCAGGCCCCGTGGTGCCATACTGTCATCACATTTGACATGTAAACGTATGTTAAATGAAAATAGGTGGCCAGTACGTCATGAATCTATTCTTGGCCTGTCCATTTGCGAGTCCGATGTGGCACTACGTAGCCTGTACGTCACTGTAATATATCACCCACAATAAATAAATATTATGACATTATTTATTGTTTTCTGATTGTGTCATGTGTACAAATAACAAAATATTGTACTATATAGTGTACTCATTGTTCATTGTCTCATATCAGGGTCTAGGCCTATAGACAAATTGAAAACATAGGACAAATAAGTTACATGAACTTTCTAGAAAAAATATTTGTAACTGTCTCATTCGCAATCACATCACAAAATTGGTACACTTTTTGCATATGAATTTAAAGTATAAGAAATGAGACTTTCTGAAGAAATATGATTCAAACTGTGTTTTACAATCACAATCACACTACAAATTTGTGCACTTTGAAGAAACAGTCCAAACAGAAGAAATTTTCACAGGTTGGTCATTTGAACTTAGACTGTAGAGTCTTCCTCATGGCATATGGCCTTCTTGATTCCTGATGGATCTCTTCATAACAATTACTGCATCTCTGTCTTCCCTGTCGGCTTACATCCTCCAGTCGGTGGGGTAATACCTGTTTCTTTGGTACTTGTGAGGGAACGTGAAAATTTTTGATGCCGGTACCTGTTAACTGTTCAACAATGTCCTCTGTGAACTGGGTAACAGATATACTCTCATTCCCAAGTTGATTGGAAATATAGATGGCATTTACTATACTTGTGCCGATCAATATCTCTATAGCTATTTTTTGTACCATTTTACTCCGTCTCAGGGAAGTACTATAGCTCTTTTTATGATCTGATAAATCAATGTACGGTTTGTATTTGTTATACTCCATAACACTCCGTGGTTTTTGCTCTTCACCATCCCTCCTCTGAATAGTGACCATCTCACCAGTGTGTTTAGTTGTCAAAATTAAGACGTCTCTTTTATCGTACCATTTCTGAACAACAACATCAGTGTTACTTTCCTGGGCTCTTGTCTTTCCTCTTGCTAACTTCATTTTAGTAACATCGGTTGGATTATACTTCCGATTAGATTTCAGTGTTCGAAATATAAGAGTTTTATTCTTTAGTAGTTCATGAGCTAATGAGGCAGACGTATACCAGTGTGTCAGGAAGGTGAGAACTGTGCTAGGATACGTGGTGACACATTGGTCTCACGCGGCCTATACAGCTGGAAGGTAGTGCCAGTGGCCGCGTGAGACCAATGTGTCACCACAATTTTGACACTATGTTATGACTACAATTTTGGCCCAAAGTGACTAAAAGGTACATTTCTGTAATAAGGTGCACCATTTTATTCTCTATAGTAAAAAAAAGAAAGAATGGCCTGGATGGATTTTTTTTACTGCATACGTGGCACTTAAGGTGTTAAAACGAATATCTCTACCACGTGATCCTACATTTACAATTCTCCACCATGTACAAATTAATTTAATGAAAGTGGCAGCTGCCTTAAAATTTACAATTCTGTTGCTTTCTCAAAGAGCTTCTAGCCCCTGAATAGTCATTTCATTGAAAACATTCAGTACAAGTTTTACATTTTGACGTTCAAGATTGGTAGGAAATAGTGACTTCAAGTTCAGCCTGTTGGCATATTTTACAATCTGAGTACTCACAATGTCATGAAGTGTCTTAATGGCTGAGAATTTGGCCACTGCTAACTCAGTGTCTTGTGGAAATGTCTCAAATGAGGGATACATTATCGACTGATCAACATCTTTTTGGTTAAGCCAATTGTTTCTAATACATTTGAGAATGTGAACAGAATCTAACACATAGAAAAGAGGCTTGTTGTCATCACATGGGTGCCTATAAACAATTGATAATTTTGGTGGTGAAGCAAAAAAAGACATAGCCCTTCTATTGAGTGCATTATTGTCAGTTACAATGTATATGACCTTAAAACCTATTGCATGTAATCCACAAACCACTTTCTTAATAAATTGAAACAGACCCTCACCATTGAGCTTCTTGACTGGAAGTATGTGTACTACATCTTTGAATGATGACAATAAACTTTGAATCATAAAAACTTGAGCACTAGCAGCAGCATTTGAGGAATTATATGCAGCACCTAGGATGTTGCCACCAGTATAATCTAGGTAAGGTTTCAGATGGATTTCATCAACCATTAGTGAAACAATACTGTCTCATACACTAAGAAATTTATATTTCTGCCTTATATAAAGGAGAAAATTCTTGTCAATTTGCTCCATAGCTGGGTTGGTATTATATGCTGAGCAAATTTTATGCAGTGTGTTGGGATGGGGCAGTACCAAATAGCCTGAACTTCTCATAAATCTATATGCATGAGGTGAAATAGAAAATAAAATGCTGCAAAAAATGAGGAAATCTGATGAATAAGAATAATGATTCTTGTGTAAATTAAATAACAGTAACTGTTCACATATAAAGTTGATCAAACTAGATTCTTCTCCTTTAAGTAGCTCTGATAACTTCATTAAACTGTCCTTAATAAACTGAAAATGATCTTTTATAAAATCCTGATTTTCTAATCGTCCAATCTTATCAAGTTTGAACATACTGTCTGCTACATCATTGATATTACTAACTATTATAGGAAACTTTCTTTTATCTAGGTTAGTAAGTTCCATTTTCCCCACATGTAAGGACATACTCAGGTCACTTTTTACCACAATGGAAGCTAGGAGTGTGGGAATATTGCATGTCTCGAGTAGGACAAATGAAACATTAGATTCTGATTTAACACAGATCCAGTCATCTAAAATGTGGATATTAGGGAGACATTGAAGAAAACCTTGAAAGTCTGTGAAATTCCTTTTGTCTTGGTACTGAGCATGGGTTTTCAAACTTTCTGCTAATGCAGTTTGAAGATCCCTGTTTTTCAACCTTTCTCTTCTTTGATCACCACTCTCTCTACATGAAGAAGTGGAAGAGAGATAAGAGGGGTTGGGCATAATTGTTGGCACTGCTCCCTGTTTCAGACGAGGTTTCTGAAGAGGTATACAATACTTATTTCCAGTCTTACTGTCATAGCAGTCACTATGCCTCAGGATTTGGTCCTCACTGAAATGCAGTTCACAGACCTTAAAAAGAAAAATAAAAGTCTAATTTGTTATGCCAATACCTTAGAAAACAGAGGTAATTAATTAACTAAGGATAATCATCTCAAGGTGGGCAGTTAAAATGTGGAACAGGACAGCAACTTGATGTGTGTGGTTCAAATTAGGATGGTCTTAGACTCAAATATTATAAATCTTAAATGTTCACGATTATCACCTGGTTCAGTTTGAGAGATAATGAATACGGTATAACAAGCTTCCTAGACCTTTAAGTGAAAAATAAGAGCTCACAACCTAAAACGAACAGAATTTTCAAAATATAAGTACTGAGCTTACCTTTGAATTCTGCGTGACCTGGAATTTGTCTCGGCGTATTGCGTTAACCCATATCTTGCGAAGTCCTTCATCACTTGGGAAGGAAAACACAGCTACACGGGATCCTTTATCATAATTTCTCCTGCAGCGGGGAACGGAACATTTAAACACCATTCTTCTACGAACTGTAATACCGGTACACTACACTAATTATTTCGACCATACGCCAGTATTCAACAGATTCAGCACAGCATTATTTAGTCGCATGTTCCTCACGCACAACTCAACATAGCAGCCATGTTTGATGATACTCATTACAGCAGGGGTGCCAACATGGAAACTTCAATTTTTCTCCAGGTGAAGAGGCAGGGAAGGGAAAATAAATTGGTTCGAAGTACATTTAACCGTTTTTATTCATTAATGAACTTCGCTGTTCTTTGTAGTTCATCATAATCACATTTATTTACGATGCTGAGCGTGGAATTAATATTCCATACGTGGGGTGAAATCATAGACGTTGGCACCTCTACTATGCTTAGTTCCTCCTTTCACCGCCAAGGAATCTCTCTCCTTGCTGTGATCTAAACGCTGGGTCGTCGACTGGCCACATCTGCCTATCCCCGTGACGTCACATACCTCACGACCCATCCGTTGTAAGGCCTGTAGTATTAGTAGGTACTGTCCATACACTGCCATGCTGAACGCCAGCCACTCTCGTGACGTCACGGTCCGAGCCTTGTGGCCTATCTAGTGCGGCCTTGGAACATCCCGCTTAACGTAGCATCTCGTCCTTACTCCCAAGTCTTCCCAGCCCAAAGTTTGCAACATATTTGGAACATTACACTTGTGTCGAAAACCACATAGAACAAATCGTGCTGCTTTTCCACTTCTCGCACCAAGTAATCCTGGTGGGGCCCCATACACTAGAACCATACTCTATATTGGTGTCTTACCGAGAGACCTATAGCCCTCTCATTTACATTCTTACTACAAACCTTAAATACCCTCATAACCATGGGAAGAGATCTGTACCTTCAATTACAACCTCCTTAATGTGATTACCCCAATGAAGATCTTTCGTTATATTAACATTTAAGTACTTACAGTGATTCCCGTGAGGTACCTTCACCCCCATCAACGCAGAAATTGAAATTGAGAGTAATTTCTCTCTTGGTGAAACTTACAACCTGACTTTTCAGCCCATTTACCACCATACCATAGTCTGTTGTCCACCTGACAACATGGTATGTATCCAGATAAACGGTGTATGTCATTGCTGATTATCCCACTAGACTATACTAAAGACAATGGGTTGGGATATAGGACCATATCTGAAGTAGTTATTTGATTATTGCTTGGTCGGAGGAGCTATACCAGATGAATGGAAAGTTGCTATAGTAGCCCCTGTATATAAAGGAAAGGGTGATAGACATAAAGCTGAAAATTACAGGCCAGTAAGTTTGACATGCATTGTATGTAAGCTTTGGGAAGGCATTCTTTCTGATTATATTAGACATGTTTGTGAAATTAATAACTGGTTCGATAGAAGGCAGTTCGGTTTTAGGAAAGGTTATTCCACTGAAGCTCAACTTGTAGGATTCCAGCAAGATATAGCAGATATCTTGGATTCTGGAGGTCAAATGGACTGTATCGCGATTGACCTGTCTAAAGCATTTGATAGGGTTGATCATGGGAGACTACTGGCAAAAATGAGTGCAATTGGACTAGACAAAAGAGTGACTGAATGGGTTGCTATATTTCTAGAAAATAGATCTCAGAAAATTAGAGTAGGTGAAGCTTTATCTGACCCTGTAATAATTAAGAGGGGAATTCCTCAAGGCAGTATTATCGGACCTCTATGTTTTCTTATATATATTAATGATATGAGTAAATGAGTGGAATCAGAGGTAAGGCTTTTTGCGGATGATGTTATTCTCTATAGAGTAATAAATAAGTTACAAGATTGTGAGCAACTGCAACGTGACCTCAAAAATGTTGTGAGATCGACAGCAGGCAATGGTATGTTAATAAACGGGGTTAAAAGTCAGGTTGTGAGTTTCACAAATAGTAAAAGTCCCCTCAGTTTTAATTACTGCGTTGATGGGGTGAAAGTTCCTTTTGGGGATCATTGTAAGTATCTAGGTGTTAATATAAGGAAAGATCTTCATTGGGGTAATCACATAAATGGGATTGTAAATATAGGGTACAGATCTCTGCATATGGTTATGAGGGTGTTTAGGGGTTGTAGTAAGGATGTAAAGGAGAGGGCGTATAAGTCTCTGGTAAGACCCCAACTAGAGTATGGTTCCAGTGTATGGGACCCTCACAAGGATTACCTGATTCAAGAACAGGAAAAAATCCAAAGAAATGCAGCTCGATTTGTTCTGGGTGATTTCCGACAAAAGAGTAGCGTTACAAAAATATTGCAAAGATTGGGCTAGGAAGAATTGAGAGAAAGAAGAAGAGCTGCTCGACTGAGTGGTATGTTCTGAGCTGTCAGCGGAGAGATGGCGTGGAATGACATTAGTAGACGAATAAGTTTGAGTGGCGTTTATAAAAGAAGGAAAGATCACAATATGAAGATAAAGTTGGAGTTCAAGAGGACAAACTGGGGCAAATATTCATTTATAGGAAGGGGAGTTCGGGATTGGAATAACTTACCAAGGGAGATGTTCAATATATTTCCAATTTCTTTGAAATCATTTCGGAAAAGGCTAGGAAAACAACAGGTAGGGAATCTGCCACCTGGGCGAGTGCCCTCAATGCAGATCAGTATTGATTGATTGATTGATTGATTGATTGATTGATTGATTGATTGATTGATTGATTGATTGTTTGATTGTATTTTAATTAGTATCCCTTCGCTAACGCCCCATCGACCAGTGACATATTTTTAAGCTTCGTAACTCGTTGATGTAGCTAAGAATCTCGCTGTTCTGTTTGAATTCATGCTTATCTGGATACTTGTTGCTCTGCTTATTGTTCCACATTTGATAGCATTTCAACAATACTATCCCGTCTGGAGTTTGTTGCAGGCATTCTTTTTGAGTTTAGATAAGAATTGCACCACACCACATTTTTATCAAAGCTGTGGACCTTATGTAAACTTAGTTCGATGATTGTGCATTGTATTGTTCGAGATACACTGGGCAAATTCAATTGGGAGCCTGTCAGATTGCACAATGCTTTTGTTAAGGGAAGGTGTTGCATCTTCTTTCTGTTCTACGAGTATTTTGTGATGTGGTAAATGTATGGCTCTATACACCCTCACTACAAATGAACTGCGTCAAAGAGAAGTGCTGAAAATGGAAAGAAATATTTGAAAGAGGAAAAAGAAGAAACTGGATGTTTTCGAGATTCAGAGGGGATTGATCTCCAATTTTCCGGTCTGAAAGACGCACCCAACGCTATTGCCGGAGTCCATACGACTCCAGCTGACAAATTCTTCAAATCAATCTTCCTGTGGGTGAGGGTAAGTTGGTGGGGAGGGATGGGATCCTGTAACGACCGTTCTCTTATGCTCCAATATGATGCTCTACGCCTTCGGCAACGTCATAGTCGACCGGGAAGCTCTTTCTCTCTCTCTCTCTCTCGATCTCTAGAAATATTGCCTTCTAGTTGAAACTTCTGTCAGTCCCACAAACTGTTTCATGTTATCTCCTTTACGTTTTACATCACGGACATTCTTGGTTTGATCCCATGAGAAAATCCTGTTAACACATACTTTCCTTCCACGTAAATCGAATGTTAGTGTAATGAAATACAACGAAAAAGAACTTTAAGAGACAAATCTGTTGCTGATCATTTTGCAGAATATTTCTCCTCGGTGTTCTCAGAGAAACGAGCGCACTATGATTTACTACAATATGAGCATAGCGCAATTGATCCATGGATAAATGTTTTAAATGTTAGTTCTTCTATATACAAAATATAATACATTATACTGCTCAAAGTGAAGAACACAGCAACATAGTTATATTCATTGAACATATTTAATTAATATACCAGTAAATACAAGTTAGACATATTTGCAGTTACATAATCCTCCATAGTAAAACAATATAAACAAATAACCGTATTGTCATTTAGACTTTCACGGCCCGTGTAACTATTCATGATGTAAATTTTTTGGGATTATGCCGTGTAATAAACTAACGTGTGTTTCGAAAGATACCGTGCCATTCTTCATCAGGAGAAAACAGAAAATGGAAACAAGAGAAAGCAATAAAGAACTTGAGCCCTAAGATGTAATAGGGGCGCCATTTTAGCACCATGCTAGGCCTACAACCCCAGTGAATCATGGCTACCTATAATCAGAATCATCAGAAAGTGATGCTTTACTGCTGCTGTTCGTTGTCCGTAGCATGGGGCTAAAATGGCGTCCCTATTACATCTTATTGCTTTCTCTTAGCAACCATTGGCTCGTTGTGCTTCTGTTTTCTGCTTTCTTCTGAAGAAGAAACATGATTGTGTTTATGAAGTTTAATACACGCCATAATCCCAAAAATTTTACATCATGAACCTAATTGTTTTCTATTCTAAATTAAAATCGAATTCGGTTGTCTCTAATTGTTTTACATTGCTTCATTGTTTCTGTTTGATATCTTTATCATTCATTATCATCATCATCATCATCATCATCATCATCATCATTTATAACATAATAATAATAGACCCTAATAATAATAATAATAATAATAATAATAATAATAATAATAATAATAATAATAATAATAATAATAATAATAATAATAATAATAATAATAATAATACAGGTTTACAATTGAATCGGTTCGAACAGGAAGGGTACATGGTACAAATTCATGTTTTCGAAAAAAAACAGCACAAACTAATCACAGCTTTGTTCAGTGCAGGAAGAGGATATACACTATACACTAGTATCATTTCTGCAATCAATCTTAATTTCGACAGTCCAATTCGCTCCCACTTCCCAGAATTACAATTGTACCATTTCTGCACAGAAAGATGCGCCTATCCGTGCCGAGCAAGGATCTATGGTTAACTCAATTTTGGCCAAAATGTCACTTCTGCACTTTCTGTTTTAACCAATTCGGTTGTTAGCAATTACGTTGTTAAATTATGTACATGTACAGGCTACATGAACATTTATAATAGGAAATATAGGCGGAAACCATATCATCACAGGAAGATGTTTGAAGGGTGAAGTGATCAATTAGGCTTTCCATTTCTTGAAATTCAAAGAATTAATACAAAGAAAGATGGAAACATCCCATATAAGAGCTGTATCGGGTGTTTAGAGCATGAACACAAATCGAATGAAATTAAATGTAATGAAATTCAATGTAAAAGAACTATTAAGCGACAAATCTGTTGCTGACAGTTTTGCGAAATATTTCTCCGCTGTGTACTCGAGGAAATGAGCGAAGAATGATTTACTGATATATGATTGTCGATATTATGCTACTGAAGAAATGTGTACTATTAGTTTATGTCTGACCATTTTTACAAGGATTTTTTGTTGAATTTAGTGTAATTTTAAGTTGTTTCTTTTAAAAAATGTAACGTAATAGTTGGTATATGTGTATTTCACATCATTACGTTTGTAAATGTCTGAAGCACAATAAATAAATAAATAAATAAATAAATAAATAAATAAATAAATAAATAAATAAATAAATAAATAAATAAATAAATAAATAAATAAATAAATAAATAAATAAATAAATAAATAAATAAATAAATAAATAAATAAATAAATAAATAAATAAATAAATAAATAAATAAATAAATAAATAAATAAATAAATAAATAAATAAATAAATAAATAAATAAATAAATAAATAAATAAATAAATAAATAAATAAATAAATAAATAAATAAATAAATAAATAAATAAATAAATAAATAAATAAATAAATAAATAAATAAATAAATAAATAAATAAATAAATAAATAAATAAATAAATAAATAAATAAATAAATAAATAAATAAATCAATCAATCAATCTCTTTATAAAGCCACAAACACATATCTATATTCACTCTAGGTGAATGTTTCCTTATTTCAAATTCTTGGTCACATGTCTCATTCTTGAAGAGATATTTTGGACATAAAAATGTGCATTTTTACTATATTGATTATGAAATCTTTTCAAAGTAATGCTTTGCCAGAGAACACTGCATCTAACTTTGGTTTACGTAGTTTCTAAGTGTTCAATTTTACTGTACATACTGAATTTCATTTTTATCCTGTTAGTTACTTCAACTTAACAAGACGCAATTTCAGTTCTCTCCTTCAATGTTCCGTTCAAGTTTACAAAACCCTTCAGCAGTACTCATCATAGTAATATTAGAAATATATGGAATTTTTTATTGCAGGATTTTTTCAGGTAGTAGGGATCGTTATATCTTAAATGTTCGTACTGTCAGAAATAATTAACTCCTTTAATACAATATAAATAAAATACAGAAAAACCGATACCCGATGTAAACAAGTAATATCCACTAAATTACAAGTTTCAATACATTTTCAGCAGAATATGACGAAAACAGGAAAGGGTTTGAAATTGTCAAAGGATCTCTTTATTTCATGGACTGTTTAAAATTATATATCTTTCGTAGATTGTGCAGAATACCTCAGAGGACATTTCCTAAAAAATTCCTGAAAATCTATACATTACGTGGAAGAGATTTGTTTATCTTATGACGGCATTACTAAGGAAATGTGCAGTTTTTCCACTGCAAACAGTAGGAGGCCTAAGATGTCAACATGTTCCTTGCACGTGAGTACGCGGAGCTGATTTTCGAGGATGTAGATGATACAACAAGAGTGCGTTCCACAGGCGATAACACTAATTTACTTTCTGAAACTATTCATGTATGAAATGAAAGTAATATTTTGATTGAGATTTACTTTGTTGATTGTTTAATTGTTTGGCGTAATCATCAGTGTACACGAAAGCCTGTAAATGAAGAAATGAGATGGAAAATAGCTTTTGAAAAGTAAATACAGGTATTTTAAGCGCTCCGAACAGAGCGAAAGCTTTCACAAATAATCACTGCTTTTAACACAATACCATTCACTAGAGACTTTTAATGGTTGGTACGTCAGGTATTCTTTGAATGTTCCGAGAGTGAGAGAGGGAGGGAAAAAGAGAAATTCGTCCTTTGGAGGTGTTAAAGTTTGCTTTAAAGTAGAACTGTCAATCCGAGGAAAGTAATCGTTTCATTTCAAAGTTGAAATTCCTTCTGTTAATAATAAAAGTAATTATAATTATAATAATTTCGTGCAGCTGTTTCTAGCCGAGTGCAGCCCTTGTAAGGCAGCCCCTCTGATGAGGGTGGGCGGCATCTGCCATGTGTAGGTACCTGCGTGTTATTGTGGTGGAGGACAGTGTTATGTGAGTTGCAGGGATGTTGCGGACAGCACAAACACCCAGCCCCCGAGTCATTGGAATTAACCAATGAAGGTTAAAATCCCCGAGCCGGCCGGGAATCGAACCCGGGACCCTCCGAACCGAAGGCCAGTACGCTGACCATTCAGCCAACGAGTCGGACAATAAAAGTAATTGATTGCAGTTAAATCGCGCAGTGCAGTTTTAATTATTTGAACTTCGATTGTTATCATTTTGTAGATTTACCTTCACATTTAGCTTGTTGCTATTTCTTGATGAATGCAGTATATTTCATCGCTGTTCGGGCAAATCGTCATATCTCCCAATGCTTGTTCTATCCTTTATTTTCCTTAAGACTGGTCACACCTCTCAGCCTCATACAGCCTCATATGGATATTTCGTCCATCAGAACAATATTCGTTGTGTTCATTTTCCAATGCTTACATGTAAAGGAAAATGAACCTTACTGTACCGCACTCTAGTAATGTTTGTTTGCATGACTTATTCACGAACTCCTGCAGTGTAATGCACTTAAGGATCATTTTCTTTTACACGTTAGCATACGAAAATGAATACAATGGATATCCATATTGTGCCCTACTGCACTATAAAGTTCCATCCAGGCGAAGGCCGGTCTCGAACCTAGAGTACAGTAGTGAACGAACTCTCACAGACGTGAGCTGGTGCACATAGTCTTACCTGAACACTGTCCTCTTCAATCAGCCGGTAGAACGCTCTTCTCAGGGATAACATGGGTATAACGGGCAACATAAAGATAAAACACTGGGACATGTGCCTACTCAGGTAAGAATTCGACTAAAATAAAAAAATTAAAATAAAATATCTAACAGAAAACACCGCTGCATTCCAAGTTTAACAAACAGGGATTTATTACATAAAATTGAATTATTTACAAATAAAAGATCATTTTAATATGAGATGGAAAATTGACGCTGAGCCGATGACTATTAGTTCACTGCCTTCATAAAACTTCGTGAGCTGCAACAAGCATGTAACAATGGTGTAAGTAACGAGGTTTTGGAAGATGGATATCTGCATAATTACACAAAAACAATGATTCCCATAAAAATTAACAATGCCCTGCGCCATTGAACCCCGGTGCTAACAAAATCACCACAAAATTTACCATGACCTGACTTGGTCACGAACCCTAGTCCTATGACAGGTAAGGTGTCCAAGATACCTAGGCAAACAATATGAAAGAATCCCATTAACACATACAAGGGTGTCAGTATAAAACGGGCCAGTGTTAAAAGATTACGTAAAACAAATGGGGCATAAAACAAATCTCTCTCTCTGCTTTCAAACAAGAAGGTCGTTTCTTCCCCTCCTAGCATACTTGAAATACTGCAGACGACCAACACACCAGCCTGTGACGTCAAGCTCAATGACCTCCATTCTCACCCCACCCCTTGCGGCAGCCCCTAATTTACGAGCTCAAACGGGAAGACTGGCTAAAGTCTTGCCTTTCAAAGAACACATCACGTCGTCAGCTGTTAAAGCCCTCATTTAAATATACCTGGGCTATCTGCCCTGGTCTCCATATTTCAGCACTCTCGCTCATCTTACTTATGCCTCTCATGGGCTAAATCCTGGTGCTACAAAACACTAATCATTAAACGATCGTCACATTGCCATACTTGGCATTTCCAAAATATACTCAATAAACTCTCAATGGTTAGGCTCTCTCAGGCCGACTGCAAATCTTACTTTTGCCTCTTATGGGCTCCAATCTCTTACTACCTGGGCTCGCTCGCTCTATCAATGAATCTGGGTGAATTACTGGTCACAACTTGGTCACAACTTGGTCATAATTATACACTTCTACGTCTGCAGAAACAAATGCCTGAATATGATCTAATAAAAGTACCTATCTGTAAACTAACCTCCTATGCCCAAATGAGTTCAATCAGACCCTTACAAAACACGTACATTAAAATAACGCAATTACAATGAACCATAACTTCATTACCAAGGACTTTACAAATAACATCTACCTTAAAGTACTGGGTTCGAGTTTGAGGCCTAGCTCTATTTTACAAGGGAACTTCTCCTATTACCACAAATTAGTTGACTGACGGCCCCCAGATTCCTATCTAAATTTAAATGACATGCTTGAAACAGAATTGGAAAGCTCTGACCTTAAATTTGAGAACATAGCGGAGCGGCCATCCCTGTGGACCACTGGATCTACCACATTCTGATATACTGCAGAGCTGTCATCAGAGACTGTTGACCACTTGGATACATTCTTGCTGGTGTGGCGTCTTCGTACAGCTCCCTCTGTAGTCGGAAGGTGTCCTCTTCGATGTTGTGCTGGTCAGGTGCTCCCAACGTCCCTGGATCGATGCCTGTTGCTGTGTTGGCTTCAGCTCCTGGTTGTGGCTTCTGTGCAATGATGCTGTCAAACACTCGTTCTGACTTGTTGCTGGGGTAACTGAAAATAAATTCATATATTACAGACTGTCCAAACTCGATGCCTGTCTTCACTGTTAGCGTGTCTCACACGTCACACTGACCAAGTCTCGTTCAGAGTTTTAACCTGGTACACAATAGTTTCTTCACTACTCTCCGTCACTGTTCTATCATCCTATCACATGGACAACATATAGTTTTAGAATTCCTAACCTGAGCCAATAATAATTCTAGCATTCCGTCTGCAACCCTTGACCTCACAGAAATATGGAGCTACTAGTTATTAGTTTCATGTAAGCAGTACCTCATCTCCCCATAGCATAATCTCACAGGTAACATCTTCAATTCCTCTGAATATTCAAGTTGATTACTTACATCTTTGCAGAAATAGCAGTACAGGCAGTCGATGTAGCTTGAAGACAAAGCGTCGTTCTCAGCACCAACACGCAGTATGACGACTCGTTCCCGCAGCTTCTCAGTCCAAGAATGACTCTGATATGCCCTGGCGGCCTTAATTTATAATTCCGGGTCGCGTCATCAAGCCGCTTGGCTGCGTGCAATCTTAGCGTGCCCGGGAAAATTTCCCGCATTAATTATACCATGAGCTCAAATTAGCGAATGCATTAATTAATGCAGCCCTAATGCCTATCAAAATAAAGCGGAAATAATACCGGTTGCAATTCTTGTCTCAAATCTAATGCAACTCTTCTGTAACCAAAGATATTAATTTATTTCATTCTTCCCTCCTAGAATAAGTTTAGCCGCTAACTGGAAAGCGTTCCCAAACCTCATCAAGAGGCTTGGCTTGGGACATAACTTCTTTTAATGAGTTCTAGAGATTTCTCATAATGACGCTCGCGCTCACTTCACATAAGAACGCTTCTTCTGGACCCCTTTATGACATATACTGTATGACATCGGCTTCGTGGGTGGCCTAGTATGATTCCAATATCCGATACTCACATTAATACAATTGCTTCAATGAACAGAATGGTTCATAGCCCCCCGTGAACGACAAAATAAAATTTTGTTAAGAATTTTATTTTCCCAAAATCCAAGATCATTTCTTCATTGCAATCATATCTGCTGTCAATATACAAAACTTCAGGGCATGGGACTATCTTCAGCTACAGACATGATAGCCTCCCTCTCCTTCCTAACTTGGTAATAGGCATCCAGCAGAGCTAGAAATCTCCGGTGGTTACTCTCGCAGTCTTGACACTCTGTTTCTTTGCGCTGCTCAGCTCGCTGTTTCTGGTCGCCTGGAGAAATCATATTCACTTCTTCTTCTTCTTCTTCACCATTGGGTATCTCTGGTTGTTCTTCTTCGCTGTCATTTCCCTCTTCTTCCGGAATGATAACCTCCTCTCTGGCAATATTTTCGGTCTCTTCGTCCTCAGGTTCTTCTTCCTCTTCTTCGCCTCCTTCTTCTTCTTCTTCTTCCAGATCATCTAATTGATATTGGCCGGGTTGGAAAAAGGGCTTAAGGTTTGATGAGTTAAAGACCTTAGTCACTGTAGCATCCAAGCTTTGTACCTTGTATGAGTTATTTTCATAACTATGAATTATTCTATACGGTCCAGTGTATAGCTCAGCGAACTTATGGTAGTATCTCTCTGTAGGGTTAGAGACAGTGGGTGTCTTAACTAACACTAACTCGCCCCCTTGTAAAGGTCTATGAAAATTTTTATTCCTAGTTCTTCGCAGCCGCTTCTCAGCCTGTGCTTTTAAGTGTTCTGCCACGTTATTAACACATATCTCTTGAGCTAGTTGAGGATCCCTAGGGCACGGAATTACATTTTCCCAAGGACGTTTAGGCAGCTCATTATTGTGAATCCATGCTGGAATCATACCGGTCGATTCGTGTCTAGTTGTGTTAATACACTCTGTAATAATGGGCACTACAGTGTTCCACTTATAATGTTCTCTAGGGCAGTATATCCTGCAATACTTGGATATCTCCCTCATGATACGTTCACTCGGGTTAGCTTGCGGATGTCTGATACTGGATAAGACATGCTTGATCCCTAGTCTTTCTAGTTCACGCTTAAACCCTGCAGCAGTGAATTGACTCCCATGATCACTTAATATGCTCTCAGGCTTACCCATAATGGGGATTATCTTTCTTTTGATCTGCGATAGCGTTGAACGAGTATTCGCCTTTTGAATAGGGCATAATGTAACAAATTTACTGAAGACGTCCATACAGACAAGGATGTACTTTAAGCCCCTAGTAGCAGAGGGTAAGGGACCGAAGAAGTCTATTGCGAATAATTTACGTGGTCCCGTAGGTATCAGTGGTCGTGGCGGTTGCTTCAGAAGGTACGGATTTGGTTTCACCCTCTGACAAATGTCACAGGTACGCAGGATTTTCTGTACCATCGACCTCATTTTAGGCCACCCGAAAGTTTCCTGCAGTGTTGCTACCACTTTATCAATTCCTGAATGTCCTGTAGAGTGATGAGCTATCCATATTAAGCCAATCTGTAATCGCGGAGGTACCACAATTCTAAATTTCGTATGATTCTCATCCACAAATTTATGCAAAATGTTGTTAAAATAGTGATAATTTACCGCTTTGCGCTCCGCTTCAGCGTACTGTGGAGTCCCGGGTTGGAGTTCTTTCCGAAAGTACTGGATTAGCCGTCCGGTCTCTGGGTAATTTTCCTGTTCCTCATGAATATTCCGCAGTCTCTCCAGTATATTTTGATCCTCTTGGTCTAACAGAGTTAAGTGTATTGTAAGTTCCTCCGGATTAGGATTTCTGCTCAACGCGTCAGCTAGTATATTCAGTTTCCCTGGACAATGTTCTACCGTGAGGTCGAACTGCTGGACGTAAAGTGCCCATCTACTGACCCGTGCATTAGCCATGTCCGTCTTAAGAATGAAGGTAAGTGCTTTGTGATCTGTTCTAATCACTACTGGGAATCCGTACACATACTTTCTCCAGTGAGCTAAGGCAGTAACTATGGCTAACATCTCCAACTCGGTGGTCGTGTATTTCAACTCGTGTCCTCGTAATTTTCTACTCATGAAAGCCAAATATGATATTTTATGCTCCCTCTCGGGTGTTTCCTGGTACAGCACTGCTCCGACTCCAACTGCGGACGCGTCCGTCTGTATGATGAACTTCCTATCGAAGCTAGGGTATCCCAATTTTACAGAATTTTCTAAAAGTACCTTCGTATTTACAAAAGCTTTTTCTTGCTCTTCTCCCCATTTCCATCTATTATTGGTCTTCAACAAATCTTGAAGAGGTGCCACTGTATCCGTGTAACCGGGACAATGATTGGAGAAAAAGTTCGTTAAGCCCAAGAACTGCCTAACATGTTTAATCTTGATCGGCCTCGGAAAATTTTGTATCGCCGCAATTTTAGCTGGGTTGGGTCGAATGCCTTGTCCGTCGACTACATGCCCCAGGAACAATACCCTGCGCTGACAGAAGTGTGATTTTTCAAAATTAACCTTGAAATTGCATCTCTCGAGGTCCTGAAATAGTAAATTCAATTTTTCCATGTGTTCTTCTAGGGTTTTAGTGCAGATTAAAATATCGTCGATATACCGAATCGTAAACTCCTTTACCTCGGGACTGAGGTTCGATTCCAGTGCCCGTATCAAAGCAGCACAACTTGAGACCAGGCCAAATGGAAGACGTAGGAAAATATATGTCTGGTTATCAAATAAAAATCCAGTTAGCATATTTGTACTTGGATCTAAGACGATATGGTGAAAGCTTGAAGTCATGTCTACCGTACTGAAAAATTCCATATCTCCGAACTTCTTGAGAATATCCTTAAGGTTTGGAGGTCTCTCATACTCGGGGACTAGGCGTTGGTTCAAGGATCGTGCGTCAAGGCACACGCGCACCGTTCCATTCGCCTTGGGCACTGCACATAATGGATTTAAAAACGGACTCGGGGACTTGGCGATTATCCCGTTCCTCTCCATGTCTTCAATTACCTCCCGGACCTGGGGTAACATCTTCTCTGGAATTGGATATGGTCGCTGTTTGAAAGGCTCCCAGTTATTTACACATAATTTGTATTGGTAATTCGGGATCTTTCCAGGCTTCGAACCAAAGACCGTCTCATGCCTCATCAATAACTCCTGCAGCCGTCCCTTGTCTTCCGGACTAATCTTTGCTTCTTCGATTTTACTCGGCAACAGTTCCAAAAACTTTTCTTTCTCTCGCTGTTCTTCCAATTCGGATACCATAATTTCGAACTCAGGAATAATTTCCTCGTGATCCTGTAGCCACCTTTCTGAATGAAGTTCTTCCGTCTGCATGTCCATTGTCCAAATACGTTCCCCGGGTTGGTAATCCTGGTTCTGGTTTAATTCTACTCGCTCCTGGTTACCATTTAATTTTAACAGGATAGAGTTCGTACCCATGTCAATTACAGCTTCGTATTCTCTTAAGAAATCGGCTCCTAATATAAGATTGTATTCCATTTTAGGCAGCACAATACATGGATGGGACACCAGTAAATCTCCAATCTGGATGTCAAGTAATACCTGCTCCTTACAGGACGTTACTTTGTCAGGTATAATCCCTTTAATTTTGACCTTTGAAATTGGTATAGACGGGATACGAACTCTACTTTGAATGTCCGAAACTAAGGCCTGTGATACTACACTGACCGTGGCGCCAGTGTCGGCCAGACAGCGTACGTTTAAACCGTGAATTCTGGTATAAATTACAGGTAATTCTTTCGGTCTGGGCAAATTGCTTTTATTAGGATCCTCTAATAGATCATCAGGAGTGATAACCCAATTATGTATAGCTATAGTCATCCAACCGGCATCCTCGCAAAATATTCTATCTCCTGGCACTAAATTTCTCGTTTTTTTTAATCCTCTCTCTCGATCTCGGCAAAGCTAGGTGCATTTGGGTTGAGACCTTTTGGCCTGGCGCCATTATGAAATTCTTGGTATGCCAAGCTCGCAGCTCCAGGAGAGTTAGCAGCACTGTGATTCCGTATTGCTTCCTGCCATGTGTCGCGTGTTGACATCTCCCCCGACTCTCTCCCTCTCGAGTGGTAGGCGCCGTCTTGTCTCTCACCATTTCTCGGGCGCAGTGAACTCTCCCTCTGCCTGTCGTATCTAGCTCGGTTCCCATTCCAACGCTGTCGGTTGCTTCTAGAGTTGTAACGTTCACTGTCTCGTCTCCAGTACGGCCGGTCATTCCGCCGTTGTTCGAATGAATTTCTTCGGTGTTCTTGCCCTTTCCATCGGTCCGGTTCCTCCTGCCATGTGCTCCATCTTCGAGGTCGCCAGTTCGTATCTCCTCTGGGTTTCGGATTTTCTTCATCTCGTTCCCTCCGGGTAGGTGTTTGAGTGCCGGAATTTTGACATTCCTTGTGGCCTCTTTCTTCCATCTGCTCTTCTGCCTGTATGTTTACATTATGGACAGTTTCTATGGCCCGTACACGTGGTTGATGCAGTGCCGACGTTTGGTCCCAAAGCCTAAGCATTTCTTCTGCTGCTACCGCCGTCGTTACATTAGCCGCGATAAGAGCCCTCTGTACCTCTACAGGCAGCTGTCTGATAATGGTTGTGACGATTTCCAGCTCTTCAGGCTTATGATCTAGCTCTTGCAATCGTAAATATTGGGAAATGAAGAACTCGCTTAGTCTAGTTGGAGTACTATTCGCATATCTTCGTGCGTAGAGTTCCATTCTGAGTGCCAACTGATGTCCCTGATTCCAGAATTTATTCAGGAATGCCCGTTTAAACTCATCATAAGTCTTAAATGATTGCCCAAACGCTTTAAACCAAGCTCCAGCAATCCCTCCAAGATACTTTTCTGCCGTGCGTAGTCTGCGCTCCGGTGGTATCTGTCCTTCGTCCATGTAGGTCTCTAACTCTTTCAGGAATGAACGGGGTGTGACCTCTCCATTCCCCTCAAATTTCTTCGGTTTCTCCTCGGGTGCCCTAATCCAATGGTAACCCGGGAATACACTGTCTTGACTGAATAGGGTTGAATTTCCTATTCTTGGTTTAGCCCTAAATGATTCTCCTAGTATCTCATGTCCCTCTTCCTGACTTTCATTCAGGCTGTCCTCTCCATACTGGCGTACCATCGGGCTGTGAGTCCTACTCAGTTTTCGCTTCTTTACTCCGTTGTCTTCCTCAATTTGTAATTGGTCCAACTTATCCCGTATATTCTCCATTTCATTTTCTAACCCTAGTATACGTTTCTCAGTTGACCGTTGTTCCTGCTCACGGCACTTCTTCAAACCCTGGACCTCCGCGTTGATTTCCTTCCTAGTTCGTTGTAAATCCAATTCTAGTCCAGCAATTTTAGCCTTATTTTTCTCGGTCGTTCTTTCAGATTTGTCTACCACTTCTTGAGTCCTAGCCTCTAGTTTTTCTTCTATTCTGACTAGTTCTTCTTGAGTATGATCCATGCGGACTACGACTGCCACCAGGTTTTCTCTAAATGTTCCTAGTTCGGACTGAGTCTCCTTATCTTTTTCGTCCATGCGCTGTTCTATCCCCTCGATACTATTCTTTACTTCCTGAATTTGCTTCTCTACCGTTCTGTGTGATTCTTCCATTTGTTGACTTAACCTTTCGGTCGTGGTAACACAACACAGCCGTACATTTTCTATTTTGGTATCTAATTCTGCTATGGTTTCCCTAGTCGCTTCATTTTCAGAGGCCAATTGCTCCAAACGAATGCTAGTGTGCTCCCTTAGCTCGGTTATTTGGCTAGCTACCCGTGTCTCGGTGATTACTAATCGTTCGGTCAAGTGTTCCTTCAGTTCTTTTACTTGTTCCGAGTTCCTAATTTCCTGTTCTTTAAATTGTGCACTGACTTGGTCGTTCAAACGCTCACCAAGCGTCGCAAACTGTTCCTCGCTTTTCGCACATTGTTCTTTCATCTGCTCGCTGAGTTGCCTCAGCATCTCTCCTATGTCTACCGACATTCGACTCACTTGTCATAAAGTCCGGCGGGAAAAGCCGCTCCGTATGTCCTCGATTAAATTTCAAATACTATAAATTTCCTACTCTTTCTAATTTATCAAAATGTTCCTACTGCTAAACTCTCGAACTTTCAAAGCCTAAATTGGCTACCTCATTCTAACATCATGTCATTCAAACATATGGTAACCGTCAGTACAACACTATGATACAAAACATATATACACAACACAAACATAAAATTCTCCAACACATGACATAAAAAACAGCTAAAACTACCACATGCAAAAATCCAAGCTATCCGATTATACACCTGTAAAACATAACACCTTGCAGGTCAAATCCCCGCACGAATATCCTCCATCACTTCAATGAAACCACAAAATCAGCACATCCTCGCTAAACACCATCACCAGCAATCTCCATAAACAAATGGTAAGATCAAAGACAGAACCTCACAAAATACCTCTCTGAACTGGCAGTCATTCAACCTCACAAGTTTAACAACCTACTCCAAATATATCACCAAGCTAACAGTACAAATCATCGACCAAACTTGGTATACCTGCATAACACCTAATCGAATGCAGCTGTCATAACATACGCCTGAAATCACGCCTTGCACGACCTTTATTTACCAAAATATCAGGTCCTGCCTTTATAGACACATATTATGACCTATAGCCCTATTTTATGGGGAAAAACCGCAGAATACCACTTGGTTATGTGAGCTCGTTTACACAAATATCAAGCATCACCTGACGGCATAATAAAATAAGCTGTGTGACCCTCCTTACTGCAATATCGGGTCCTCAGTTAGCCACACCAAGTTCACAATGTAGCCAATGGCGCTATGGTCCCTTTTCCTGAAATATCGGGCCATTCGTTACTCGTCGTCATTAATACCATGGCGCTATGGTTAGCCCTTTTTTCAAAGTTATCGAGCTCCACGAGTATTGGGCACCAATTAAACTATGGCGCTATGGCCCCTTTTACGGAATTTCGGCCACCACGTAGCTCGGCAATTAAACTATGGCGCTCTGTTTACACTGTCTGGGTAGCCCTCATTACAGCAATATCGAGCCCCACGATTGGCTTGCGCCAAGTAAACTATGTGCCCTACTGCACTATAAAGTTCCATCCAGGCGAAGGCCGGTCTCGAACCTAGAGTACAGTAGTGAACGAACTCTCACAGACGTGAGCTGGTGCACATAGTCTTACCTGAACACTGTCCTCTTCAATCAGCCGGTAGAACGCTCTTCTCAGGGATAACATGGGTATAACGGGCAACATAAAGATAAAACACTGGGACATGTGCCTACTCAGGTAAGAATTCGACTAAAATAAAAAAATTAAAATAAAATATCTAACAGAAAACACCGCTGCATTCCAAGTTTAACAAATAGGGATTTATTACATAAAATTGAATTATTTACAAATAAAAGATCATTTTAATATGAGATGGAAAATTGACGCTGAGCCGATGACTATTAGTTCACTGCCTTCATAAAACTTCGTGAGCTGCAACAAGCATGTAACAATGGTGTAAGTAACGAGGTTTTGGAAGATGGATATCTGCATAATTACACAAAAACAATGATTCCCATAAAAATTAACAATGCCCTGCGCCATTGAACCCCGGTGCTAACAAAATCACCACAAAATTTACCATGACCTGACTTGGTCACGAACCCTAGTCCTATGACAGGTAAGGTGTCCAAGATACCTAGGCAAACAATATGAAAGAATCCCATTAACACATACAAGGGTGTCAGTATAAAACGGGCCAGTGTTAAAAGATTACGTAAAACAAATGGGGCATAAAACAAATCTCTCTCTCTGCTTTCAAACAAGAAGGTCGTTTCTTCCCCTCCTAGCATACTTGAAATACTGCAGACGACCAACACACCAGCCTGTGACGTCAAGCTCAATGACCTCCATTCTCACCCCACCCCTTGCGGCAGCCCCTAATTTACGAGCTCAAACGGGAAGACTGGCTAAAGTCTTGCCTTTCAAAGAACACATCACGTCGTCAGCTGTTAAAGCCCTCATTTAAATATACCTGGGCTATCTGCCCTGGTCTCCATATTTCAGCACTCTCGCTCATCTTACTTATGCCTCTCATGGGCTAAATCCTGGTGCTACAAAACACTAATCATTAAACGATCGTCACATTGCCATACTTGGCATTTCCAAAATATACTCAATAAACTCTCAATGGTTAGGCTCTCTCAGGCCGACTGCAAATCTTACTTTTGCCTCTTATGGGCTCCAATCTCTTACTACCTGGGCTCGCTCGCTCTATCAATGAATCTGGGTGAATTACTGGTCACAACTTGGTCACAACTTGGTCATAATTATACACTTCTACGTCTGCAGAAACAAATGCCTGAATATGATCTAATAAAAGTACCTATCTGTAAACTAACCTCCTATGCCCAAATGAGTTCAATCAGACCCTTACAAAACACGTACATTAAAATAACGCAATTACAATGAACCATAACTTCATTACCAAGGACTTTACAAATAACATCTACCTTAAAGTACTGGGTTCGAGTTTGAGGCCTAGCTCTATTTTACAAGGGAACTTCTCCTATTACCACAAATTAGTTGACTGACGGCCCCCAGATTCCTATCTAAATTTAAATGACATGCTTGAAACAGAATTGGAAAGCTCTGACCTTAAATTTGAGAACATAGCGGAGCGGCCATCCCTGTGGACCACTGGATCTACCACATTCTGATATACTGCAGAGCTGTCATCAGAGACTGTTGACCACTTGGATACATTCTTGCTGGTGTGGCGTCTTCGTACAGCTCCCTCTGTAGTCGGAAGGTGTCCTCTTCGATGTTGTGCTGGTCAGGTGCTCCCAACGTCCCTGGATCGATGCCTGTTGCTGTGTTGGCTTCAGCTCCTGGTTGTGGCTTCTGTGCAATGATGCTGTCAAACACTCGTTCTGACTTGTTGCTGGGGTAACTGAAAATAAATTCATATATTACAGACTGTCCAAACTCGATGCCTGTCTTCACTGTTAGCGTGTCTCACACGTCACACTGACCAAGTCTCGTTCAGAGTTTTAACCTGGTACACAATAGTTTCTTCACTACTCTCCGTCACTGTTCTATCATCCTATCACATGGACAACATATAGTTTTAGAATTCCTAACCTGAGCCAATAATAATTCTAGCATTCCGTCTGCAACCCTTGACCTCACAGAAATATGGAGCTACTAGTTATTAGTTTCATGTAAGCAGTACCTCATCTCCCCATAGCATAATCTCACAGGTAACATCTTCAATTCCTCTGAATATTCAAGTTGATTACTTACATCTTTGCAGAAATAGCAGTACAGGCAGTCGATGTAGCTTGAAGACAAAGCGTCGTTCTCAGCACCAACACGCAGTATGACGACTCGTTCCCGCAGCTTCTCAGTCCAAGAATGACTCTGATATGCCCTGGCGGCCTTAATTTATAATTCCGGGTCGCGTCATCAAGCCGCTTGGCTGCGTGCAATCTTAGCGTGCCCGGGAAAATTTCCCGCATTAATTATACCATGAGCTCAAATTAGCGAATGCATTAATTAATGCAGCCCTAATGCCTATCAAAATAAAGCGGAAATAATACCGGTTGCAATTCTTGTCTCAAATCTAATGCAACTCTTCTGTAACCAAAGATATTAATTTATTTCATTCTTCCCTCCTAGAATAAGTTTAGCCGCTAACTGGAAAGCGTTCCCAAACCTCATCAAGAGGCTTGGCTTGGGACATAACTTCTTTTAATGAGTTCTAGAGATTTCTCATAATGACGCTCGCGCTCACTTCACATAAGAACGCTTCTTCTGGACCCCTTTATGACATATACTGTATGACATCGGCTTCGTGGGTGGCCTAGTATGATTCCAATATCCGATACTCACATTAATACAATTGCTTCAATGAACAGAATGGTTCAATATGTGGCTGGGAGGCATGACCAGTTTAAGGAAAATAATGGGTAGGAAGAGCACTATGAGATATGACCTTTTGCCCGGACAGGCACGATTTGTCCCTACCTTCTGCCACAGGCCACAGAAAATTGTAGCTTCCACCGGCATCTCAGTTTAATTTATGGCTGAAAGTTACAGTATGGAAGCTACTGATGTATGGGCCTGAGTAATGACGTTCAGATGTAACTAAACATTTAATCTGGCGAATATGATCAATGAACATTTTAAATTCGAAACACTGTATACTAAGATAAAACTTTTTGAAGATAAAACATATTTTCGAGTCTTTCAACCTACTACCAGTGTGCCATTATCGAATTAGATAAGACAGGCGTGATCATGACATCATCAAAGAACAGAGCAAATCGTGCATCCCTTGGCTACGTAAGCCTACTATGCTATGTTCCTCAGCTACATTTGTGTTTGTACCGGTTGTGACTGGACCGGCAACGTGTCACTGCTCCAGGCGTGTCACTGGAGCAGTTGGAGCAGTGACACATTATTTCTGGACCGTCACACCTCTACTGGGCAGCGAGGAGGAGTGGCAGCCACCATCGATGCCCCTCCCACATGCGCGGCCGATTCCTGCACAGGACGTTTACGAAGTATTTGTACTATAGCAGTTCGGCGTATATTGAGCACGCCCACGCCCCTTTCGGTCGTGCTGTCAGACAAAATTAGCTTCAAATTTCTTTCGGACTATAATTTCAATAATACAGCCGGAATATTTTTAAATTGTAGTAGGCCTACACAGTGCGTAAGGGGAGAAAGACATCTGATGGATTTACTTACTATCCAGTGCAGTATATTTCTTACAACTTTGAATTGCGTTTATCTACCTTAAAACACTTTCAGCTGTTTGCCATGCATAAAATGCTCCTTGCGACAGAGTTCTTATCGGATTCACCTTAAATTTATAGAGAATGTTTGAATATGTACAGGAATTAAAATTAGTTCTGCATTTTATAATCAGTTGAATATTACCTTCACATTTTTATTCCTGAAATAGCACGAAATATTTGTGCCTATTGAATAAATGAAAAATTGAAGAAAGGATATCTTCAGTAGTTTATACCTGACTGCAAAACCCGGATTTATTATTAAATGTATGCGTTCTTTTTATAGTATGCCAAATTATAGCCCAAATTAATGAAAAGGAACATTTTCCATACAACGTATAAAACAAATTATTTATCAATGACATTTTAACCGATTAACTAATCAGCTCCAAATTTTGTGTGAGACTATATCATTAATTTGTATCTGTGTTTTAAATTTGGTTTCGATAAGTGGTAAACTCAAGAAGTTGAAAATTTCAATTATGACTTCTCCCTTCACATGAACTGTACCTATGCCTTTGAAATGTGATGGTAGAGATTTCGTTCATACAAGTGAGGACGTCTCCATGGATGATGGATACAATACATCTACATTATCTTGTCTGTCGTAAGAGGCGACTACAAGGGATGAATATCAAGAGTCTCTAAAATTAGCAGCGCGGAGTGGTGGCCATAGGGTTCCTAACTGAGTGTGGCATTGCGCCTACAAGCTCCTCACTTTCATCTTTACTTTACGACTTTCCTAGGCCAGTCCTTGTTCTCTTACAACCCCAACTGCATTAGATTTGAGATTCCTTAGGGGTCTCTCATTTTCACGCCTTTCCTTACCCTTATCCTGTTTTTGTTGATACTTTCATTCTTCAAAATTGCTGAAGACTGATGATCAGTTAGCTAGGAATTAATAACCGACAGCAGAACTTTATACTTTCCTTGTACACTATTCTGGAGACACAAGAAAACGGGCCCCTCTTTTACCAACGTGAGTTCTGTTTCTGATTATGACAAACGGCAGAGAACTACCTCCACTGTAGTAAAAAAAAGTGATTTGCATCGAATAAAATATTTAGAAATATAATTGTTGATCCATTCTAACGTTTAAAGCACATGTTAGGGATCCACATAGTTCAGAAACTGAAAGTCATCTCGAACAAGCCATTTCCTCCCTGAATCCAAATTCGACTTGAGGCCGAACACATCTGAGATTCCAGTGTATTCATAAAACTCCGATGGTGGCAATAATATATTTATATATAACAGGACAGTAGAGTTAACGATAACTTCAGTGCGAAAGTAAGTGTCTCAACAAAACGTAAAAACTTGAGCAATTGAATATGAATATGAATAGTGATCCATATCCCATAATGTCCCAGAATCTTATTTCCGATGGACCCAACTTTTCAGTCACAACGTCACCAGTGTGGTTCGCTGTCCGATAGGGATCTCAACCTCATTTCCTGCTCATTAGGGTTCGGCACTGTCACCTCTCTTATTTATCCTATGTATGGATACAGTCACAACTGACATCCGTGGACCGTCTTAAATGCTGATGATGTGTTTCTTTCCGGATGAGTCCCGAAGTAATTTGGAAAATCTCCTGCAAATTTGGAAAGACCGTTTAGAGGAATATGGATTGCGCCTTAACATCACTAAAACCGAGTATGTGCAATGTGGCCTGCAGACTTCTGGGACCATTCGCATCGACGGGCAACACCTAGTTAAAGTCAACAAATTTAAATACCTTGGATCACTCATCACCTAAGATGGAAAGACATCACCAGACACCCGAGCTACATGACTGATGTGGCGTCAGATCACTGGTGTGCTATGTGACAAGAAAATTCCCACCCGCCTGAAAGGAAAAGTCTACAAATCCATGGTCCGAGCAGTTGCACTCTGTAGGTCGGAATTATGGCGTACAACTAAAAATCACGAGCAGCTTCTACACGGTAATGAAAATGTTACGTTGGTCACTGGGTATTACAAGATTGGACCATGTCAGAAATGAAGATGTCCGAAGGCGACTGTTAGTGGCACCTATCCCAGAGAAGATGCGAGAAGCACAACTTAGATGGTATGGTCATGTCGTCCGAAGCCCTGCACACTCAGTGATACATAAAGCCCTCCAATTTGATCCCGGTGGTTCGACTGCATCAAGGAAGACATGCGACTTGTAGGCACCGCTGAAGCTGACGCCCTTGATCGCAGGAAGTGGAGAATGGCATGTTTAAAAGCGGACCCTGCACCAGTGTGGGACTAAACGCTAGGAAAGAAAATTTTGGTCTATGTGGTCTAATGTATTTTTGAAAACAAGTGTCATTTAGGGCTCGGAAGCTCGAAAGATATATCAGTATGCTTTTCTGATGAATTTACATAATATACGTGCACTTAGAAGCGATAAAATGAAGTAATACAATGAAAACTGTGAAATTATGGCGGCAGACAACTGTGATTGGTAGAAATTCCTAATATTCTTATACCGGATTGGTCTCTGATTCACAGTTAAATATTCTGAGTAGTCTAATCAAGTTAGTAGATTAATTATTTCATCATTTAAGAACATTGATTAACTAGCCTCTGATGGATTATTTTCAGGCACTATTCCGGACATCCTTAATAGGATTCATAATATTTTAGGAGTGAACCACTTTCCTAGTTTCTTCTGTAACTTGCGCATTCCCAGCTGGCAGAAGTTAAACTGTAGAGAGCAAGCAGCTCGATGAAAGATATAAATGCAATATTCTTCTTAGCAACGTGAGTTCTGCTCCAATATTTACTTGAAGTGAGTTGAAAAATTTCAGGAGGAACCAATATCAGGACTGATCCTCTTGTCTTCCCTTTCTCCCTTCTTTAAACGACTTACCATATATGATCGATTGTTTAAATTGGTTCTCTTTCTCAGTTGTAACATTGATCTAGAACCATAACTCAGTTAGAGCAGTAGGAGAAATGAGTATCACAGTGACCGGGGATGAAACAAAAAATCGAAGGATACAAGAAGAGCAATGTTATATTTTTGGAGTTTTCTTCTTTTTGAATGAGTTGGGTACTAGGTTCGGTTCGTGCACCTTCGAGTCTGGATGGGAGATGATGATGATAGTGAGGTAGAGAAAGGATGATACCGATACATGGTGTCGGCACATAGCGTACTCCTGTCGAATAACACTAAGGGGTAGGCTCAATGATTAATGTCTCCGTCCGACGGACGAATCACCAGCAACAAGGTCATATGGCCTCACTCCATACGAGCACTGCGGACAAACGCCAGCTAACGGGATGTGAATCGACTAACCTCGTTGTCAGACCATATAGACTTAACGATCATGGTCATCACATTTCATGTTGGTTTATTAAAATATTATCTTAGTATTAATGCTAATTGAATTGGTTTAAATGAAACGCAGCCCCACCTTTCAGATCTGACCAATACCTCTCACTGTAATAATGGCGAATGTATGAGGAAATGGTGTAAATTGCGTGAACAACCAGTGCATATGGGGTGGATATAGGATCGATAACAGAGATGAACGAAGACTGTTGGTTATTATTATTATTATTATTATTATTATTATTGGTACAGCACTCTTTGAAATTTACATCGGTAACAAATCAATACATACGTTATGAGTAGAAACACAGTTATCCTTTACACAAGAAACACATCTTCCCCCACATTATATACAACCATTAATATACATTGACTCAATACAGCTACCAGAAAAAGATCTTAATTCTAAAAATTAAACATATTCACATCGCTATAAGTGAGGTGATTTTGATTTAAAGAGGAACCAGAGGCAAGACGTCGAAGAAGACCTCTGAGAGAAGAGTGATGGAAGACCTTGTCAGTGGGCTTAAGAGATACTGGCAGGTTGTCAATGTGGGCAGAAGAACAAGGTCTAGACATTGCAAATTAAATTCGTTGTTACCACGCAGTCGATAGAGACTAAATTCGAATAAAGAAAATGTTTACTTCATTTTGTCACTGTTGATACTATTTATATTAAAATGTAATTAAACTTCAAAATAGAGTGATTACTATTCGTGCAATCTAAGATATTCACTTCAAGATGAATAATAAAGCCAGAGTCGAGTTTCTTCATAGCGGATTAAGGTGTATGTGAATGCCTGATTTGGGTGTAATTTCTCCCCATAAGTTACTGGCAGAGTACCTTGTGATCACATGAGAAAATGTTTTCCAATCATAGCCAGAAATTGGTAACTGTAGACCATATCATATACTATTTGCTTTACGTTGCACTGACACAGAGAAGTCTTATGGAGACTATAGGATATTTATTTATTTTAGTGTGTATGACTTTACAGTTACATTGCATAATTTTCGAAATCAAACTATATTTTTATGTCCAGGTAGTTTATGTATCAAATTGTCTCTGGAACCACACAAACAAAATCACTGATGTCACCACTGTGTTCTTTTTGGACACTTGGTGATAATATGTTTGATGTTTGATAGTCTGCTTAGGGGCACCAAAATCACAGTTAGCACGATGGGATAGGAACGGGTTAGGAGTGGGAAGGAAGCGGCCGTGGCTTCAATGATGGTACAGCCCCAGCATTTCCCTGGTATGAAAATGGGGAACCATGGAAAGCTATCTTCAAGGCTACCGACAGTGGTGTTCGAACCTACTACCTCCCGAATGCAACCTCATCGCTGCCCGTCCCTAACCGTACGACCAAATCGCTTGGTATTCAGATCATGACTTAGGTTGTTATATAGATTCAGTTCACAATGTGAACGCATGTGAATAGTGTACAAAGCCATCAACAAAATAACGAAGCAAAAAGTAAAAATGTTCACATCAATTCTTTGTAGTTTTGTGTTAATGTTTTGAAGGAATTTTGGAGCAGGTTATCATGAAAATATTGTGTTCTAGGAATAACTGTTTATTATTTTAAAAAATTATGAATCCTGAAATCTAAACCTCTTTTATAACGGTCTAGTTAGATTTTCAACAGTATTTTTTAAATGATGATATGAATATTTTATACTTCTGAAATCTGACTATTACAGATATGTGTGTGTGCAACGCTTCCACATTTTTCCACATCGAGAATCTAACAGAATATCACTGGACACATACCGTACATAGAACCATATATTTTATATGTATGTATGTATGTATGTATGTAGGCTATGTATGTATGTATGTATATTGGGTATTCAGCCCGAAGGCTGGTCTGATCCTCCACAGTTCCACCAAAGGCTATCATAGACAGCCTAGGCGTCACTGGAGAGGCATACTAGGGAAATGAGGAGTGCCAAGCCCACTGAAATGCATTCACCAACCGACCCTATGGGCGATATTTTCACACCAATCATAGCAAGGACAGGCCGCATAAGGAATGATATTACTAGCATCGCTCATACCTCGGTCACTTTCATATTGTCAAAGCCAAGGATGAGACTGAGACAGGTCAGTGGAAGGAACAAATTGCTCTCGCGCATACCAGAAGACATAGCGCACTGTAAACACTACATCTTGCCAGCAAGGGCTCATATTTTATGTAGAATACAAATATTCTGTGCTTATAGAGTCAAACTTCGTCAAACATTCGCACACGTTGTCTCTTTTACTAAGAGGTGTTTATTTCATAATAGCAGTTTATCGCGAGGAGTTTCTGTCGTCTGATCGCTGATTCAGGACGCATTTTATATACACTCCTCCTAAATACATTTTAAGGCATTTAACAATTCCTTAATACAAGGCTTAGGAGAGTAGAACAACTTATTTAGATTAACACGAAAACATGCATATGCAATCGTCCTAACCGTTAAAGCAATGAAAGCAATACTTTGTCCATAAAGTTCGTTGAAACTGGCTATCACTCATGATAATTTTTTTAGATATATACAACATTCGTACACTCGCTTGTCATTTGGTTGTATGGTCATTATACTGTCGACTGTTTGGTGTTTAAGAACGAAAGTCTGAAGAATAGCTTAACCAGACTACGAATTTGAGAGACCTTCTTTATATTGATACCAACGTTCTGAATCTTCGTCCATCAAATTTGAAGCGGAATGTAAATTTTGTAAATATTTTGGCACTTTTGGCCTCATGACATCATGGCATGTATCATGTTGTGTCGAATCCTAGTTATGTCTATGATTGTTTTGGAATAAATATATCTTTGATAGTTCAGCATGAGGAACTTTGACAAGTCTCTCGGAAGGATTTCAAGAGTTATCCGTTGCAAATTCTTATTTATTCTTTGCCAATTTTTTAAGCTGCTTATTATGGTTGGACATTTTCTCTATTGCAATGCAATAACATTAATATACGCTTTACGCAGTCTTAACGACACGTCCACTTTCCTTATTACCATCTAGTGTCTTTTTTGTTTTGCTAGTGGCTTTACGTCACACCGACACAGATAGGTCTTATGGCGACGATGGGATAGGAAATGCCTAGGAGTTGGAAGGAAGCGGCCGTGGCCTTAATTAAGGTACACCCCCAGCATTTGCCTGGTGTGAAAATGGGAAACCACGGAAAACCATCTTCAGGGCTGCCGGCAGTGGGATTCTAACCCACTATCTCCCGGATGCAAGCTCACAGCCGCACGTTCGTAACCGCACGGCCAACTCGCCCGATGTAGTGTCTTTTAGAAGCATAATTTAATATCATCAGTAACGAATAGTCCGAGGTGATTCCATGACTGAATCATCCCTCGGCTGATTACATATAAATTCACCTCGTTTTTATAGATACTATTTCTTTAATAAATAAAGTTTAAAATGATTAACAATTTCATTGTTTCAATCAGCTTGTCCTTTTGTAAACTGAAGAGGTAAAGTTGTCTTGTTCATTATTAGTTTACTATACAATCTTCCTGCAACAGCTGCAGATTGTCCGAGGACAAAGAGTACTTGAACAACAATAACGGATACTGATAGATACACGACATATTATGAAGTTAAAGGTAGGCAAAAGAGTGAGGATACACCAGCGTGAAGGCAAGCGTGTGTTCATAAATCTTCGCATGCAGTTCAGTGTTTACTATTCGGACCGGGACCGATCCCACATAGAATTCGAGTGCGTTCTTAATCCTTCTTGCAAAATGAAGCAACGTCCTTTTACATTGACGTGGAAATAAATGCAACTGCATCCATTTCATGAGTAAGAAAAAAAAGTAACATGAACCTTAGTGACCTAATTTGTCATTTAGATCGTGAATGTTGTGAACAAGTTTTGAGGAAGCCTTCCGTGCTTAAAATACTACGTTTCTTTCCATATTATTTCCATACAAATGTGTTTCCGTTAAGAACTTTAAATTCTTGGATGGAAATGCCTACTTCTGTTATTGTTCTGATGACTTCAAAAAAAAAAAGTTATTTCAACTCCTGATTACTGATATTACAGTTAAATTACAGCCACCTGTAAGGCAATAAGATTAACTGCACGAAAGATAACGATAAGTCCCTACTTTGAAGTCTCATTCTTAGAAGAATTACTTCTTAATATTGACCGTAGCTGTAAGAAGGTTTCCTTTGTTGAGAGGAGAGTTTTGCGATCGGTGTTTGTGTTAAAGTAGACATATCGTAATCGTCTATGGAAAGTTAAGATTCTTGTCGGAACTTAAAGTCTGAGAGATGTATTTGGCCATCATGGGGATCAAACTGATCCTGGCATAGCTTCCGGTTACTGTCATATATCTCAATCAGTCAACGCTATTTTATTTTGACCCTGGTGATTTAAGGTTTGCGAAGTCTGCACAGAGTCCGTCATTTCATCTTCCCTCATGGTCCTTTTCTTCTTCATTTGCCGCTTTTGATCGTGGTTCAGAGAAAGCTATGGTAATCTGCATGACATCGTCGGATATGAATAATGCCACATGAACCTATCTTGTGCTTTCCCGATTGCCCTTACTATGCTGAAGTATAATGTTGATCATCACTGTAATAGTTAAACTTGTTAAAAGCTTGAAAAATGAGAATATTCTCAAATGCTGGATATGCTGAATATTTATTTTGTGTCTTAACTGAGTTATGTCATGGCTAAAATTCCCCTACATTATTTTTGAAGTTCCTTTTTTTTCAGGGAATATTTACATAATCCTTCTGCACTTCTGTTCCAGTACTCCCAGCTGTTATCGTGTTTTTATTAATGTATTACTACGTTTGTAATTGTAGATATTTTGGGGATGAATAATTGATGATAAACTTCTTGACAGAAACAAAACCGAAGATTTGAAATTAATTGTTTTTCACAAATATTTTGAGATAATTTAAAACGAGGGAATGTTACTTTATCAGCATGCTGTATAGTATATATACTGTCTGACAAAAAAAATTGGAGCACCCAGAAGAAATGGTTAGATTTCAGTACAACTTCGTACACGTACGAACACGGCGGATATGTAACACAGGCCTGCGATGAAAAAATGCAAGGGAAATTATATCTGAACTTTAAATATTTTTCGGTGCTGATTTCTAAAACAGTAATGAAAACGTTCTATCACGGCACGATTTCTTACAAATGCAATTGTACTTGGATTTTTATAAACATTTACCATAATTTGTTTTCGGCGTTGAATTTCTCGTCACGTTTTCTTAAAAAATGCAATTTTACTTGGATTTTTATGAACATTTACCATAATTTTTTTCGGCGTTGAATTTCTTCCCTCCCTGCCTACCGTGGTGAAACCTACAGATAACCCCTCTGTGACACCTCCCCTTCGCCATCCCTCCCTTCCCGTAGCAATCTCTCTGTACAAAGAGTGTCGCACGAATTCTTATCTCCGATCATATCGGTTCGCCGACCTCGCAGGAACGCTCGCCAACTAGTGTCGTGCGTGCGCTGGTACAGTGGCAAGTGGAAACTTCTTCGCAGAAACAATTTTATTTAACGGTTGCTTTTCTCTGTGCGTGTGGTGAAACATGGCTTCCAGTTCGAGACGTTGTGAAAACGTGACAGATGACCTCGCAGGACCGCTCACTAGGTAGTGTCGTGCATGCGCTGATACAGTGACAAGCGGAAACTTCTTCACAGGAACAATTTAACGGTTGCTTTTCTCTCTGCGTTTTTATGAAATATGGTTTCCAGTTCGTGACGCGAAAATGTGGCAGATGACTTTGTTACATATGCGGGGAATATAGTGTTATTAAAAATCGCATGAGGAGCATTACAGACTATGTTAGACAACTTTATCTTGCGTATTTTGGAATGAAACTGGGAGACCAGGACAAATCGTGGGCTCTTCATAAAGTTCGTGTGCAGTGTCTCAATGATCTACGCTTGTGCCTCAAAGGAAAGATGACTGCTTTACGATTCGAAATTCATATGACATGGATGGAGCCGAAAAACCACTCTGATAATTGTTACTTTTGTTCCAGCCATGTCCGTGGGTATAACCGCAGAAATCTAAGGCTAATCTCTTATCCTGATAACGTTTCATCGGCTATACGCCCTGTTCCTCATGGACCTGATGTGCCAGTGCCTTTGCCTCCAACTGAATTGCCAGTCATCTCGTCACAGTCTTTAGACTCGGAACATCCTGAAGTCGAAGGGTCCGATACCGAATATAAACCCTCTGAAGGCGATTCACCCCAGCCCTTCTCTCAAGTTGAAATTAATGATCTGACCAGAGATATGGGCCTTTCGAAAGAGGCAGCTGAATTGTTGGGCTCTAGATTGAAAGAAAAAACTTATTGGCCAAAGAAGTATCTTTTTATTGGTACAGGCATGGAGAAAAGGGGAGTATTTTGAGGAAGAGTGGACACTCGTCTATTGGTCTAATGTTTCCAGATTGATGAGCAAATTTAATATCACGTACGATAAAGATGAATGGAGGCTGTTTATAGATTCCTCGAAAAAGAGCCTGAAAGCTGTCCTTCATGAATTAAGCCAATATGCATCTGTACCAGTTGGGCACTCAGTGCATTTAGAAGAATGCCATGAAAACTCGACTCTCTTCCTCAACAAAATAAAATATGCCGACCAAGATTGGACCATCTGCAGTGATTTCAAAGTAGACTCCATGCTCCTTGGTCAACAAGTACCAATGTTTCATTTGTGAGTGGGACAGCCGCGATGAAACTCAACATTGGGTTCAAAAGAATGGCCGAAAAGACAAAGTCTTGAACCAGGCACCAATAATCTGATTTGGAAAAGCTTAGTTGAGCCAAAAAATGTCTTCTTACCTTATTTGCATGTCAGATCAGGTGTAATGAAACAGCTATTCCAAAAGATGGCGATTGTTTAAAATATATGTGCAACACGCCATATTGAAGGAGGGAATCTTTGTTAGTCCCGATATCCGCAAGGTTATGAAGGATAAAGAATTTGAAACTAGCATGACATCAAAAGGAAAAAAACAACAACTTGGATTGCCTTCAAAGATGCCGTCAGTAAATGTCTGGGTAATTACAAGGATCCTGACTATAAAGCAATTGTAATGAATATGCTGGACAACTTTCAAGCGTTGGGTTGCTCTATGAGTGTCAAAATACATATTTTTCACTCACATATGGACATTTTCCCCGAAAATTTAGGAACAGTCAGCGATGAACAGGGTAAAAGGTTCTACCAAGACATAAAAAATATGGAGCGCAAATATCAAGGAAGATGGGGCAAGAAGATGCTCGCTGCGAATTAGGCCTGAGATTGAACACAATAGAAGAACGTCAAAAAGATGTTTCAAAGCAAATAGAAACGTTGTTTGTTTTGTTTTGTTTTTTTGCTGAGTTTAAAATTTGTTTCGAACTTTCACGTAAACATACATAATATTTGTTCCTCGTGGTCAGTCGTCTATTTTATGTATGTTACCTAACTAAAAACAAATTAAAATACTATATTTGTAAGTTTCTTCTAGAAACTGCACCATAATTTATGTAAAAAGTTTAAACTCAAGGGAACTCGTTTTTTGCTCTCGAATTTAGCAAAAATACCACTATCGATTTTACAAAAAAAACTGACGTGATAGGAAAAAAAGGAGGTCATTTTCGAAATAAGCACACCAAATAACATAGAAATCAGCAAAAACTTCTCTTGTGTTTTTCAAAACCTTCAATTTTGCAGGCCTGTGAAAGTTGTAATTCTGTGCGATAGGTAGAACGGCCACTAGAGCGCATTAGTGCTGTTCGTGTTTAGTGTTGTTACCAGGCCTGGTAACAAGGGCGTGAACAGCGTCAGATGTTGAGTGAGCACTGTGAAGGACATAGAGTTATTAATAATTAATAATTAATAATTAATAATTAATAATAAAATAATAATAATAATAAATTGAAAGTAGGCATGACAATTTTATTACATTTATCTTTTAAATTGATAAAATATGAATAGGGGATATAGGACAGATTCCGTGTTCCGTGGTCAGGACCTTCCTTGGTCATATCCTCCCAAGAATTTGATGTTGTTACATTTTCATAACATCTTTCTTTATCAAAACATACCTAATACTGGTATCACAGTCGAGTCCTCTAAGATTATGTGGCATAAACAAATGTAGAACGATATATTAGGGAGACAGTTGCTCCATTTGTTTCCCTGGCGTAAGTTTGAGTTACGAAGTATATGGAGAAGCGAGAAGACAAAAACCTTCAAGTTCTCAAATGAAACGGGACACAAGTCTGTCTTGTCTAACTTCCCAATTACTCTTCGCGCTGGTGGACAACGAACCGCTGTATCCTTGTCAAATAGAGGAAGGAAGAGAGAGAGCGGATTATTCAAAGGGGGTAAAAAGCCGTGGTCTTCTTGCTCTAGGAGAGTAAACCATTTGTAATGCTAATACTTTAATGTGTATAATTTGTAAGAGATTAAATGTTACAGCTGCTCTTGTAACGCCGCCTGGCGGGCACAAAACACACGTTACATTCCTCAGTAGTAATACACATTCGATGAAAAAATTGTTGTGAGGGTAGAAAATGCTTTTAAAGAGTCGTACGGTATTACTGTCCGCCTCCGTAGCGTAACGGTTAGTGTTATTAGTTGCCGTCCTCCGGGTCTCGGGTTCGATTCTCGATACTGCCAGAAATTTAAGAATGGCAGGAGAGCTGGTATGTGGTTGAAATGGTACATGCAGCTCACCTCCATTGGGGGTGTGCCTAAAGAGAGCTGCGTCACCTCGGGATGAGGACACCAGTTTACTTTACTATAAAGTTTGAGAAATTACAACTGTTTGTGTTCTGGTTTCGTCGTTGTTTGTTATTGTTTCATTTTGGGAGCTCAGAGTATGTAGTTGCACGCAAGTCTCATGTCTCCTGCCTCCTCTGAAACTTTCATTCCATCCATTTACTTGTGCCAGATTCTTCTAATAATCCTTCAACGCTTGTTCTTTTCTGACACCGACTAATTATAAGGAGCAGTCAAATGAAAAGGGAACACCCGCCATAAGGGTACGTTTACTGTATGCTGCAGCTTCGCTGCTGGCACATCGCTAGGCCTCGCTGCTCGATGTTAGGCGATGATGAAAGAAACCAATGGATCTCAATCTGTGCCTTTATTCTCGAGCCCGGCTCCTCATTACGCTGTTGACTGCTATTCTCGTCACATCGATGGTCTCAATCATGTTTGCATTCTGAGCCTGGCACATCGCTGGGTATCCTCTAACTTGGACTGTGATTGGTTCTTTCCAAGTCACCCGCTCTTTCACTCTTCCTCTTTCTGCATTCCACGCAGATGTTCCGTGACCACTAGCTATATGAACCTGATCCGGTCTTGCGTTGTGCTGTTTCGTTTCTATTATCGGGTGACAGATTTTAAACAAATACAGATATCAGCTGTCTTCAAACGAAATGCGATTACAAACCAACGGCGTGCGGATCACTATAACAGGTTCAAATGGATAAAGTATGGAATAACGAGAAGACGAGCAGTCAGTACCGGTAGAAGATGTCATCCGGTTTGTGAGGGGTTGTGGTCAGTTTTATCGTGTTCTAAAGTGGAGTTTCAATTTGTTTCAAATTCGTATCCTATTGTTAACTGTGCCTTCATTCTACTGAGTATGTTTTTATCTTTGTGTATTTTTGATAAGTTTTTAATTTTTAATTTGAATTAAATATATAGTTTTAAAGGATTCAAAAGTTGAACTCCATATTTCATGCTCTTCCCTTTTGTCACGTACCGCTGAAGAATCGGAACTATCACTATCAGAAGATAGTCAGCAGTCAGGTGCTAGATGGAGCATCCATGTACCAGCAACGTGTGTGCGGGACTGCTGCAGGGTAAAAATTCTATGGCGAGCAGCCTGGCTATAGTCAGCAGCGAGGTGCTAGGTCGAGCATCCATGTGCCAGCAGCGAGGTGCTAGGTCGAGCATCCATGTGCCAGCAGCGTGTGTGCGGGACTGCTGCAGGGTAAAAATTCCATGGCGAGTAGCCTGGCTATAGTCAGCTGCGAGGTGCTAGGTGGAGCATCCATGAGCCAGCAGCGAGGTGCTAGGTCGAGCATCCATGTGCCAGCAGCGAAGTGCTAGGTGGAGCACCCATGAGCCAGCAGCGAGGTGCTAGGTCGAGCATCCATGTGCTAGCAGCGTTTATGTGGAACTGCTGCAGTGTAAAATTTTCATGGCGAACAGCCTGGCTAAAGTAAGCAGCGAGGTGCTAGGTCGAGCATCTTTGTGCCAGCACCGAAGCTGCAGCATAAACATACCCTAACGCACATTACGCGTGAAAAATGGTAATACTTTTGTTACGTATCGATACTTCCATCGCTGTGGTAGGTGATCTGCATAGTGACAACTCACAAGTGCACGTAATTGTTGGCTTATATCTTTCTTGGTCCGTGAACTGGTCTAGTGTGTTTCGTTCAGCTGTGGAAATGGAGGCAAGCAAAGAAGAGCAGAGGAGTGTGGTTCGTTGTATGGTGGCTGAGGATGCTGGATTACGCGAAACTCATTGTCGCATGTCTGCTGTGTATGGCGTAAACTGCATGTGCATGACGAGTGTGCACGAGTGGCACAGAAGATTCCAAGAAGGGCGCACATCACAGAAAGACGATGTCCGCCCAGGACAGGCCCATCGATCGATTACTCCTTATGTGACAGGGCGGACTGATAGCCTTTTCCAGGAAAACCGAAGAATCACGGAGGAAGAAATTCGTCTTTGGGTCGACATTAGCCATCGCTCCGTGCATGCCGTCGGTTTCATTCGGACGAGGAAGTGCAAGAGTGGGTGCGGTTGTGAATCCGTCAGCGACCAACCTCTTTCTACAAAACTGGAATTGATCATCTCGCCTCCGAGTGGGATAAATGTATTACCGCTTTTGAATAAAACCATTCCAAGGTCACGTTGTAGAGGATGTTCGGTTTTCATTTGACTGCCCCTTATACATTGCAAGGACTAGACAATTGTTCATTTTCTTGCATTTCTTAAATCTTCCTTTCCTTTAATTCCTTTATTTCTGAAATGCCTTTTCTCATTCAATATTACTACTGCTACTACTACTACAACTACTACTACTTGTTTGGTCTCAGCTACCGTGAGCACGCAGTTTGTTGTGTTGTAATCTCTAGGCTGCTTGCGTGTTTCTTTCTACGTTCCAGATAACAGAAAAGTAGCACTCGACTGCACAGCTTATTGCTGAGTTAATTTTGTTGAGTAACACCAGAGCGATGAACGCAGACATCGTACGGCACAGAGTATGAAATTTCGTGCGCTCTTCAAATATCCCACTACCTCGGGGTCCAGAGAACGACACGGCTATTATGGTTTTACATCACACTATCTACGTTTACGGTTTTTGGACACAACGATGCATCAGAATTTTGTCCCGCATTAGTTCTTCATGCTAGTAAATCTACCGATGCGAGGCTGGCACACCTTCAAATACGACCGGACTGAGCCGCGATCGAACCCGCCCACTTCAGCTCAGAAGGCCAGCGCTCTCTCAAATTTTTAATCACTCAGCCCGACGTACGAGTAGGTTAACGTCTATACAGTATACGGCAAAGCAAGCAGTACTGAAATTAACATGCTAACATCACGTCCCCAGTTGCCTGCACATGAGGTATGCTGAAACAATCCATTTTTTCAGTCAGATGAGCCACCTAGGACTGTTCCCAAGTCCACAGAGAGAGGCAAAAAATTAATAATAAAATACTAATTCAGTCTATGCACTCAGGGTTTTCAAAATGAAAATTCACGCTGCTATGGCTCGGATTCCTCGTAAAACTAGAGGTCTCGTGACTATAATCACAATATAAATTGTCACGTGACTGTAGCAGCTTGATTCCTACATATCTCCTTTTACGTTAATGTGATTAACCATCAACTACCCGTGTAATCCAAGAAATGATTGTATCTGAAGTGATTCATTAAGAAATTAAGGGAAACTACTATGTTATCTTCAAGAAATACACTTAGGAGTTTCCTCGGGATGAGAAACGAAGTCAGTTCAAATGCCTGAGTTAATCTCCTGATAATGCTATATTCACCTCAGAGCTAGCACTATAGCTTGTTACCAATCCCCACTTCCCACCTCATTTCCATTCCCGTCCACGATTCCCAACTCATTTTCTTTATTGTGAGAATAAGTGCGCGGTAATTCTAAAACATCAGAAAGAGAGACAGAAACCTTTCCTGTTCGTTACGTATTCAGACTGGCGACAAAGCTTAACTTTCAAAACTCTATAAAGCTAATCCTTTGATCCTTTAACGTGTTTCTAGAGGCTAATCTCACTCGAGTCTCATCACGAGACCTTTTAGGTTCGGTCTCAGTAGCAGAATAGCGCTCTTCTACATAGAATCTCGCAACGATTCACTCGCTAATAGCACTAAGAAAGGAAAGTTTGCTTACGAAATTCAAAACAACTTTGCAAGATCAAGGCCTTTAATTCCCTCCGTAATGAATGTACAGTAGACGAATATTAATTTCGCCTATGAAGTATTAAATCCATAAAGCAGAATCGCTTCTTCTTCCTGGCCTTTTCCCAGTTACCTGGTGTCGGCTCTTTGTATGAATTTAGCCCAGTTAATTTTTTACGAGTTGTTTTATGTAGCACAGACACAGATAGGTCTTATGGCGACAATGGGAAAAGAAAGGACTAGGAGTGGGAAGGGAGCGGTCTTGCCCTTAATTAAGGGCCCCAGTATTTGCTTGGTGTGAAAATGGGAAAACACGGAAAACCACGTTCAGGGTTGCCGACAGTGGGGTTGGAACCCACTATCTCCCGAATGCAAGCTCACAGATGCGCGCCCCTAAACGCACGGCGAACTCGCACGGTAGCCCAGTTTTACGGCCGAATGTTCTTGCTCACACCAGCCGTATGTGAAGGGAGGTACTCAAAATTTCGTATTTCTGTGATGGTTTCTAATTTGATGCCTGTTATGTAAATGAAGTTTTGTATTAAAGCGAATAGAAATACCCAGTCCCCGAGCTAAAGTAATTAAAAAACGCAATTAAAAGTCTCGATTCGGTTGATAATCAAATGCAGGCCCCTCGGAATCGCAGGCCGCCATGTTGTTTACTACAGCTACTACTGAAATGTCTTCATTCCTCCCCTGAAGAGAGGACAAAATAAGTCACCAAAATTATGCGAGACGATTGGCAAACTGAACAAAGTCCAGAAGATTGGAAGAACGTTTTAATTCACCCGTTATACAAAGAGAGGCATAGAACAGATCTTACAATTATAGAAGAATCTCATCGATACCAGTTACATAGAAAATATTATCCCAGTGTCTTCTCGACTGAGCACAAATCAATAGCAAAAACAATAACAACAACAACAACCAAAAATCGGAACCTATCAGGCAGGTTTTAGACCTGGCAGGTAGTGCCCATAGCAAGTCCTAAACCTGAAACTAAACAAGAATATTAATTTATGATATTTCGGCAGTTCCGAAACTGATTTTGTCATTTTTATGATTTTTATTACCGGATCGCTTTTCTGTATCTTGTTTGGATTAATTTGCTTGCTACTGTACTTGTTTTCGGTTGATCGACGGCATTCTATTTGCAACGTAGTGGGCTTCATTTCGACTAAGGTCATCAGTATTTAGGAGTGTTTAACTGTGACATCTCCATCGTTGACTTTTACTCTTCTACTCAGGGTTGATGACTTCGATGTTTAGTGTCTTAAAACAGGATACTCGATGCTAAGAAGATCAGCAAACGTCTTTTGTTAAGTTCGTTCGAACGGATGTCAAACAAATGTATGAACTAATGTTGGTACTTGGTGTAATGTGTTTCGCTTTTCGAGATTAATGGTTTTATTGCATATACATATTATTTGGTTATTTGCATAGCTATGTCTTTTAGTACCTTCCTTCTGTTCCAGTAATTGATATTCGCGCTAATGCCATTTCTTTTTTTGTTTTTCAGGTGAGTTCATGAACAGAGAGAAACTGGTAGCTCATTATATGTGCAGGGTGGCACTCATCTAAGGTAATCAGAGTTCATTATTACCTGATAATTACTCTTCATTCGCTAGGAATTGAAGAAAAGTCTCATCACAGATTTTTAGTTTTGTAGGCAGTGAAAGTGAATCCGTGCTATAATATTACGTGCTCATGTGACTGCCAGCCCACTGGAAGCCATCTTCGGTATTTCCCGGAAGGATGAATGAATCAGACTCTCAGACATCCTGAGGTCATACAACAGCCTTTCCTTGTATTGTGCCTTACGTCTGGTGTTGTCACCGTTGCATTTCTGGAAGGCGAAACTAGAATGTTCGTATTCCGGCCGCACTCCGAACATTCTAATGTTTCATTACCGGAGTTATAAATGCAGGCACGCTGCGAACAGTGGATTAGTGTTGCTGGAGTGTTGGAGCAGAGTATTGATAGTGTTGGGCATCGTGATGCAGTGTTGGTGGTGTTAGAGTCGCTGTCATTGTTTAGTGTTTAGTGACTGGTGCTGAGTTGTTCAGTGTGTGGAGAAGTGACGTGATTTGTTTGTGTGACCTATCGGCCCTGTCTGGAGTCGAGTCAAGTGAACAGCACATAGCCACTAATTAGTGAACAGTTGTCATTCATTTTCAATTATAAATGTGTGCGTATATATGTATACTACTTGGGTCATATACCAGATTAAATTATCCAATAAAACATTCAGTGTTTTATTCGTACAAATTGTTTCAACATTTCATATTGTTAATTAATTTTTCTAGATAATGAAATCATTTTACGGCAGATGATTACCCATATTGATACGTAATATTATAAAAGGTATGCGTAACAAATGGTTATTTTCGCAATATTAATGACGTTCTTATTGTGTGTCACTGCCGCCCAACTGAGCGTAACTAAGTAGAGCTGTTGAAGCAAACGCATCAGCAATGTAATGTTTTGCTTGGATACTTCTTTTAATCTAGACGACTGTTCTGGGAATGGTTCATTCCATATAAGGGTAGGCGTATTGTACTAAAAACAGTTGTAAAACGCATTAAGATGAACCTGAGATAAATACCACAATGCAGTCTGCTATAATGATTTTTTTACGAACGCCGGTCATCACTAACGCAATTCTCATTTTATCCTTCATGCAACATGGTTCGCGTACGTGTTCGAATGCAAACTCACTCAGTAAGAAAGGATATATATTGTATTTTTTGAGAACTCCAGAATATTGCCAATAGGATGATGTACCTAGGTATTTTTCCATTCCTAAGAAGTATTTAATTTTTTCACCTTTCAAGGCCATCCTCTTCGTTAACACTCTCATTCTCTCTCTATTTCGCTCTCCATCGGTTAATGTTTGTGATTATCTTGTTATACTGTCTCTTTGGAACATGCACGGACAAACCATGAACCACTTGATAAGTAACTCACAAAGCTAGCAAACATCACGTTGTTCGGAACAAACTAGTAGATGGAGGCATAAATGGCACAGCTGTTGCCGATTCTGAGACAAAATACCGAACACGGTTTCCTTTTTCTTCGACTGATGGAGGATGATGCCATACCTTTCACCTGAATCGCTGCAGCAGTTGGGACGTTTGGCGGCCCGTGTGAGGTGTTGCGTGTTGAGCTGTCCAGACTTTGCACCATGCGATTATCATGTGTTCGGTAAACTGAAAAAGGATCTGGGTGGACGACGATTCTGTAATGACGAATAGGTAAAAGCAACTGTCTCCACGTGGTTACATAGCGCTGGAGGTGATTTCTACGCATCCGGAATCGAAAAGTTGGTTGACCGTTCCGAGAAATGTTTACAATCTCTTGAGTACTATGTGGAAAAGTCAACTTATATTGTATGTTATCACAGCAGTGTTGTTTATGTGTAGGTGGTTTCATAAATAGCCATAACTTAGAAGTGTAACTTTTTGATTCGCCCTCGTATATACGAGAACCATCCAGAAATTGTTTCGCTATTTTCTAAAAAGAAGACAACGTAGTTGCACGAAAATCTTTATTGGCACCTGATACAGCAATTTTGGAGCTATTTTTCGACATAATCACCACTAGAATTGCGACAGTTTTGTCACGTCGTGGGATCAAGTTTTGTATGCTGGTGTCGTAGATGTCTGTCTTCTGGGAATGGAACCAGCGTGTGACATTAGTCTTCAGCTCTCCGTCCGTGTAAAAAAAGCTGACAGGAGAACAGGAATTTCTTGAAGTGCAAGAAAAGATTGAAAGCACTGGGAGAAACATCAGAACTGTACAGTAGATGAACAAACACCTTCCAGCCGAACTTCTGTAGAGCAGTTGGTGAGCGCAGAGCCGTATGCGATGGATCAGCACAATACCTGCATTGAGCATTCCACGTCTCGTGTTTTTAATGACCCATTGCAATTTCCGTAGAAACTTTATCACAGACCGAGCCTCGCAGTTGGCGGGAGAAAGAAAACGAGCCGCCATTTTGAGTCACTGCTGCTGCGCTACTGACACCGTCCGGCCAGTATATGATTGCTACGTCATAGATCTGTCGCGCATGCTCATTTTTCCGGGATAAATACGTTTACTTTGCAAGAGAAAACAGAAATTTAATTTCTGGCGGTAGAATAACATCCACGGTGTCCTCTGCTTGTCGTAAGAGACGATTAAAAAGGGCCCTAGGGGCTCTGTACTTTGTAGCGTGGGTTGGTGACCACGGGACCCTTAGCTGAGTCCTGGCATTGCTTCCACTTACTTGTGCCGGGCTCCTCACTTTCATATATCCTGTCCGACCTCTTTTGGTCAACTCTTGTTATTTTCCGACCCCGACGGTAGGAAGGCCTAGGGAGTCTTTCATTTTCACGCCCTTCGTGTCCCTTGTCCTCCTTTGGCCGACAGCTTCATTTTTCGAAGTGTCTGATCCCTTCCATTTTTTTTTCTCTGAGGAGTGTTATTTAGAGGATGGGTTGCCTTGTTGTACTTCCTCTTAAAACAATAATCACCGCCATCACTACATAGTTTTAGACAACATTTTAGAATGTTACTATCCGCTGCCCAACCTTAATAACATTATAAAGGAAGTTCAAATCATGCAAATCTTACCTGAATTAGAGGTGGGTGGTATTCATTAAGATAGCCAAAAACCCACCATTCACACCTGAAAGTAGTTTTATAACCTAATGCAATGCAGCACGTACAGTTGTCTATTAGGTGAGCAGCTACAAGCACTTCCATTGGCTGTCATATAACGGGAAATTACGTCATTCCCAGAAATTGGCACACACAGATTGCGTTCCAAAACCACGGCGAATAAAAACACAAGTAAATAAAACTGTAAAGGAAATAATATGGAATACATACTCGTTTGAATCTATCGTTAATGTACTGGAGGGTATAGCTCACTAACAGCCTTGATATTTTTTCCTGCCGATTCCTGGAATGGAGTAGCTACCGTGTTTCATATACCTCCAGCGATTCTCAATGTCTTGAGTGTGCATGGACGGCCTATCCTTAGGCATCACTCTCCTGTTTCCCCTGTTGACGCCACCACTCTTCCTCCCACTGTCAACAAACTGAATGGAGTAGTTTACACGGAGGTCTACGAAAGCCTCATGCTCCAGGCAGTCGTATGATTTCCAGCAGTCAGAAGTAATCATTGTTAGTGACAAAATCCAGTCTTTAATAACTGCCAGCAACATTTCCTCGTCTCTTTTTTTTCGACAGACACAACAAAAAAGATTTTATGATTCTCTCTTTCCACACCTACAAATAGTGGTGCTCCGATTTACCAAATTTGCTTTCGTCGATTTCGAGGACAACGTCGGGTCCATCTATTTTCTTCGTGTTAGCTTCCACCACGCCACACACACACCTGTCACGACAGATGTTACTCCAGTCGACGATAGTTTTCCCAGAAGAACCCAACTCCAACTTCACAATAGGGCTAAGAAGTTTTCGGAAAAGACACCACAGGACCGCAAAGTAGGCGTAACCTAGATCGTACAATGACAGTTTTGAATGAGCAAAAAACGTTTTTTTCCCCGCCCACTAACAAACTAATGACATTGGCCACCGCCTTGAATTCGGTGCGATTGTTGTTTACAGTTAATTTACCGTTATTCGCACACCTTTCACTAACTCCGCTACTTGAAAGCAATTCGTTATGTTGATAGATTTATACTAAATTATTCAACTTGTTCTCATAAAACGACGAAATCGCTAACGTTTACAGCAGAGTCTCCACACAAAGCCATATCAGTAACCTACAGAGCTAATGCGTAAGACTAATAGACAGTCAATGGGCGGGTACTTCGTACATGAAGTGACCTCCAGTCCCGACTTCGAGGCTTTACCTATCTAGATCAGTGATTTTGTCACTAGCCGGACCTACCAATTCAGACCAATGGCTTTGTCGCATTATTCGTCATACTTCATCGTTTCACTTTTTTCGGCACTATCGAACGTAGAATGCGCTGCTGTCATACAAGGGAATGCTAGAGCCCTGTCGGCCGCTACGTTCGAAAGTCATTGGAAATATACTAAACTAGCAAGGTACCCGTGCTTCGCTACGGTATTATACTGAAATTTGTAATTGAATGCTTATTGTTTTAGATATATAATCCGCCGAAATTCGCGGTCTGACACGTTTTCAGCGAGAATCCACCAATATTCCCGATCTGACTCGTTTTCTATTAGATTACGCCACGTTTCCTCCCATTTTTCAATCTTCCTTTCCAGCAATCGATTTCGTACTTCCCGGGCTAGGCTCAGGTATTCTTCCCGGTCAATTGGGTCCGTAAATCTTTGCCAGACCGTATTTTATTTTGCCGGCCCCGTGGTGTAGGGGTAGCGTGCCTGCCTCTTACCCGGAGGCCCCGGGTTCGATTCCCGGCCAGGTCAGGGATTTTTACCTGCACCTGCGGGCTGGTTCGAGGTCCACTCAGCCTACGTGATTAGAATTGAGAAGCTATCTGACGGTGAGATAGCGGCCCCGGTCTAGAAAGCCAAGAATAACGCCCGAGAGGATTCGTCGTGCTGACCACACGGCACCTCGTAATCTGCAGGCCTTCGGGCTGAGCAGCGGTCGCTTGGTAGGCCAAGGCCCTTCAAGGGCTGTAGTGCCATGGGGTTTGGTTTCGTATTTTATTTTAATCATTTTTAATCTGGATAAAATCCTTCAGGAGATCCGGCGTGGTGTCATATTGGGTGCCTTGGCGGCACTGAACCCGCGGCCGGACTGCATTCTAAGTCATTACCCGTCCAGGAGCCGTTTCCAGCGCGGTCCGCACATTTGACGACGGTCCGGAACATTATTATTATTATTATTATTATTATTATTATTATTATTATTATTATTATTATTATTATTATTATTATTATTAATAATGTTATTCTTCTTCTTCTTCTTCTTCTTATTATTATTATTATTATGTGTTGCTGGGATGAATGATGACAGGGAAAACCGGAGTATCCGGAGAAAAACCTGTCCCGCCTCCGTTTTGTCCAGCACGAATGTCACATGGAGTGACCGGGATTTGAACCACGGAACCCCAGCTGTGAGAGGCCGGCGCGTTGCCGCCTGAGCAACGGAGGATCCTTATAAGTACATTAAGAACAGTAAAATCAATTGGTCTCACCTCCTTTTACACCCCACCGCCGTTAGTTTTTACTGCCAACCCCCCCCCCCCCCCAAATTAAAAGAACACGTGTTTCTTTATGTTTAAGGGAGATTCCAAACACCAATGTTCACGTCTATTACCTTCAGTTTTGAGATATAAGTATCCCCATAAATATAATTTACTTTTGTCACTTCATTTCAAACTACTCCCCCCCCCCCCCCTTAGTGAATTTTCCCGCAAAAAATACTTGTTTCTTTAATAGTGAAGGATCTTCTAAATACCAATTATCACGACTCTAACTTCTTCACTTTCTGATTTATGTGTCCTCATGAAAGGAATTCAACTCCTTTACACTCCCGCCCCCCAAGATGGTTTTCCCCCCAAAACGCGTTTTTCTTCGTTTTTAAAGGAGATCCAAATACGAATTTTCACGTCTGTAACAACTTTAGTTTTTATTAGATGTATATATTCTCATACAATTAAAGTCGATTAATTTTTCAATTCTTTCACCCCCTCCCCCCGCTTCATTGGATTTTCCGAGAATACGTGTTTCTTTACTTTTAAAGCAGATTGCAAATATCAAATTTCACGTCTGTAACATCTTCATTTTTAAGATATCAGTAGCCTAATTAAAAGAATTCAACACCATGTTCAGTCACTTTCACCCCCCCCCCCTCCACCCAAGTGGTATTTCCGAAAATTAAAAATACACGTTTCTTTAGGTTTAATAGAGATAAAAATACCATTTTTCACTTCTGTAACATGTTAAGTTTTTTTTAGATATACTGTAAAAATTATCATTTTAAAATTTCACCCTTTTTGGGTTCCCCTTAAATGGAGTTTCCAAAAACAAATCACGTATGTTTCTTTACATTTACAGGAGATTCCAAACATCCACTTTTTACGTCTGTAACATTTTACGTTTCCAAGATAATCTTAATAGGATTTTCCCAAAACTAAAAAAATACGTGTTTCTTTATTTTTAAAGGAGATCCCATATACAAATTTTCAGTTCTGTAATATCTTCCGTTTCTGAGATATATGTATCCTCATTAAAGGCATTCAACCCATTTTTCACCCTTTTACACCCCTCCTATTGGGATTTACAGGAAACAAAAAAATACGTGTTCTTTTATTTTTAGAGGAGATTCTAACTACCAATTTTTACATCTGTAAATTTTAAAGTTTTAAGATGTAGACACATTCATTTTAAAAAATTCACCCCCCTTTTCACCCCTCAATATTTGGATTTTCCAAAAACGAAAAAATACGTGTTTCTTTACATTTAAAGTAGATCCCAAATACCAATTTTCAGGTCTGTAATATCTTCAGGTTCTGAAATATAAGTAGCCTCATTAAAGGCATTCAACCCATTATTCGCCCTTTTACACCCTTCCTATTGGGATTTTCCGAAAACAAAAGAATACGTGTTTCTTTATTTTTAAAGGAGATTCGAAATACCAATTTTTACATCTATAAACTGTAACAGTTTTGAGATATAGATACACTAATTTTAAAAAATCACCCCCTTTTCACCCCCCATAAACTGGATTTTCCAAAAACAAAAAAATACGTGTTTCTTTATTTTGAAAGGAGATCCCAAACACCAATTTTCAGGTCTGTAATATCCTCAGTTTCTGAAATATAAGTAGCCTCATCAAAGGCATACAACCCCTTTTTCACCCCTTTTCACCCCTCCTATTGCGATTTTCCGAAAACAAAAAAATAATTGTTTCTTTATGTTTAATGAAGATTCTAAATACCAATTTTTACATCTGCAAACTTTAAAAGTTTGGAGATATAGATTCACTCATTTTAAAAATTCACCCCCTTTTCACCCTCCCATTAATTGGATTTTCCAAAAACCAAAAAATACGTGTTTCTTTATTTTTAAAAGAGATCAAAAGTACCAATTTTCAGGTCTGTAATATCTTCAGTTTCTGAGATATAAGTACTGGTATCCTGATTAAGGGCATTCAACCCATTTTCCTCATTTTCACCCCTTTTCACCCCTCCTATTGGGATTTTCTGAAAACAAAAAAATACGTGTTTCCTTATTTTTAAAGAAGATTCTAAATACCAATTTTTACATCTGTAAACTTTCGAGATATAGACACACTCATTTTAAAATTTCACCCCTCTTTTCACCCCCTTAGCGAAGGAATATCCAAAAATCCTCTCTTAGCGAGCACCTACATCTTAATATGAATATATCCCCAAAATTTCACTTCTTTACGTCCAGTAGTTTTGGCTCTGCGATGATGAATCAGTCAGTCAGTCAGTCAGGACAAGTTATTTTATATATATAGATTAAGACCAGCTCACAAATTCTTGGAGAATTTCTCAGTTCACAAATTCGCAGCCACATTTCCGATAGAAGTCCATTTAGAGGCACTTGGTATTTGATGAAGTGGAGGAGGGATATAAGCACGATGACTATTCGGCTAAAAAGTAGTTAATTAAGCTCTTTTAAGATATGTAGAGTGCTTAAAACATGTTAGTGGACATTGACCTAGCCCATGGCTAGGTCAAAAACTTGCGCAGGCTTTGAAGTAGACCATAGAGAGATCGAAATAAAATAATTTCGAGTAGAAGTGTATAGTCTGAGACGAAACCCTCCGCCAGGCAATTTTGGAAATGTCAGAAACAACATAAGAGACAGTTGACTTTTTCAAAATTATCTACATACCTAAACAGTTTAATATTGACAATCAGTGGAGTGACATTTGATACTGAATATTATTTACGAAAGCTGTTCAAATTGATGTGAATGATGCATGCATTGAATGTGATCGCATGTCAAAACTTTGTCTGACTTACTCGCTGCCATTGCATTGCATCGATGACAGGCTTAGAACCCTGGTAAACCATCAATGGCAGTTCGACTCCGGACCACGACTAATTTGACCAATTGCCCACCCATTTTGTCTTGTGACGTCGTGCCACATGAGAGTCCTCGAACCACTGTACCTCGGTTCAGTAAAAATGAAATGCATATAGTTTCATCAGTATTACACGGTTAACCTGTCCTGTGAAACGCAGTCGCTTATAATTTTCTCTATTTTCTAGGAGATTCCGGATTGCCAGATGTTTGCTCCATAAAGTTGTTTTAAAGCTACTTACGTGGATATTTCGGATTTATGCCAACATATTGTTCCTAGATAGATCGTATGAGTCCAAAAGCTGACCGTATGAACAGCGGAATTACTTCACTGACCAGCATTACGAATAAAGGTAACATCGAAAACATTTTTAAACTACTGTATTATAGAAGAAGCCTTCGAGTTATGTTCTAAACATACAGTTTAACCCGTAAGTATTCTTTAATAATAAAGTAGAAGAACATTCGTATTTCTGCGGTTTTATAAGGCATTTTCTAAACATCATTCATCGCCCATAAACGTAGTTTTTGAATCATAGCTTTTTATAGAATATATTTCAGTATCGATCTTGACAAATATGTTGGATATTTTATTTGATATTATAGTCACATTTATTAATTATTTGTGGTAACACTCATTTCCACCTGAAGAGTGAATGATCAGTTATCGTTTTCCATGATTGGACAAAATGTGCATTGGTAACGAACGTACAACTTACGTAATTATATATCGGGCGAGTGGCAGTACGGTTAGGGCCGAGCAGCTACGAGTTTGCATCCGGGAGATAGTGGGTTCGAACCCCACTGTCGGCAGCCATGAAGATGGTTTTCCGTCGTTTCCCATTTTCACACCAGGCGAATGCTGGCGCTGTACCTTAATTAAGGCCACGGCCGCTTCCTTCCCACTCCTAGGCCTTTCCTCTCCCATCGTCGCCATAAAACCTGTCTGTGTCAATGCGACGTAAAGCAAAGTGCAAAAGAAAAATTTAAACAAATTATGTTATATTGTGAATTGACCCATTTTCTTGATTGTAAATGAAGTGAAATTCAAGTATTGTGCTGTATTATTTTATTTTAGAAAACAAGCAACTCTTTCTGAATAATTCAGTAACAGAGTGAAAACGTTCCGAAGGAAACAAGAAGTAGTCTCACATCTTACATAATTTCTTTACTGAAGGCAATAGGTACCTTAGCTTCTCTCCGACCTCTGCCAATGGCATTTTCTATATAACTTAATCAGAGAACCCTCTCTGACAACCTTTATGCGTCCATTAAAGGAGCTGTTCTGCAGATAGGGGAAGCCAATTTCTGTCCTTTTAAAAATGCATTACATGTATACGAGAGCAAGAGGAGTGGGTGGTACATTAAACATGTCTATTTTATATTCATGCTGATATTTTTAACCAACTCGGTAGCACTTCTGAGGGGAACGATATTGATATGTATTTCTTGAGCGAGGGAGGCTTTTAGCCATTTATGCTGGCATGGCAGTTTGTAGCGCCTCGCCAACCATGACGTATCGCTGTGATCTCCTTCTCTCTCTCTTACTCTTTTCAAGATGTGATGGGCTGAGCTAGCCTACTTCTTATCTCTGTTTCCCAATTACTGTCTTTCCAGGCTACGCGCTTTTCTTTCCTGCTTTCACTATGAAGTCATTTCTGCACCAAAGTTCATAGGGAACATATTAATAACAATTTATTTATTTTTTCGTACCAGAAGCAACACATCATGTACAAATTATTAGTTAAGTATAAGAACTATGATAACTGGTAAAAACACAGTAGAGGCACATTCAGAGTAAAAATTATGTCAAATCATATCGGACCAGAATTTGGCGTGATCTCGACCATTTGGTATGGCCTTCACCAAATCTTGCATAGTGCAAACGAGAGGGCAGGAGTTGCAATGAAAGAGGTGCGCCATGGTTTGTTCTTTTCCGCAGGCACAGAGGGTTGGCTCATCAGATAGGACCCATTTCTTCATATTGATCTTAGATCGACCAACCCCAGACCGCACCCTGTTCAGACCCTTCCATGTAGACCACGACTCCTCACAACCGGCTGGAAGAGTTTCAGATGGATCTATCCATCCATTGAGATGGAGGTTTCTGGACCTCCGGGAAGTTACTCTTGATGATTGAGGTGAATCTGAAAGGCACTCAGTAAATGCAGAAAACTTCATTGAAGGAGATGTTAATTGAGGGATGTTACACCATTCAATACAACAGATAATACATAACATTTATTAAGTGAAAACCGATTTCGATCCCCTTGGAATCATCATCAGTTCACAGTAAATAAATAAATCACAGGATCTTAACAACAATCAACATGAAATCTGCCTTTAAGTACATTTAAATGATTGACATGGCTTATATGACATAAAAACACATTAATATTTAAAGAACGTCCTAGGATCTAGGCAGATTTCATATTGATTGTTGTTCATATCCTTCGAATTATTTGTTTACTATGAACTGATGATGTTTTCACGTACTAAACGTTATGTATTATATATTGTGTTGAATGGCGGAACATCCCTCAGTTAATTCCTATTATATAAGTAAATGAAAATTATAACTTATGAATGAAGGAGATGTTTCAAAGGAACTCACTTACTCGACGACATGTTTTGTTATTCTCCTGGTATCCCATTCAGGACCTAAGTAGGAACCAGAGCCTGAAAATGATCGTTCTGAGTTCTAGATTTATTCATTTTTTAAGTTGATGTAACTTTCTGATTTTGTTGTTACAGGCATTATGATTACCAACCTCGAACTCTCATTGCTGGAGTGAAATAAGTGCGAAAGGAGAATTACTTTGTTTCAGCAGATCCTCACAGCAAGGAGAATAAGATATAGAGGGGTTGGAAACAACGTGAATAGGATATAAGAGTGTTAGAGGGTTGGTCATGCTGATAAATACAGTGGAAACTCGATGTGTCGAAGCTAAATTTTATTTCGAGTTATCGAAATTTCGATATATAGAGAATATCGTTTTTGAGTATGTATAGCACATAATTGAATAATGTATATCTACGGGCTTTTACTGAATATATTATTTTTAAGAGTATTTAAAATTATACTACAAACTCTATTTTACTGCATTAATTATTTTATTAATTTATTAATTTTATTAATAAAATTATAATAACCCTTATTATAGTCACCTTTTAGAAGAGAGGGTACAGCACATACAGTAGTGAAACAAGAAACCTTCGTTAACACTTTTGAAAAAAAACCATTAGTCTCTCCTGTTTGTTACTGTTAATCTTTCCTTCCTTCACGTTGAAACTTCTCGTCAATACCACGCAGCCGAGACTCGCAAATGGAAGTTGTCATCCGCGACTTCGGGGGTTGCTTTCGTACGTGACCGGTAATTAATTCACACCCGAGAAACAGAGAAGCTTGGCCGATTTTCCGATCACTAGAAGTTTTAGTTCTTCGGGCCCCGTCATATTAGCTCTCAGCATCACTGTAACCCTGCCTTTACTTGTTAACTGTACCTCACAAACTACAAATGCCGTATTGTACAGTTAATGTTGCACAACATTTTTTTTTTTTTTTGCCTCAAGGGAGGAAATGTTTGTTTCGAGAATCGAGAAATTCCTGTAACCGAATTTCGAGTAATAGAGAAACACATAGAAATAAATACACGGCCGGGAAATTTAAGTTACTTCGAGATACTGAAAATTCGAGTAATGGAGATTCGAGATATCGAGGTTCGACTGTAAATAATTTGAAAGAAATAATTCGATATCTCGCACTGTTGTTATTTAATCAGCTGCTCAAGTTAGCCAAACAGATCGCTTTGCGCACTCTTATTCAAATGCGCTTTGCGAGGCGGTGTTGCCGTCGTTTACGACCGGCAACAGAGCACTAGTTGAAGAATGAAACATCGAGCTCGATAGCTGCAGTCGCTTAAGTGCGGTCAGTATCCAGTAATCGGGAGATAGTGAGTTCGAGCCCCACTGTCGGCAGCCCTGAAGATGGTTTTCCGTGGTTTCCCATTTTCACACCAGGCAAATGCCGGGGCTGTACCTTAATTAACGCCACGGACGCTTCCTTCCACTTCCTAGGCCTTTCCTATCCCATCGTCACCATAAGACACATCTGTGTCTGTGCGACGTAAGGCAAATAGCAAAAAACAAAAAACAAAAAAAAGGAATGAAACATCGCCAGGGGAGGGGTTTGAATACAGACCTCCCGGGCTGACAGGATCGTGCCAATGCAAGTGCGCTGCGGTGACACTGACTGACACTGTGTCGTTCTTCACTCACGCTCAGCAGTGGCGCGCAAAGCCCATCTGAATTCGCCCGCGAAGTGATCTGATTGGCTAACTTCAGCAGCTGATAAAATGACAACAGCGCGAGGTATCTAATTATTTCTTTCGAATTATTTATCAGCATGCCCAACCCCCTAGCGCTGATATGCACGGTTCACGTTGTTTCCGATCACCCTGTATAATATCAACCGAACGCCTGAAAAAAAAAAAAAAATCCCCCTGTGGGTGGGTATGGTAGAATAACACCCACGGCATCCTCTGGCTGTCGTAAAAGGCGACTAAAAGGGGCCCAGGGGCTATGAACTTTGGAGCGTGGGTTGGCGACCACGGGGCCCTTAGCTGAGTCCTGGCATTGCTTCCCCTTACTTGTGCCAGGCTCCTCACGTTCATCTATCCTATCCGACCTCTCTTGATCAACTCTTGTTATTTTCCAACCCCGACGGTATTAGGTTCCCGAGGCCTAGGGAGTCTTTCATTTTGACACCCTTCGTGGCCCTTGTCTTTCTTTGGCCGATATCTTCATTTTTCGAAGTGTCGGATCCCTTCCATTTTTTCCTCTGATTGGTGTTATATAGAGGATGATTGCCTCGTTGTACTTCCTCTTAAAACAATAATCACCACCACCACATCTGAAAAAAAAGACAAATATAAGTGTGCGAACTGGAAAGAAATTATTAATAATAATTCTTTGCAGGGATGTTGGCTGCCTTTCCATGTCTTCCTAGAATTTCTGCTATTGAACACTCCGCACTGACGAGCATATTAGCGACCTGTCAGTAATTATCATACTTGGATTTAAAAAAATGAGTTGTCGTTCGTGACTATTAGTGACTTCTAGTGTCGTGTTGACCTTTTCCCAGCCAGAAGACTGCCGATATCCAAAGACATATTGAAAGAAAGGAACGGTTGACGTTGTTGTCCGAAGACACTCAGCTCAGGCAATAAATATTATGGTTTTCTACACTGCATTAAATGTTAGGCGCGAATTGGTGATGAGTGGGAGCTTTGTGGAATTTAACTCTGCAATTACGCCTCTGTTGTTGAGGTTTTAACGTGGGATACCTGTCTGAAGCAATATCAGCTCTTGTATAGTATGCATCTGCAGTCCCTCTCAAGTCCACAGCTTCACCTGATGCTTAGACAACAGAATCATCAGTCAGTTCTTAATGTTAAACCACGGACATATACTTCGAATAATATAAACAGATTTTCATGTAAAGTAGAAGTGATGAAACTGCGAAAATCTACTTCTGTGATAGAAGAAAATGATAATTTGGCTTACCTTACCGAGTCCCTCGAATTAGACTGAAATTCTTGTTCAATAACTACTAATATATCCCTTCATCTCGGTGGCTGACTTTAAATAAGACAATGTTATCTATCAGAACGTAATTGGTTGAAGGGTCAGCGTAGTGGACTTCGATTCAGAGGGCTCCGGGTTCCATTCCAGGCTGGGTCGGGGGTTTTAACTCTGTTTGGCTAATTTGTGTCCTTATTAATCTACTTCACTTCATCTGCTTAGTCTACAACACAACCCACCATACTACCAGTCACCACAGAAATACGTAATAGTGAATACATCCCTCGACACGGGGTTGGCACCAGGAAGGGCATCCGGCCGTAAAACTGGGCCAAATTTGTATCCATTGCCGACTTTAATGAATTAGGCCAGGAAGGAAAATAATTTGTATGTTCAGATCGATATTGTCTCTGGTTCTTATCATATGCCAGCCCATGTGGCTACGTTACGAGAAATTCGAGATGTGGACCTTCCTAGTGACAGCGCCTTAAAACTGTTCCTGACCTAGTTCGTGACCGATTCATCCAGCAATACAAATGTGTACCGTACGTGAAATACTACTTCCGTTCTGAATTTCAAACAAGTTGTCCAAGTTAATCGAGGAGTTGTTCTGACTATAATTTTATGCCGTAGCCGTGTTGAAACACCGGATCCCGTGAGATATCCGAAGTTAAGCAACATTGGGCGTGGTCAAGATTTGGATGGGTTGCCACGCGTTGTTGCTGGGGGGTTAGGGACTGGAGGAGCGGAAAGTAACTGGCCACTCTACCGTACGTAAGCTCCGGCTCAGGCACACCTCTGCGGAGGTTCGGACCTGCCGTAGGGCAGAATACACTCTTACCTTATAATTAAGGTCAAAAAGTGTGCATTGCCGTCCCCCTTTGATTATAAAATAACACGTAAGGTATAGGTGAATATGATAATGACAGTTCAAGCATACACTAGATGTATTGTTTGAAACACTTGACTTCGCCACTTGAAGTTATTAATACAAGTATTCCACTTATGATCTTTTAACTCGGATTCTTACTTTTTTCTCTGCCATGTAGTTAGAATCGTGATCAGAAGTTTAATAGCAGCTTCTTGTAAAGGAAATAGTTTTGGTAGGGGGAAGACTGCATGAAGTCAGGTGAGTTAGAATTCCTCTCTTTGCCTGAAGCCCATATGTATGCTGTAGATGCTTCTCCAGCCGTCCTGGGCAATATCAATGTATCACAGTGGTTGTAAGGATGTAGCGAGGGCATTCCTGGCCACCGCCAATTTGATGATGGAACGCGTTAACGCCACTTCTCCAAGAGTCGAATACAATCAATAGCAGGGGCGATTCTTGATATTTCTGCTCAGTTAGACATGAAGGGAATCGCACTTCGATGTAAATAGCTGCCATTCTCATCGTATGGAGTGTTGACATAATTTTCCCGATGTTTTCTTTACAGAAATATGTTGGTGTGTTATTTTTACCGAGGTAACAGCCTCGGGTCTCGTTAAGTGCATATTACTATTTCTTCAGCTGCATGCATTTTGAGCGATGAGATCCCCACGTTTATACACAATGGATGAGAGAAAATTACCGTTATATACTTTTTGATTTTACTGATATATTTGTATTAATTAAAGAAAATAAAAGTATATCTATTTGTTACTTTGAGTCGCCGGTAATTTGATAGCTTTAGTGCATCTTTTTAATTTGCTTTATGCATTAGTCTTTATGTGCTATCAACGCACCCAGTCTAACTTTCCATCATGTTCCTCACTATAATACTGTACAAACCTAAGGTAAATTTACGAATTTCTGAATTACTGGTACGTGACTTATCTTCACATCTGTCTGTATAAAATCACCATTCTGTTTTTCACAGCGATATTGAAAAAACGAGGTTTCAACAGCCGAAATTGGCACCTGTTATAGATTATGTCATCTCCACAGGAAATATACAATGAACCTTTCACAACCACGACTTTTGTACTTCTGACAGAGTAGTCGTTGGTGCATATGCGCCGTAATGACATACGTACTAGGCTTTATCTATCGGCATGATGTCGAACTGCGTATATCCTAGCTTCTGTTGCCTTGCACAGATATATTTGAGAGACTTACACTGGTACCAGATATGGTTACAAGAACAATGCAATGATGACCATCGTACTTGAACTGTTCAGTAAAAAAATACGATCTTTCAGTGAACTGATTTTTTTTCTATTCTGGGTTTATGACTATCAATAAGCAAGAGATAACGAATCCCACATGGTACCCATGGTCGTTAACGCTTGAAGTTTTATATTGTCTGATACCGTGGTTATCTAGTTTGATCCCGTTCGTTGAAAATATTTTTACCATCAGTATGTTGGCCGGCAGAGTAGGGGAGGTAGTGGTATAAAATTTCTAATAACTAAATTGTGTGCCAAAAGCCTGGATTAAATTCCAAACCTCTCCGCAGTGCTCATATGGAGCGAGGGCATATGGCGCTATTGATGGTGATTTGTTTTGAACAGTTGTACGTAGCTTTCTCAAGAGCACGCAGATCCATAGACGTCAAAGTACAACTCCGAGCTACGACTGCACGCAGTGTGGTTTGTAAGGAAATACTACAATACATTCGAATGCCGTAAAAGACCTAGAATTAACTTTTATTCCTAAGATATATTAATAGTCCATTTAGAATTTCCAATTACTTTATAGATAGTAATTTCGACTGTCGAAGATAGGCTTATGCACTGGTGTACAGATGATCGTTTTTTCTCTCTGTGCGGTTTTAGCCTTCAACTGGTATCATCTATTTTTGTAACGCAACTGTCTGTCTGTCAGACTCCATAAATTTAATATTAAATTATACAATAATTTCTTGCTTTGTGGGTCTTTATTGATATTAATTACTCGAAACATATGTTTTCAAACATGTCACAGCAAAACAGGAGAAAAATACAAATCTATCAGAAAATACGAAATTACTGAAATGAAACTCCGAAAACGTGGATCTTCAGATTTTTCTTAAAGAATCTCGAAAAAACTTTCAATTAATATTTCTCTGCTAAGTTCTGTCCATTATAAAATACCTAGATTTGGTAAGAGAAACACATTACTGGAAAGCTCAAATCATAAATTCACATTTCGATATCCAAAATTCATGCTCGTTAGATCATCTTCACCTATTTGTACGTCCTTTCCTCCATCATTATCAACCACCTCCTGTTTTGAATCCGTTTCATCATCACTTTCTATATAGTAATCTGGATCAATATCACTATCGTCCAACATTTTATTCATCATTTCTTCTATGTTGCATTTCGACGTTTGGTTGATTTGCTGTCCGAACTCGTTGAGAATAATCAGATTGTGTTTCAATATTATCAATCTGTTGTGATTGTTGAGATGGACCTGGACGTGACTCCATATTCTACGAACTAATTACACAGCACTATCAATAATAATATTATACTAAACCATAATAATCACAGCATATTGATTAACAAGGCTCACGAGCAATAGTCACGTAACTGGTATCATACGTATGCCAGACGGTGTAGCGATCTTGCCGCGTTTTTACTGAAGGTCAAAAAGAGTGAACGGCACGCCACCTTCACTGCATCGAGCCAAGAACTCCAATTGAAAGGTACACAAAGGGAGAAACAAGTCTGACCCCGCAAGGAGACGGAATGGCCGCCAGAAAGTTCGGCAGCCGAATCACAGACGTACGATACCAGTTCAGGACTTGAGTCATCCAACATTTTAGTAGCCATTTCTTCTATACCTGTTTCGAAGTGTAACGGGGCCCATGGGAGTAATATACATATATTATGTATAATAGTGCTAAGGGAAAATCTAAGAATAGTTTCCCTCAAGTAGTAAGATTTATGCAATGAAGTAACTATCAAATTAAGAATGGAGGCCGTGGTCTTAGAAATCTCCAACAAGCATTGCTGAGTAACAAGATATTGGGCAAAGGAAAGGATGCTACATAACCTGGCAAGTTAAAGAAAAATGTAAGGAGGAATAAGGGACATGATAAGTGAAAATAGATCAGAAACCAATATAAAATTTAGAAATAGATATATATATTGAAATAATAAATCAAACCTCTGACAATTTACATGAAAGGAGGACTATACAAATATAAAATTTTCCCAACCGCTTACACGGATTACAAATTCATTATATAAAAAAAGAGATAAGATATCCAAGAGAAAGAAAGGAAAAAGAGAAAATGCCGCAGGAAAGGAAAGGGGCAAACAAGCAAAGGATGAATACTGCAATAAAAAGAGAAACCCAAAACGACAAGAAAAGGAAGATGTTCAGTTAGCAAATCCGAGTATACCAGCAGAAAAATTATCTGAGCAAAATGCAAATACTATATGCAGGTCACCACCACTTCCGTTATCACACAGATTAACACTAGGTAACGTAGTTCTACAGCCGAATAATCACAATGTAGTTCCATTAAACCAGTTTCACAATATCCCGAAGCACTGAACGAATAGAAGTGTGTGTACAGTAGAAGTCGCACAGTTGCCAATACACCACACGCACACTTCAAAAGAAAGTTGTTACGAAGGTCGTCAATGAAAAGTTTTAAATACAAAAGGGGCAAGTGAAATTTCGACCTGGAAATGCCATGCTCCCAGTTTAATTTTGCAGGGAAAGTCTGTCCCAATGCAATTAAAAATATTTACAGTAAAGAAATCAGTTTGTCATACCTCATCATGAAGCAAATTGAACTGCCCGCAAATGAAAACTTCTGGGCACATGTAATTAAGGACGAAGTTGACGTAGGATGTTGCTCCCTCCACACAGGCCTAAGTCCATCTCAATATTTCCAGAGGAAGGCCAGGTATTTATAGTGTGGAGTAGAATGAGAAATATATCTGGAAGATTCCAGAGATTAGTGAAGCATGCGCGAATAAACCAGGCGGTCACGTGACGTCAGCCGGCGTTGAAGTAGTTGATATGATTGAAGAGTGAAGACTGCTGGTAGGAGACGAAAAGCCGAAGATACAGTTGAATGGCGACGGCGAGACGGCCCCAGGAACAGCGATGAAGGGCCCTTCCAAAAGCTGGAGTGGGGGTCGACGGCAGCAGCAACGGTATATCAAAGAGGAAAAGTACTGCAAAACAAAACAAAAGGTGGCAGAAAAAATATCCAAACACAAAGAACATGCCTAGTCAGAAAAATAGGAAAACACACAGAGGTAGGGGAAGAAGGAGAAAAAGGAAAGGGCTAACGCGTTAGCAAGGGGAGAAAGTAAGGAGAGGAGAGTAGTTATGAATAGAAACATATATATATAAATGTAAATATCACAAACGACAATAAAAGCGAAGAACAATTTTAAAAGAGAAAAAGAAAATGGTCGGGAAGCATATTTACACTCCCATTACAACCTGTGCCGACTGGGCTGGGAGGGAGACTGGAGAGACCTGTGTGGAGGGGGAGAAAGAAAAAAAATTCCATAAAGGGAGAAAAAAAGCCAAAATAAGGAAGTGATGAGGTAGACAAACAACAAAGAATAAGAAAAAAAACAAAGAAAAACGACACTGGGAGCAGTAGACATTTCCAGACTAGAAGCAGAAAAGAGAGAAAAAAAATTAGAAAGAAGAGGTAATAACAAGAGAAGGAAAACACAGGGCAAAGGAAAGCAAGATGTGAAAGTTCAAGAAGGATGAAATCGCTTGAGCTGACTCAGATGAAGTTTCTTATTGTCGAACAAATCAGTAGTAGATTGCAAAAATACAGTGACAGGGGTAGGGAAAGACAAAATACGGTATGGACCAAGCCATCAGAACTCGTTGAGAATAGTCCGATTGTGTTTCAATATTATCACAGTGTGTTGTGATTGTTGAGATGGACCTGGTCATGGCTCCATATTGTACGAAATAACTACACATCACCGTCACTAATAATAATATGAGACTAAACTATAATAATCACACTCACAATAGAAGCAAACCCCGGCCTGACTTACTCATCTCTTCCAAGAAATATCGGACGTGGTGTCAACGGGGTTGCGTGCCAGATGCGACCCGGCCATTATCGTGCCAATAGCGACCGAACGGATAAGCATCGTGCCGCATGCGACCCATCAATCCCTTACAATTGATCTGCATTAAGGGCTGTCACCAAGTGGCAGACTGCTTTTAAGTAGCTAACTTGGTCTTTTCTAAAATAAGGTCTGACACCATTGTTAGCAGGTTCGAATGCCGTTGGTTGAAAGAAAAATATAATATAATAATAGATAGAACAAGAAATCGCTAATCTTCCATAGTTTTAGTCTAATCTAATTACTATGGATCACAAAGACTATATTAAACGTTATTACGGATACCCTATCCTCTCTAGAATCGTTTCTACACACACCAAAAAAAAAAATAATAACGCCGTGTCTTAGGCTTGAGCGAGACCAGTGAGAATGGGGAAATGGAGGTCGAGAGACGGGCTTTTCTTTCGACAATTAAATACATGCATAGTTATTTTTCTGACTACGACGGGTACAGTAGCTAGTACTTAATACAGCTGGTGACATTGGTTGAATATCTGTTATTAATGTTCTACATATGCAAAAACTTTTGAATCTGACGTGTTCATATAAAGAATTAGGTCATTACTTGAAAAATATTGGAAATATAATTTTTCCTGTTGAATTAATTTAATCAGAGAATATAGTATATATTGTTAGTTAAAAACTGGGTATTTTTAGAACTAATTTAATCGAGGATGGCCCAACTGACACACACACAGAGTTGTACTTGTTTTTCCTGTTGAATTAATTTAATCAGAGAATATAGTATATATTGTTAGTTAAAAACTGGGTATTTTTAGAACTAATTTAATCGAGGATGGCCCAATTGACACACACACAGAGTTGTACTTGTTTTTCCCGTTGAATTAATTTAATCAGAGAATATAGTATATATTGTTAGTTAAAAACTGGGTATTTTTAGAACTAATTTAATCGAGGATGGCCCAATTGACACACACACAGAGTTGTACTATTTACAGAAGTCTCTTGTCTTAACAGCATGTCTCCAGCTGGCTGGCTGTCTTTACCTGTAACGGGTGATTCTTCCGTACTCTTAACTAACGGGCTCCACTTTTCACTTCGTTTCGAACACACATCTGTTGGCTATCACAACACACGGTGACGGTACACGTGGCTCGACTCTACACAAGACCGAGAACCTACACAATCAACTCATGTGACTGCTCCATACACTGAAGCTTTAGCCCACTGAATACTCAACACTCAACACAATAACTACACAACTCAGCTACCACTGTTCGCAGCGAGCCTGCTTTTAATGAAGTCCTTGTATCTTCGGAGTGCGCCTAGATTTTGCATGTTATAATTTTGCTTTCCAGAAAATGCACGGAGACACCTGCCGAAAATCACAACAGAAGCAAACTCCGGCCGGGTGTTCACCGGCCTGTCTTACTCATCTCTTCCAGGAAATAACGAACGGGGCGTCAGTGGGGGCTGACAGTCGCATGACCGCGTAACAATATCCTGTTGATAAAGAGGACTTCATACAGGAAATTAACAGACGAAAACCAATAACTGCAAAGAGCAATTATGAGAAGACACAAGAACGTCAATAATCTTTGAAGCGATTATGAGTTGAACAATGGAGAATGTGTGTATTGGCCACAGGGATATAACTATCAGGAAACTCTTTGCAGTTAAAATGAAAACTTTCTGAGTGCCTCATTTCTTTTACTTTAGTTGGATTATAGTGGGATGGGGAATCAGACTCACAGGTGAAGTGATGAACATGTTAAATAAGGTGAAGTGCCATAAGCTACGGTTGGAAATGAATTTAGACTAGTAGACGGAAGTACAGTGGAAATGTAGGGATGTAGTAGTTAAAAGATTAGTTGTATTAGAATGAGAGTTGGAGAATTGGCACCCTCTGGTTGACTGAGAAGCTAAAGCGACAGGGGGAAGATGTTTTGAAAACTCCTGACACGAAAATTGATTAAATATTCGCTAGACGTGGTTACGGAGTGCGGGATATGACAGGTCTGAAGATCTCCCCGTCTAGGAAATGGAAGTTATTTTTCCATAGTTTACTTTTAGTTTTGTACGTCACTGGCCGTAACAATAACTTCTAGTCCACACATCCCTAGTAACTTTGTACCATACTTTTAGGTGTTAATTATGCAATATTCCTAAAGAAATCAATTTCTTCTAGTAACGCTTTTTGCTATTGGTTTTACGTCGCACCAACATAGATAGGTCTTTGGCGGCGATGGGGTATGGAAGGGGTAGGAGATTGAGAAGGAAGCGGCCGTGGCATTAATTAAGGTATATCTCGAGCATTTATCTGTTGTGAAAATGGGGAACGACAGAACACCATCTTCAGGGCTGCCGACGGCGCGATTTGAAGCCACCATGTCCCAAATGCAAGGTCATAGCTACGCAGCACAAACCACGCAGCCAAATCGTTCGGTTTCTTCTAGTAAGGACAAATCATCATCAGTCATCTTGAGGTAGTTACATTTTGGGCAGGAACTGTGTAACTTCGGGAAGAGTTCACATTATATCGTCGCTGCACCGACAAACCCTTGTATCCCAAAATGCTCTTACTATCCATTATTTTACTTAAGACTGGTCACGCCTCCCATCCACGTATGGATATGCAATCCATCAGAACAATATTTTCATTGTGTTCGTTTTCTTATGCCGATGGGTGAAGGAAGATGAACCTTAAATGCATTTTACTGTAGGAGTGCGTAAATACGTCATGCAAACATACATTCCTACAGCACAGTACAGTAAGGCCTCGTGTGGGTAGATTTACTGGTACGTAAAAGAACTCCTGCGGGACAAAATTCGGCGTCTCCGAAAATCGTAAAATCAGTTAGTGGAACATAAAACCCAGTAACATTATTATTACGTATTCAAATATGAAGGCAGGTTTATGTGTTGAAAATATTCCTCCTGTGAATTACACTGTTTCCAAATATTTCACAGATGTGTAATCTAGTGGCGCAAATTCTTTTTTATTAATAAAAGACCCTTTAAGATAGGTCATAATAAATATATTTTTTTAAAGTACACTCCTTCGTAGGGCTGATCATCATGCGATGCTCTTTTCAGCGGCTACGGACTGAGCCACAATAAATTATCCTGTCCTCATGAATTCTGATTCAACCGCTGTGGTGAAGTGCTCAGTCGGAATGAGAATGTGAATGTAAGGAATACCGATCAGTGACCCCTCGCCATTGTGTAAATAATGTAAAGATATTTGAAACCGTGGGATACTTAGTTTACCAGGAAAAGCAATGTCTTTCTGATCAGTGACAAGAATTTCTTAGTCTTGAACTCTTCAGTTTTTTCATCAGCGAAGGAGAAAGAGTATTGGAGAATTTCCGTTTCATATTATTGTCAACCATTCATATCCTGATAAGCTTGACGCGTGGTACATACTTTTTAACAGTTATATCAAAGATATTTACATGTCTGTACATAGTGAAGTAATTGTATTTTTATGTTATTCTGAATTCTTCGTACATCAAAAGCAGGCTTCCGTGTAAACAAAGAGTACCGTTTCAAGATATTATCGAACATCAAATTCATCAGTCACAGGTTAAAATTGAAGCCTGAGCAAATGTTAGTAATCCGAACAATGAGTTGTGTTCCAAATCTTTCAAATACCAACAGTCAGTGGCGTAACGTTAAGGCCTGCAATGCAGTTGGGATCGGGGCTTAAGCGGCCCACAGACTTCCCCAGGAAAGGTAAATAAATGAATAAATACCCGAATGCCACTCTACGAGAGAAAGGTGACATCGTGGTGTGTTTGTAGAATGGGTCGAAAATGTTTGTTTTGTTTATGCAGAGTAATTGTCGGATAGTTGCATTTGCCTGCAAATTATGTTGAGTGTAGTAGCTCGCTCTCTCACAAATATCACAGTTAAAAATGGTACCAAAATTTATATTTTACACCTAATTATTCATGTTACTGTTCCTTCCTGTAAACGATCATTTTTGAAACTGAAACATATAAAGAACTATCCACGAAATGTTAAGACCCAAGACAGATTTTGTGAACTCAGTCTCCTCAACATCGAATGCATCATCCATGGATATCATTGAAATTGCCGATGCCTTTTCATCCCAGAAATTTTGCTACATGATTCAGTTTCTTTAGGATAAAATTTTAATACAATATTTTTCAAAATATAAAGACAAAGATAGAAACTTATTTGTGTTTCATTTTTTTACAGTTTACATTACGTCGCACCAACATAGGTAGGTCTTACAGCGACGATGCGATATGAAAGGGCTAGGAGTGGTAAGGAAGCAAGCGTGGCCTTAATTAAGCTACAGTCCCAGCATTTTCCTGGTGTGAATATGGGCTGCTGACAGTGGGGTTCGAACCCACTATCTCATGAATTCAAGCTGGATATCTACGTGACCCAAACCACGCAGCTACAGTATATTTAACTTTCAGAATAAAATGTATTAATAAATTAATTAGTTTTATAATCTTACAGTAAGTCCTTTGAATATATTAAATTGATATAGACTGCATTGAAATATCTGCTGTAGGTCAATTAATGTATGTTACTGTTAGGTTTCATACAATTTATTTGAGGGGGCCAAATTATGCTTCCTGAAGGCGGGCTCGTATCATATTAGTTAGGTCACTGCCAACAATACCTAAATACTGAAGACAGTTCTTATTTTCCCTTCAGGTTCCATTTCACGTGACATATTCCTTGTTAACGACTAAGTTTTCTTTCTTACGTCGCACCGACACAGATAGGTCTTATGGTAACGACGGGATGGGAAAGAGCTAGGAGTGGGAAGGAGGCGGCTGTGGCCTCAATTAAGGTAGAGCCCCAGCATTTTTCTGGTGTGAAAATGGGTAACCACGGAAAACCATATTCAGGGCTGTCGAAAGTGGGGATAGAACCCACTGTCTCCCGAATACTGGATACGAGCCGTCCTTAAGCGTCTGCAACTACCGCACTTGGTAAATAAGTAATTAGTAGACCAATATATATTGTAATTTGAAAGCGTTAATAGAATGGATGCGTAATCCTAATGACATACTAGAGCTTGCCGCAGTACAACTAGTTTATTTATATGAGACTAAATTTTGCTTGACCTTTTACGCTGTTTGTATTTTATGAATACAAGCCTTGAAAATCCTTGCTCACATAAACATGTCGTCACGATGGGCATCGAGAAAATGACTGCCCTCTCAATTTTTTGAGCTCGAGGTAGCCAAATTGTCCTTTAATCCAAAAGTCAGAAAACATTCCAAATTATATAACTTACAATCCGTCTTACTAATAAACGGTGTATAACTTTTATACACGGTTTATACACCGTTTATGTGAAATTCGTTACTAATAAACCGTGTATAACCCTCCTGTGTATACTGTACATCTGTTATAGTTATTCATTGAATTGCTTATACAGACCAGGACCCTTGTATAAGCGTTGTATAGCAGCGAGTAGCGGAAAAAGAAACGAGTGAGCAGTTTATTTTCGTGGTATATATTGTCTACTGTAATATAAATGTGGTGAAATATTCGACTTATCCATTTAACATTGAACACACATTGAAAGAATGGACGATAAGGTTGGTGATCTTCACGATATTTTAAACATAGGAGACATACACCATTCAGAGGTTATGGAGGCTAGACATCTTCGTAAAGTAAAACACTTTAAAGAGACGGAATGACAGTGAATAACTATAAAAGAAATGATGGTTGGGCGTATTTTTGTGTAATAATATGTTACTGCTTAATAGACTTTTGATATTGGGAGTTTATTATACACTATCTGCCCCTACAAGATCTTTCTCAAATTTGAGTACCTGTAAAAGGGGACATATTCCTCGAAATAAAAAATGGCATAACTTGAAAACCATACGTAACATGATTTCCATACTTTGTAGTTGAATACGCAGAAATATGATGTATAAATGCCTAGTAGAAACTTTTTTGATCAAATCTTTCTTTTAGCTACAAAACAGGTTTTCCTTTCTCCTGAAAAGTAAGGATTTTGGAATGTGTACCCTTTTCAACGCTCCGATTCAATTACAATTGCTTACGTTTTCCGTACTATCCCAGTTAGGAGTTCTTGATCTTTTCTTAAGCTTTTCCATTTCTTTTTTGGCGCTCATTACACAAGCAAGCTGAAGAAATGTTGATATCGGTATAAGCAACACCTCCTAGATTATCTAAGAGGTGTTGGTATAAGCCAATTTCTAGCTGTCTCACTTAGTGTTGCCATTGCCTTTTCGATATGCCGTGCTACTGTGCGACGTTCCGGAAAGTTTTGCTCGTAGATAACTAGCAGGCGGTGAACGTGCGAAATACGTCAGTGAACTGCAGGAAGAGATTCCTACGCCTTGGAATGAGTGTATACGTGCTGTATAGTAATACAATGCGTATACCTCGTTTATTAGTAAGAAAAATGTAAAACGCTTATACAGGGTTTATTCACTGTATAACTATACAAGAGTTAAACAACTGTATACGGACTTTTTATTAGTAAGACGCAATATGTATAACAACCATCTCAAGTTCATAACTAAAGTTCTATATCAAAGGTTGAGAGCCAGAAAAGAGCTTCGCTTGAGACACAGTGTAAGTCCTCTATAGAGCCTCTATAAGCACGCAAAGGACACTCAAATGCAATGTGATCCACTGCCTGCTCCTCTTCCCCGCAGTCACATTCCGGTGATGTCTTCCATTCCCATTTGAAGAGAAGAGTGGCTCCACATCTACCTTGGCCGGTCCTAATTCGGTTTAGCGTCCTCCACTGCCGTCTGGGAAGGAAAAATCGACTTGGGCACTTGAAGGGGTTCTTAATGATGTGATGATGTGGTAACGGGGATTGTTGTTGCCATTGTTCTTTCCAGGCGTCCGATACGTTAAAGGAGGCGTCAACGCCAAGAAGGGTGCCTGGATTTCAGCCATTTAGCTGGAGATCTGTTTGTATCTCTATCTGTCAACACTGGTAATAAAGTACCTCGAGCCGGGCTAAGTGGCTCGGAGGGTTGAGGCGCTGGCCTTCTGACCCCGACTTGGCAGGTTCGATCCGGGCTCAGTCCGGTGGTATTTGAAGGTAGTCAAATACGTCAACCTCGTGTCGGTAGATTTACTGGCACTTAAAAGAACTCCTGCGGGACTAAATTCCGGCACCTCGGCGTCTCCGAGAAAGGTAGAAGTAGTTAGTGGGACATTAAACAAATAACATTATTAATCATACTTTCTTGTTTCCAATGACGATGGCACAGTAAAGTGCTAAGAATGGAGAGGAAGCGGCACAACCCTAGCATTTGCGGTGTATGAAAATGGAGAAACCATGGAGGGCTGGCGATGGTGGGGTTCGAATCCATCATCTCCCCAAAACAAGCATACAGGTAGTTAGCAGTTATTTCCTTCCTTTACCGTACATCCAACTCCCTCAGCAAATATCAAACAACTTTGAAATGAGCTATTATATACTGTAGGACGTAATGCACTTTGATGTGTTCCACGTAACGAATTGTCACCGATTCTTAAAATTCTTAAAATGTCGTAAATCTAGTGAATAATGAATGTGCTCTCCCCTGCTGGTATTGTGCATGTCATTGAACTAGGCACCTCAGAGGTTCTTCACAATCAGTGTGAGAACTACTTCCTTCCCATTTAACTCTACGAATAATGAGGCAGAGACCGCAGTGGAAGTGCTTTCGATTCTCAACACTTCTTCCCGCCACGCTCGACCCAATTCTAATCGATGCTGCCTTCTACATTGAGCTTTGACCTTGACGTCACTGGTGGGCGGTGTCGATTCTCATGTAAACAGACGCCGCCATTCATGCAGCCTGTGTCGGTCACACAGAGGGAAAGTTTAGACTTCACGCCAATGACACACCTCACTACGAATGAATGGGGATAAATACTTCTGAGCAAGGTTTTCACAAAAGGAGTGTGACATAAATGTACAGAGCCAGTTAGTCGTGCAGTTAGGGTCGCATAACTGTGAACTTGTATTCCGGAGATACTGGGTTCGAATCCCACTGTCGGCAGCTCTGAAGATGGTTTTCTGTGGTTTTCCATTTTCACACCAGGCTGTACCTTAATTATAGCCACGGCCACTTCCTTCCCACTCCTACCTCTTCCCTATCCCATCTTCCCTGTAAGACCTGTCTCTGTTGGTGCGACGTAAAACATATTGTAATGAAAATATAACATAAATATGTTACTAACCCTCACGAATTCTTAATATTCATCTGAGTTGTAACACGTTAGGTACTAAATAATCCCACAAATCTTTAAATTTTGGCAAGTATTTTACCTGTTTCTATCTAACGTGGACCTTTCCTTTGATGTCTTTACTCATAAAAATTAAATAATATATCTCATAAAAATAATGTATATTTTAAAAAGTGATGTAAGCCACTTAGAGACAACCACGTTGCATTGTAAGTTTTTGCTCAAAAAATCAAGCTTTCATCGCCCATGCAAGCATATGGAATAGCGTTAACTTTGGAAAATGGCATCAGAAATTGCTACTAGTGGCTGTAGAGGCAGATTGGATAGGTATTTTATGAACAGCTTGAAAACGTTCAAGTCGCACGGTGAGCTGAACGACAATGGTATGGTAGAGGGCTAGGACTGGAAACGAAGCGGTTTGCTCTTAATTAAGAAACTGCAACAGCATTGGCCTCATGTAAAAATTGAAACCATAAAAAATATCTTCAGAGCTGTCGACGGTGGGGTTCGAACCAACCATTTCCCACCGCCATGTTGTCCCAACTGCGTAGCCAAATTGCTCATATTCTCGATATTTTGATATCCAGTAACTGTTATTGTGTTAGGGAAATACACTCCGGGATCTATTGCAGAAATTATCTGGAATGTAAAAGAAACATGGTGAAATCCACACTACACAAAAATCACTATGACCTCGTATTTGTACGCTCGATCTCCTTTGGCTCATTGTTTCCTTATCGTAATATCGTAGAAAAGCAGCTCCGGCAGATGTTGATCAATACAAAGACCGTATCACAATGTTTAAATCTATAGAAACGTCATATGAAATTAGCGCAAATTATATGGAGATTGTAAGACAAGAAAGGTGAAGAAGGTTTTCTGTTTGAGAATGGCCCATCATCGTGTTACATGGTAGGTGACTTTATGAATAATGAGGGCAAAGCGGTGAGCAGCCCTGTTTACAGCACTCCGTATTGATGGCTTTTCTGAGCGATGTAGCAAATATTGACGCAAAGTTCGAGTGGTGACAGTTTTTGTGAGTAAAGAGACTTTGACGGCGTACAAGTTTATCTCGAGGATGTATCTTAAACCATCTTTGATATTCACACAGAATGCTTCAAAACATTCAGTAATTTTGTAATTCAAGCGCATTTCTCACCGTACGTATACACTCTTCAAAAAATAAACTTGATTACATATTTAGATGTTCCTAACTAACTTGTACGAATGCATAATTGGATGGGGATTGGACTATTATGGCAATAACGTGTCCTGTTTACATAACAAAGGGCTCCACTGTCTTCCATATAGTCCGGAGGTGTCAGATGAAAGGTAAGAGTTCCTCAGTTCAAAGTATGTGCAAAGGTTTCTGTGTGCGTGTAGTGTTTACAAGTCATGGCGGACCGAGGAAGGCAATGGGGAAAGGCAGTCACTCGTGCACTTACACTGCTTCAAGGAGGCTACTCACAGAATGTTAGAGGTTCCTCAGAATAGCATTTGGTGCATGGAAACGTTTTTACGAGACTGGAATTCTTGCCAAGCCATCCCCAATGCAGGATCGCATTATGCGTCTCAAGACTCTCCGAAACAATCAACTTTCCTCACGAGCACTACAGGTGGACCTACAGCATGTTTCTGGAGTACGAGTACGATGTAATGACCAAACAGCCAGAAACAGGCTTCGAGAGACCAATTTTAAGATCCCGACGACCAGCTCAAGTACCTAAACTAAATAGATGACTTCGTGGCAAGAGACTGCAATTTGCTATTGATCAACTGAACGGCCTTATAAGACACTGGCGTCTTATGCTTTTCTCGGATGAACTCTGTTTCGCGTTATATCGTTCAGGAGTTCGTCTGCGAGTCTGAAGAACGCATTGGAAGTGATTTCATCCGACAATTGTACAATCTATCGCTGTTCGCTGTTTATGGAGGTGAAACTGTTGAGACGTAAACCAACTAGAGTAACTCATCCTAGCGAGAAATCCTTCCCAGAAACTACAAGCCCTTGAAGATGCCCTTTCGAAAGAGTGGGAACGTCTGCCACAACTGAACGAGCGGGGCCTTACTAGAAACATGAGAATGAATTTTGAAGCTCTTATCCATGCGAAGGGTAGCACAACCACCACAGAAATACGCAGTAGTGATTACATCCCTCCATAAAGGGTTGGCGTCAGGAAGGGCATCCGGCCGGAAAACATAGCCAAATCCACATTTGCGACACAGTTCGCACCCGCGACCCCACAGGTGTGGGAAAAGCGGTAGAAAAATAAGAAATAAGAATGCATGCCAAGGGTAGCAATACTCCTAATTAAGACGAAAAATTGCGTAGACATTTTGGTGTATAATCATTTATTTATGACACGTTGTGCAATTTCGTGAATTAAGTGACCAAATAAAGCTCGTCATTTCTAATTGTTGTAAAGAATAGATTCGTTTTACTGCCTGACTGTTTCCATTTCAGTAATTATGTATTCGAATTATGGATGTATGAACATTTAAGGAAGTGACCACATTTCCTTTTTTGAGCGCTGTATGTGCTGTACATAATCTTATTCGGTTATATCCGCTTTTGAAGATTGTACAAACTGTTTCGAAACATCATTTCAAACATGTGTTAACTAGTCTGTGGTTGATTGACCGGCTTTAGAGTGTATTGTGTTAGGCCGTTGCCTGCTGCGTTCAAGGTTTCAGATCCTATCTCGACACAGTGGCTATGATGGATACTGTACAACATTTCCTTTCAGTAATTAAATGGTACATTACTAATGAATACAAATTTGCATCCATAATAGGCTCCGTGGCTTACTTGTAAATTTAGCCTCTAGAGAGAAGTCAGCAATGAAAACATCCAACTTAAAGGTTACTGCGTCTTATAATTTGTAAATGTGAATAGGTTGTGACGGTAAAACAGCGATTTCGTACGAAATATGACACTGGACGACCCTGAAGACAAAACAGTTCATGTCTGATTCAAGAAATTCGGGAGACTGTGCGATGCCTTGCTAGGATCATCGGCTGACACCACTCTCACCTGACTTAACCCCGCCTGATATTCTCGTATAAGTGTACACCAAATATCATGTGCCACATGATTTAGCAGAACTGCGTACAGTCGTTGGTATCGACTTTGTGATGTTGGGACATGCGTGTCAAGAACTGGAACACGGGATTAATGTCTACCGAGTCACAGGGCTGCGCATATTAAGCATTTGTATAGATTGATGCGAGTTATTTTGCTGCGTCTGCTGTAGTTATTGCACTGTGTTTCCGACGAGTATCTAACAGGAAATACGATAAAGGGTTACATGTATCGTGGTATAGCGTATGGAGCTGGGTTGGACAAGGATGAGGAGGTGATGGTCTGAGGCTAGGACACAGAGAACTAGTTATCTACGTCGTATATGATCCAAGCTTCGTAGAGCACAGTGCCCCTGTGGAACGATAACATGTGCTGGCAGGTAGGTATTTAGCTGCGCGAACTCCCCTCCTTCGAGGCAAGTCACAACACAACGCAAAGATTACTCACTGCCTCATGATCTATTCTGGCGACGAGTATGTGGATATATTACTCGTCTATGGAGAAGCTAGACAGAATGTGTACCAGATACATCGCCTGTACCAGGAGCGCTATCCGAATAAACGACAGCCGACAGGCATGACATTTCGGAGTGTGGAAGGACCTCTACGGCCTAATGCGTCCCTGGGAAGGACACGGCCTGTTCGAGATCATCCCATGGCATCTACTCACAGTGAGGAGGTTGTTTTGGACGTCATCCGGCATAAGCCTCATACTTGCACACGGGTCATTGCACAGGAGAAGAACATCAGCCGGACATATGTTTTGCGGATATTGCATACCCAGCGGTTTCACCCGTACCATCTGCAGTTTCACCAGGAGCTCCATGGTTATCATTTCGAAGCCCAGATGGCGTTTGTCAATGGAACGTACAACATGTGGACACTGATCCTGCCGTTTTAGCGACCGTCTGATTTATGGACGAAGCGAAGTTCCACAACATTGGAACTGTTAATCCCAATAATATGCACTTCTGCAGTGTGGATAATTCCCACTGGATACACCAGGCACCTTTTCAGATACAGTGGTGCGTGAACGTATGGTGTGGCATCGTGGGTGATCACCTCATTGGTCTCCATTCCTTTGAGGGCCATCTGACGGGAGAACGCTATCTGAGGTTTCTCCAAGATGAACTACCACCGTTGCTGGAGCACGTGCCACTCCTTCACCGCTGCAGGACGTGGTTTCAACATGAGGGAGTTCATCGCACGCGTCCATGGTCGTCCAGAACAATTTCCATGTGACGTAACCTGATAAAAGGGGAGGAAGGAGAGGGCCTCTGCCCTGAAAAACTAGATCGCCCGATCTTACGCCTCTGGATTTTTAGTGTGTGGGGCCATGTAAAATAACCGGTGCATGCACAGGAGCCGGCCAATCCTGTCACTTTAGACATCTCATCACCGAAGCATGCCGATCCGTTACGCCGGAAATATTGTAACGTACCAGACGGTCTTTTCAACATCGTGCGTAGCACTGTATCGATTACAGAGATCGTCAATTCGAGCAGGTGCTACGTTAAACGACGTACGTAACTGAAATCCGGTCACCCCAGGAAGGATTTAAGCAAATAAGCGTGTAGTTTTACATCACGGTCATATCGTGCTCATAGCCTCGGAACTTCCCGTTTTACGCGTAATGCGAACCAGAAGGACATATCTCTTCATTTTTGAAATTCCATGCGTATTGGCTACAATTCTAACAGCGACTACCTTGGTGAGAAGCCTATGATAAGGCCACTCCGCTACCACGACCCCACAGGTATAATTAAAGTCGCAACAATAGAATACTTTCTGTGGGCTAAAATATGGGGAATAATCAGAAACATATTTATGTTCATGAGTACAGCACAGACAAAAATTTGCCTCATTTGTGGAAGAACACAGAAGAAAACTACTGCGAGGTTTATCACCAAACATGCCAAAATAATAAGAATGCTGGAAGAGCCCTCAAAAATATATATATTTTACCAAGCTCGATAGCTGCAGTCGCTTAAGTGCGGCCAGTATCCAGTATTCGGGAGATGGTAGGTTCGAATCCCACTGTCGGTTTTCCGTGGTTTCCCATTTTCACACCTTACCTTAATTAAGGCCACGGTCGCTTCCTTCTCACTCCTAAACTTTCCCTGTCCCGTCGTCGCCATAAGACCTATCTGTGTCGGTGCGACGTAAAGCAAATGGCAAAAAAAAAAAAAAAAAATTGTAAAGCAATTGGTAAAAATCACTCTCATTACAGTCTCATAACACACTTTCATTCTGAGACTTCAAGGTAAAACCACCTTTGATAGGCACTTAGAACTGCCCTGGACCGACACCAATCACTAAACTAGGTCTGCGAAGGTTCGTGTCTATGTATTATTTTTAAATGTCATGATAGCTAAATGGTCGAAAGTCATGATGGTTTGCATACTATCACAGTTTTGTGGTAAAATCACATTTCTATTACTCTTGATGGACTTGCCGCGTGCTGTATTCTATAATCCTACAATCTCTACAGCTTACAAAGACTCTCATGTAAATTGTAATGTCCTGCTACTCAAAATGATAAGCTATATATATGTTGTTAATTCATCTGTATTTGGACTTAGAATACGTCTAACGTATCGGTCCAATACTGAATGCTTAGGAAAAAAATACGCGTTCAAAAAAATGTGCACCAGTCTTCCGTCAATAATTTCAGGATAATAAAAAGCTAGCAGAAGCCGGCCCTGCGGTGTAGGGGTAGTGTGCATACCTCTTACCCGGAGACCCCGGGTTCGATTCCCGGCCAGGTCAGGGATTTTTACCTACATCTGAGGGCTGGTTTGAGGTCCACTCAGCCTACGTGATTACAATTGAGGAGCTATCTGACGGTGAGTTGGCGGCCCCGGTCTAGAAAGCCAAGAATAACGGCCGAGAGGATCCGTCGTGCTGACTACACGACACCTCCTAATCTGCAGGCCTTCGAGCTGAGCTGCGGTCGCTTGGTAGGCCATGACCCTTCAGGGCTCTAGTGCCATGGGATTTGGTTTGGTTTCAAACACTATCAGAAATATAATAACTGGCTTTAAAGGGAAAGGAATAAGCAGTCTACTCAGATAGCTTTCGGGGTCAGTTAGTGCAGTAGTAAGCGGCTTACGCATCTGCCATTTTGTGGTGGAATCAAGCTCGGAGAATGCAGTAAAATTATCATAACTCGGGACCACGACGTGCTAGCACATACTGCGAGGTACCGTTCGTTTCGTCTACGCAAGATATATCGATATCTGTGATAGTAGTTGTAAGGAAACTTGACTAGATGCGTGGTAATTTGTAATTTTATAAAAATATCCGAAATGTGTATTTTAATTTAATGAAGAAAAAAGAATTAGTCAAAGAGAATCGAACAGGCCCAGAATATCGGAAACTGGATGCAATACAACTTCTCTAATGCGTCACAAAACAGAGGCTGCCAATAGCCACGAGCCGCGATCTAATACGTCTTACGTCCCATGTAGCCTATGGAGACCGACAAACCCGAAAATACCCAGAAAATATAATCGGATCGACTTATTCTATACTCAAGAAACCTTGTGGCCGTGACTTCGATACGGAACCCGCACATTTTTTTCCACTTTCCATTTTAGTCAATCAGCTGAAAGTATAGAAAACAAATCTGGCCAGAAGGAATGAAAAATAGTTTAGTTAGCAACTCTTCATATGACTTTATATACAACTGTTTATTCCATCTTACCTTCGTTCTTTTGGCGGCGATGGCGTAATATCTTGTAATGAGAAGCTAGCGGCTAATTACAAGGAAGCTCCACTCATTGTCTCAATTTTCTATTCGCGCTACACAGAGGAGCCTGCTTCAAACGGGACTGTGAGATGAAAGTCTTCACTCTAAAATTGAACAAGCGTATCCTTCTTTTGCAATATTACGCCAGAGACGTACCATTCAATGCACAAACATACAGTATAAGCGTGTCTCAAGTGGTTTAGATGTCGGACATTTCCCGTAGGCTTTATGTAAAATTTGTCATTGGAAATCATTACTTCTGGTTACCGAAACCTTTATAAATCTCGCATTTTCCATCCATTGTGTAAATACAGTATATGACTATAGTTGCGGGAATGTTGCTTCCTGTTACTTGTTTACAAGTCTTTAATTATACTTACTTGTAGGAACAGAATTCTAAGTCTTCAAAAGCGATACAGGCAGAACCATTGCAGTCTCAGACGATTGAGGCGCTGCCCTTCTTACTCCAAGTTGGCCGGTTCGATCCTGGCTCATTCCGGTGGTATTTGAGGGTGCTCAAATACGTCAGCCTCGTGTCGGTAGATTTACTGACACGTAAAATAACACATTCGAGACAAAATTCCGACACCTTGGCGTCTCCAAAAATCGTCAGAACGTAATTAGTGGCATGTAAAATTATTATTATTATTATTATTATTATTATTATTATTATTATTATTATTATTATTATTATTATTAGACGCACTGCACAGTAGTTTGTATCTACAGCCTCACAGAACCAGTTTCCAGCAGCGTGTGGGGAGGAGCCTTGCTCATATTCAAGAAAACTCAATTCTTATGTTCGACTGCTCAAAGTCTGTGTAGTAATTATCGGGTTGCAGTAAAAAACCGCATAATTTCTTACCTTTTACTTGACGTGTTTATTTTCCTATGTCTGTTGGAAATTTATGTTTACAGAAGTAATAATAACCTTATTTTGTTCAGTGATTCTGTCACAAGATTGTTTAAGACTCTCTCTCTCTCTCTCTCATAATATTTCAACCAGAAAATTATTTGTCGTCGCTTTGTGAGTAGTGACTGTTTATGTCGTGATTATTACGGCGGGATCTCCAGTTTGGAAATGACTTTGGTATCAAAAGTTCTACATGCGTTAACACGAATTCGAATTGCGACCATCTTGGTGAGAAACTACAGTACCTGACAAATTTTAAGACCACCAGGGAAAATCGTTTAATGAATTTCTGGTCCTAAATGTTTTTTTACGAAATGTCAGCAAAATATGTTGTGCCTTATTCGTATTAATATCGTATTAATATACACATTATGAAAAACAACCATTGCCATATCAAATGAAGTTATAATTTTTCAAACATTTTGAGAACCTATAAAAAACCCACTCTTGAGTGTAAAGACCATCCTGTTCACTAAACTGCAGAAGGTATACATAGAGCTACTTAATTTTTTTCTAAATAACTATTCAGTAGATTGTATATTGGTGTAAAAGTAGAAGGATGAAAAATGGACATAGAACCAGCCCTCAGATGTAGGTAAAAGTCCATGACCTGGCTGAGAATTGAACCCGAGGCCTCCGGCTAAGAGGTAAGCACGCTACCAGTACACCACGGGGCCGCCCCTTAATAGGCCTGCCATTCCCATATATGAATAACAGGGGCCTTTGTGAACACTCTAACACATGGGTGATGTTACAATTTTAAATTCTGTTTAGTTCACAATACATTTTTTAGAGCTAATAATTTGTAACTTTAGTAGGCGGCGAATATTCTCATAAATATTTGTGAATAATGCTTGGAGTTCATGTATGAACAATGTTTTTCATTTCCTCCTGAGTGCGTGCGAGTTAGAGCTTTCATCTCCCGGAGCTGGAATGTAACCCGGAACTGGTGCAAGTGAGCCTGCTACATTAATAACAACTGAGTCTTGAACTAAACTGTTATCTGATCTCATTAATTACTTAACCAGAGTGTCTCTCTGCGGGGAGCTGAAGTTCTCGCACGCCACGTTCCTGTTGTATCAATATGCTGTGATTGTGTTGGCCAGTTCTCATTCATCCTCTCTGGATCTGTAATTAATGAGAGCCGTGGTTTCTCTTATGGTAGTTTACATTTTACATCAGTTTTATTTGTGCAAAGGTTCTAAAAATGTGATATTACTTTGGCCATTAAACTTCCATGTGTGGAATGTCCATTTCTAAGATTTTGTCATTTTCATGTGTAAACATAATGAGGTTCATTTCCACCGTAATGTCGACTTTAAATGTTATAGAGTAGACCATTCTTCACTTAAAGTGTAATATAAACCCTCAAGTCAAAATCTTACAATTATGAAGCACTTCGTCACAATTCCTGAAAATAAAAATGTGGTGTTTGATTGTAAGCATTGATTTGTTGATTTATTAATTCCCTTTGTCTTGAAAGGATCACTTATTAAAATAAATCTTTACCGGACACATCTGTTGTGCTGTTAATAGGTGTACTGTGAATTACCACTCTAGTTAGGCGGCACTTAGTTAATTCAAGTAGACATAAAAGTGAATACTAAAAGGGATTACATTTATTTAGATGAATTTTTCTTAGGTGAAAGGTGATAAGTCTCTTCATTTTCACCCACATTTACATTGGCCATTGGGTCATAAAGCTACATTTCTGTGTGTTGCATGTGGCATCTAATCAAATGCTCGCGCAGTACATTATTGCAAACTCTAAGGACTCCCAGGGTATGTGGTGAAAGCAAGATGCTTTCACTTTGTTGTGCCGAGGATTTCATGCCTTCATTCCATTTTCAATGGTAGTTCTCTTCGGTCTTCGACGAAATTAGGTCTGTAAGACTAGAGGAGTCTTTCATTTGTTGCGCCTTTCATTGCCGTTTCCAGTATTTACCATTTGGCCTCATTTTTTTGATGGAAAGGAGATATTTCCCTTCTTCAGTTAATATTAAGATGGGCAGGTAATCTCGTTTTGACTTTTACAACAGTTATCACCAGAAAATTCTTGCGGTACCTATTCATATGCACTTTTCCTTCATTTAATTTATACTTACTACTTTAAACAAATAAATCACGCGGGTTTTTGATTTACACGAGAACGCGGGTTCTTACAATCAAATTTAATCAGCAACAACTCGGCTGTTCTTACTCTACTAGGGTGAACATGAATCATCTCTACCGGGGAGTTGTTGAATAGAATACAGACACACTCAACATGGTGACTCTATTATGCTAATAACAATGTATCAGGTATGCATTATACGAAGCGACGTCAAATTATAAAGTCGCACGATACTGAATATTCTTGTGATATAAATTTTAATTTTGACTTGCTACATTAGACCAGATGATGCAGAGATGGTGGTATTTACTGTTTCAAGGGCAAGTACGACTCAGCAGCTAACACCACTTAACACTGAACACAAGAAAAGGGGTCCGGTCCCTCGAACAAATGAACTATCGGAAGAAGACAGGCATTCTTCTTATTATGTTTCTTGTTCTTCTTAGCGTTTTCCCGCGACTCTTCAGGATCCACTACTTTCCACGCAATTCTCCATTTGGCTCTGTTAAGAGCATTACCAAGTTTAATACCCACGATCTTCATTTCTTCCTTCAGGTGATCAAGCCACCGTTTCTTAGAACGGCCGCGTGGTCGATTTCCTCCTGGCTTATAGTGGAGAACTGTCTTCTTAACTGATCAATTTTCTCTCTTCTTGACATGTCCATACCTTGTGAGGCGATATTCTCGCATCTTGTCCGAAATTGTTGCAACTCCCTTCCATTTTCTGACTTGGTTATTTCCGAGTTTCATAAGTCCTAACGACTAACAGAGCATTTTCGTCTCCATTCCATGGAGGGCTTGCTCATGTCTTATCATTCTGAACAATAAAGGGCAAATGGTCTAATAATGGATTTATACACTTTCTGTTGTGTGTGTCCTCCTCATCGCAAGCTCTGCGCCTACAAGCTTCGCAACCCGACGTAGCCCCTAAGTTTCTAGCAGCTACGAGGTGTCTTTGCTGCGCCTGGAACGCTCACCGATGATATCAGCCAGCGATATATAAGGAGCTTCGTTCCGAGCCTCTCCAGGACTACCCCAATGTTCGACGACCAGACCACACCGCAAGTCAGACACGGAGGCATTCCTCTTAAAAACGTGTTTTGAACAGGTGGACAAATTGCTGGCCGTGAGGTCTCACCTCTGAACATTGCCTCATTATCCTGATCTCCGTAGCCACGTTGATCCCCGAGTATAGCATTCTGCTACTCCCTTTAGTCCTCACCAGTGCTCCGACGTCCACCTTAGCATTCTGCTATTTGAATAAATTAATGCAAGTTCCTTGCAAGTATAAACCTAGTACCAGCATTCTGCCTCTCTCTACAAGTTACCGTACGCTTGTAATTTCACAGAAGATAGTTTTCGACTATCAGGACAATTTATTAGTGAAACAGACTATCTCCTCAAGATAGAACTAAGTGTATATAGAACTCTCGTATTGTATAATTGTACATATGCAACAAACATTCAATTTAAGATTTAATTTCAACATTAACTGCGTGCATTCAAACAAGTTTCAAGAAGAATTCAGTTTTATTTCTTATATATGTTGTATCAAATCATTGAAACAATAAACTTTATGTTGTGTCACTGTATACCAAGTTCCTTGTATACAACACTTTCACTTTAATGTAATCGGGTATTTTCCTGTCGCAGAGAATTCCGGTGACATCACTATTTCAACCACGCTGAGTTCACTAGCGCTCGAACATCAAGAAGCGTTTTGCCGTCTGAGCTGATGAAGGAACAGAGGTACTTAAACTGGGTGGTTTTAACAGGATCTTGACCGTTTACCTTCATGGGACCATCCGTTTGTGGATCACATTCAAGTGGTTGGTTTCTTATTGTTGAACCGCTGAACATTTCCACTCATGCGTTTATTTCATTTCTGTATCCCTTTTTCTAAGATCTGAGGGGATTTATTTGCAAGAAACACGTCATCAGCATATTATAAAATTGTCTACGGATGAGATGTTTAGATGTCTCACCTTACTGTGTCCATGCACAGGATGAAAAGCAAAGGTGAAAATGCAGATCCATGGAGGACTCCAATACTGATTGGAAATTAAGGCGAAGTTCCTGCTGGGCAATGAACGGCACGTATGACATCCTAGTACGGAATTTGGGCCCATTTGGACTTCTGGAACGTCATGTTCTCGGAGTGCCCTCCAGTTAAGTTGATGCGGCACCTTATCGAAAGCTTTCTTCAGGCCCAGAAAGGCCAGATGTAGATGTTCTGTCTATGTTACTCGATGAGTAGACGAGCTGTATAGATCGCATCCGTCGTACTAATTCCATTCACGAAGCCACGCTGGTTTCGAGAGATCTGGAGAATTGTGCATAGTCGACTATCTATAACTTCGTCAATATTGGGATTGAAAATGGCCACAAGGACTTTAGCTCCGCTTTGATTGAGTATCTTCCTAACCTCAGATGGTACCATGTCAGGTCCTGTTGCTTTGTTGTTTTTCATCTTGCTCACAGGTTGTGTCCTAATGGCGCTGTCAGCTACTGCTGTGTGTATCTGTGGTCAATGATATGAGCCCACATGGTTTCTATAGGCTGATCACTGTTCACATTAAAAGTACTGAGCTCTGACACGAAAATGTCCTTCATTTCGGATAGATTGCACCATTTTATTCTTTCCGGACCAGTCTTCTGAGTCTTGTCTGCCCAGTCCGAACATCCAAATCAAGCAGTTGATTTTGAGAGGCAATGGATTATGATGAGATTAGGTTTGCGTTTAATGCCAACTGGATATCATACCTGCGTACCAGTCATTAATCATCTGAATGGAATGCTCGTCACTGACATAAGTAATGACGTATGATGACCTTTTCTTAAAGAATATGTCGGCAACTACTAATTAGTGAGATTCAGCAAAGCCTAAGGCATCACTCATCATTTCATGTCCCATTTCCGTGGCCTCTATGGCAGTGGGTATACCCATCTCTCGCTTTTCCAACATGACTATTCTGTTCCCCAGCAATAAATAGATGTTCTGTAATGGATACTGTTTAAGTATGAATTAATAACTATTCCCAGAATTTTTCCTTCACGTTATCAGGGCATCCACTTTGTGGTGCATAGCAGAAAATGATGCGTACAGCTGTCGTATTCAAATCGATTCTGAAAGCTAGTATACGGTCTGATAGTCGATTGACTTCGACCACGGCATCACGAATTTTCTGAGCAACGACTACCGCAACTCCGTTTCGGGCATAACTTGTGCCATGATAGAGGATCATGTAGCCATCGCGTATAACTTTTGATTTTAACACTTTCCATTTTGTTTCCTGGACACATGCGATATCGATTTGGGGGTTTCTCAGGGTCTCTACCACCGGGCGAGTTGGCCGTGCGGTTATAGGCGCGCGACTGTGAGCTTGCATCCGTGAGGTAGTGGGTTCGAATCCCGCTGTCGGCAGCCCTGAAGATGGTTTTCTGTGGTTTCCCATTTTCACACCAGGCAAATGCTGGGGCTGTACCTTAATTAACACCACGGCCGCTTCCTCTCAACTCTTAGGCCTTTCCCATCCCATCGTCGCCATAAGACCTATCTATGTCGGTGCGACGTAAAGCCACTAGCAGGGTCTCTACCAGTTCGCGGTTTGTTACAATATGTATCCCAGTATTAATGGTGGCTAGTCTTAGACAGGGGACTCTCTTCTATAGCCCACTAAGTCCGTGCACGGGTAGCCTTTGCCCATTTATGACGTCGTTCGTGTAGGGACGACGCGCGTCGCTTCTGGGAAACGTCCAAGCCCTTGAACTTTTATAAACAGCAGTGACAGCCATTTTCATATGATGCGAAGAAATACTCCTACAATATTCGCTTCATCTGCCGCTTGCATTTTAAATCAGCCGCCCTAAAAATAGGGAACTGTGGCTATTGGTAGCTGCCCCTAAATGCAGTTCAGATTCTACCTGATGGTTTTCACTGAGAAGCCATTACTCTCCCAAAAGGCAAAAGGGCTCTTCCGCTCGAAGCCGTTGGCTCCTTTGGGTTGTCAGGTTATTTCCCACTGCCCAACACTCGGTGTGGAGACACTGGCTGTATGGTCTACACCATTACTATAGCAGGATGACTTGGCCAGACAATAAATAAAGGTGAGGACAGCAAGGGCGTGAAAGTGAAAGGCACCATAGGTCTCGATAAGTTAATACTGTTTAGTTAGGAAGAGAACCAGAATTTGCATTAGGAGATAGGTTAAAAAGAAAGTGAGGCGCCTGGTACGAATAAGCAGAAGAAATTTATTTCAACTCAGTTAGAGGTCCTACGGTCGTCAACCAACACTCCCAAGACGAGAGCACTAGAGGAGTCACATTTTATGTCGCCTCTTAGGACTCCTGGAGACACCGTGAATGTAAACCAATAATATACTATCGTGGATTTTCTCCTCAAATTTTCAATGTACAAAGTGTCCAAAATGTACTTTTTAAGCGGCTATTAATTACTTTTCATTGTTCGTTTTTTAGTTTCTAACATGAATTGAGCGAAGAGGTTGTGTTGAATTTCCTGTGCTTTCTTCCAAATTCACGCCAATGTACTTTCTTTAGGGTGATACCTCAAAGATAAGGTTTAGAGCTTCAAACCAGCTTCAGGTGAAAAGTTAAGAGAGGCAAGTGAAAGACAACGTCTCGCAATTTCACATAAAATTGTTCATAATGTCAGTTGCTTTGAAAATTATTATCATTTTGAGCATGTGTGCTCATGCAGGGAGTATTAGATTTTTGTCTTTCCTTGACATTATTTTCATTATTTCTATGTAATTGTACTGCTCTTTAATCACTTCCCTTTCCATTATTTATTTGTGTCTTTGTCAAAAATAACGTTGATTGTGATACGAAAAGTGAGTGCATTTTTGGGATATCCTGCATTATTATTGTTTCACTTTGTCGCTCGTTTGTTGTGGCCATATAATAAAACATAACTTTCTTAATCTGAATCCATTTTTTGAAGTAAGAACATATTCGTAAACCCCGTGCGGTAATTCATTCAGGCTAACCCCCAAGCACTGCTGCAAAGCTTGTTGCATATACTTCCCCTGTCAACTAAACATGTTCTCCCATTACCGGTTTAACTCACAACTTCAGCTGCAGCCGTGAATACATTGTACTTCGAAATCTCACACAATGACGTGTATTTTACTGTCATATTTCAGTATTTCTATCCTAACCATAGTACTGAAATAGATATAGTTACACTCGCTAGAAAGAATTGCCTGGTCCTGATAGTAGAAGACAGTTTTTCAACACACTGTACACAAAATATCGTTGACTGTCCGTTCTTCCTCTTGTTTTACTAACGATTTCCCCACACTTGTAGGGCCGCGGGTGCGAACTGCGTAGCGCATGCGGATTTGACCCTGTTTTACGGCCGGATGCCCTTCCTGACGCCAACGCTATGTGGAGGGATGTATTCACGATTGCGTGTTTCGGTGACCAATACTGGGGCTGTACCTTAATCAAGGCCACGGACGCTACCTTTCTACTCCTAACCCTTTCCTATCCCATTGTTGCCATAAGACCTAGAGTGGTGTGTTGCCTGTATATGAAGAAGAGAGTGTTGGGACAAGCACAAATATCTAGTCCCCGAGCTAGAAGAATGAATCAATGACGATTAGAATCCCGATCTGGCCGGGAATCGAACCCGCGACCCTCTGAACTGACAGCCTGAACACTGACCATTCAGCGAAGGAGATTGTCGACTGCTCATTGCCATCTAGAATATCCTCTGTTAGGCAAAGTGTAGTACAGTAGCAGTACGAGGAGTTGTAGTAGTATTGGTAGTAATTTTTGTTGTGGCTGTGCAGTTTGGATCATGTAGCTATCACTATTTATCATACCCCTAATAATATCGCTATAAGGTCAGAAATCTCTTCCCTACTGAGTTTTTCAATCCACCACACAGGAAGTTCAAACCTGCAACCACTAGCTCTTGGAATTCCCTTCCAGCTCTAATTAAAGATATACCTAGTATAAGATGTATTTGAAGAAATATGTTGTAAATGGTTTACTCAACCGTAGACTACAAAAATTGGGCGGCAAAGAATTATTTAATTTTATACATCCTCGAAACGCGGGGATATTCATAAACTATGGATAGCCGATGGCCGAAGAGATGATACTTACAATACTACCACCCGCATAACACGTTCGTTGTGCTTCAAACAGTTGATTTTGAAAGAAAGTATCTTGGTGTGCATAGACTTAAGAAATTAGTATATAATATAACTTTTCCTTATATCAAAGTAACTGCGAGAAATTATCTCTTGTTTGTAGCTATTTTTGCGTTTAATTTCGAAGTTAATTAAATGTATAATTATGAATTTTAAGGCCACTGTAGTTTGTACAATGCAGCATATGTAGGGTGGTTTGGCAAAACAGCAGGATTCATAACCTGAGTCATGTCATGTAAAATACATAAATAAATAGTTTGTTTTACTTTCTTTTCCCCTCTTGGTGTCTAACTGGGCACTGGCCCTTAAACGAAAACGGTCCCTAGTAAACTGTTTAGTCCTTCTGGGACCGGGCGAGTTGGCCGTGTGGTCAAGGGCGCGCAGCGGTGAGCTTGCATCAGGGAGAGAGTGGGTTCGAACCCCACTGTCGGCAACCCTGAAGATGGTTTTCCGTGGTTTCCCATTTTCACCCCAGGCAAATGTTGGGCTTCTTTCCCACTCCTAACCCTATCCTATCCCATTGCTGCCACAAGACGTCTATGTGACGGTGCGACGTACAGCAAACTGTAGTCCGTCTGGATTGGTACTGATCTACTTGGGCGCCGAGGAGACATAGTTAGTCTCTGATCAGAGAGCAGTTATGTGCGTGATATATGCAACCAATCACATGCACAGCAGTGATTTCAATAACCTCATCAGTCTTCGAACTAACTACAAATCTTCGACTGGGATCTCTTTCACATCCTTTAAGCTTATAATGAGTTCACTGCCTCATAGTACCATTTTGTCACATGACCTTGCGGAAGCACTAGTAATAAGTTACTGAATAGCGAGGAAGGTAATTACTTTGGCTTACGATCAAATAGCATGACCCAGACCACTCTGTCATGTCCCTACACTCCTTCGTTAATGTGTTTTCTTAAACGCCTACTCATTACACACCAGGCCTTATTGTTACACTAATCTTGTTCTGCCAGTGATTAGTAAACAATGTATAGCGTCAAGACAATATCGATTTGTTTCAGTGTTTTGAAGTGTAATTTAATTCGCCTTCTAAGTTTTAAATATTGTGACCTGCCCCAACAAATGTCATTGAACATCGAACAGTAACAAGTGTGCGTCGGTCTCCATCTGTACATCGAGTCAACGAAGATTATTTTAATGTTTTTAAATAAATCACATCATATGAATACATTCATTAATATATACTGGAGGATCCATGATGCTAGGTAGCATTCCTTATAAATATGTCAGACAACTCGTCTTGATATGACTGTCGTAGACATATTGTTTTGTCTGCTCTTTTCTACATTTAATACATTTACATTTATACTTAATAAATTTAATACATTTAATAAGAAGGGCGTTATGGTATGCCACAGCTCGTAGTCCGAATTTATCCATTCTGACGCTATCTTTGTGGTAAAATCTATCCATATATTCACCTTTTATCCTGCAGTTATTGATGTTAAGCTTAGTATTGTTTTGTAGAAAGCAATGGTATTTTTAATCGCAGTTCTTCTATATAGAACGGTTGTCTTGTGAGCTCATAGGTTAGTCTCGGAGGAGTGTATTTGCCAGGCAGAGAACTTTCTTTACACGGCCCTCACTCTTTCTAGTGTAGATAGGATATCCTTCGATAGGTGTATCCAGATAACATCTAAGGCGTATGTCATGATGGGCCCTGTACATGGACTTTTTTCTCTTAGCAGCATGTAAGTTATTAGGAACAACCTGCAATCTGTTGCATATATTTGGAAGCTGGGAAAGATTAGAGAATAAAATAGTTTCTAGCAGGGAATCGTATTCTTCCGTGATCAGAGGAAGTGTATACTTTCTGGCTTGACAGGTAGTAATCAAAGATGATTGCATAGAATGACATTACTAAGGATGTTTATAATGGCGGACACACATGCCTACTCCCAAACACAATCAGTTAGAGGAGTTTTGAACAAAATTGCATGCTCCCTTGCCTTATGACAGTCAAATCGAGAAGGGAATTATTAATTACAATGGTAGTCACTTCTTACTAATACTAGTTACAAAGGAGTTGGAGAAAGATCCCATTCCTACTGCCAGTCAAAATCGATGTGGAGAGTAACGATTACAATCTCCTTGAAACTTAGGAACCAGGATTATAAAAAAATTAGGCTATACGGTGATGTGGTTCATTTCTTCATATCATTAATCCATTTAAGAGAAATTAACGATAGAAAAGTATGGAACATTCCGTCTGACGTAATACAACCTTGGCCAAGTTACCCAGTTGTGACGTCTCACTTCCCCGCTGCTCGCAGGTGACATGTTCGCAGGGGAAGCGTGCTCGGCGGGTAGCATAACTCCGCACACATAGGGACTTTAATTTAGAACCGTGTTACGGGTATAATATTAGTATAGATGAATGTGTTAGTCGCTTCGCAACCTGCTAAGTACAGATGTGTACTGGTTAGGGTCAGCTTTCGCCTGCAATTGTTGGAGTGATCATTCAATGATTTGATTTTATGATTATTCGAAGTTGGCTGAACTTACGTTCCTGTCAGTGTTTCATGATTCACCGGCAGGTAATTCCGGAGAAAATACAACAAAAAAGAAGCAAATCGGTCCAGTAGGACGGACGGATGGATTTGCCAAAGCTGCTGTTAGTAAACACTTTTAATATATAGATTAATTCACAACATTTTCTAACTTGGCACATTTAAGGTCAAAAATTGTAAATACTTGCATAAATTGTAACTTTTAGTTGAAGATGGTCACATTTAATACGAATAGTGTGAGAAACATTGAACAGGTGGAAATAAAATATTTTCTGCCTACATACGGCAACCATGACGTATTCTATACTAGTAACCAAACTGAAATAATTTGCTCTTGAAGTTGGCTATGTTCGCCTGCAGTCTTGATAGTGGAGCTGCTCTGCAATTTTTCAAACACACACTTATCGAGTGATTGGATTTTCCTCGTACATTATTTCAGTTTCTAGAATACTTTCTCCTCCTTAGTTAATTATAAATACGATTTCTATTTCAGAGTAAGTCAAATTAACAGAAAACGTTTGAAATAATTTAAACTTTCGTGGTAGCAATTAAAATGTGACAACAAGAAACGAATTATTTGCACTATTTCTTTAATTGTGCACCTCCATGTAAGATATCTCAAGACGTGTATCCTGAAAGTACTCGCTAGTGGAGATGGGGGTTGGTGCCTCCGTGCGGATGTAGAATGGCGGCATTTTCAGGAACTATGTACGATTGCAGAGTAGATTAATTACCGTGACGAATGCCTGCCCGGTAGCCATGATCGTTAAAGCGCCAATTCTATATGACCTGAGCCCGTGATTAGCCGATTCGAGATCCGTTGGGGGTAAAAAGAAAATCACCATCACAATGTTATTTTAATAGTTTTGCTTTAATAGTAGTTTTAGTAGTTCTGAGTACTTACAGAATAAACACGCACACACACACACACACAGAGAGAGAGAGAGAGAGAGAGAGAGAGAGAGAGAGAGAGAGAGAGAGAGAAGATATTTAAACAGTACAACTGTAGTATGTTTAATTATTTTTCCGATGTTTTATCACGTCAAACTTTATAGTCTTAAATCGGTGACTCAGGAATATGGCGATTGCATTGTATACGTCTGATTGCTGGGGCGATAAAATGCACTGTACGTTGAGTGGTAGTTGGTAGATGATTGAAAGTAAAGTTAGTATTTTTTCCGCTGCACAAGATGTGGTTGAGGTCAGCGATTAGGACTCCTATCCGTTAGAGATGGTTTGCAAAACTGCCGTGATTCAACTTCATGCAAATAAGGGAAGTGGCATATCGGCGACAAGCATTCCATTTGGAGAACCAAGGGGAGTGAGGATGGTATGGTCGAACTGCAGCGTATTGTTTTCCCCGTTGCCTTTTAGTAAAATTCCATTCTTCAATTTGCGTTCGGGAACGCTGCTTGATACGTGGCATATAGTCTCCAATTGGCACTGGTGAATCTAGACGTTGGCTCAAATGCGTTGCTGCTCTAGCGAGCCGGTCAACATGTTCGTTGTGTTGGATACCTTTACGGCTAGGTGTCCAAGGAAAGTGCGCCTCAAGATTGGGACGTGTAGTTTGTCTAAATCTCTGAATGACCCCTTGGTGTTACCCGACAGGAGTAGACTATGTGCCGAAATTGGATTCACCTTCTCCCTTTCTCATTATCACAATCTCTCTCTCTCTTTCTCTCTCTCTCTCTCTCTCTCTCTCTCTCTCTCTCACACACACACACACACACACACCTCAGGTTACTCATGGGCGTCAAACAGGGCCTGCACCAGACGAGCCGACCTAATCCTTGGGCGCTCCTGGCACTAAAAGCCATACGCTAAATAAAATAAACAGAGGCTTTATCAATAGATTCTGACCTCTCAGATTGCCAAGTTCACTTATTCATTGCAGATACAAGACTAATGGCCACAAACGCCATAGTCTGTAAGCTTTCTTAAAGAGTTAAAAACAATAGTCCTTGATAATATAAGGAAAGGATGTCATATTCTATTCTGGTCATAGTGGCTGGAGTTAGGCAACAGAAAGTCGTATTTGAAATGCTTGTCCTAACTTCTACTGCTTAGGATGGAGCAAGAGAAGTTTCAGGATCAGTCTAAATCCACCACATCTTCGATATTCAGCAGGCTCTTCTCCTCCATATTTTCTATCCAATCTTCTCGTTTTGTCTTGTTTCTTCCTTTTTCTGGTTATCTGTGAGACTCAAGACATACCTCAACCCTTTCTCCGTTATTATTTTCTAGACCGATACCTTCATTATTGAGTGGTCATGTGTAATGATTCCAGTTCATCCATATAATTTACCCTAGATAAAGCAAAGCGAACTCTAATGGTTTATGGTTGGCGAGTTAGAATTTTTGAGAGATTTCTGAGGTGGGTCCAGTCTCTTTTGTTTTTGTTAGCCATTCCAAGATTCATCCTTCTCATTTTTATTTTGTTTTCCATATTCGTCAAGGGTTGTTATTTATTTTACCTTCATATTGTATAATTATAGCTCATTCTTTGAAGGGTCAGATCTCTTCCTTTCTCTTTTGACTAAAGAGAGAACATTTATCTTATTATACTTCTTCTAAAACAGTAACAACCACCACCACCACTACTGGAATGTTAGTGGTGTTATATTTCGAACTTATACTTCGATGTTAGGCACCTTAAAACACCAAGCATCATCATCATCAGATACATCTCTCCTATGTTAAGTCAAATACTAGTTAATCTGCTTTTATTTGAAAGTAGCCAAATATAAGCGACCCTTGTTGTTAGATTTATTCATACGTTACAGATTTTTTACATTTACTTTTTACAAGTTTTTCTTCGCGCCGACACAGGTACAGTAGGTCTTACTGCGACATTGGGATGGAAAAGGGCTAGGAGTGGGAAGGAAGAAGCCGTGGACTTGATTAAGGCACATTTTCCTGGTGTGAAAATGCGAAATCAGGGAAAACCATAGCCAGGGCTTCCGAAAATGGGGTTCGAACCCACCATCTCCCGAATGCAAGCTCACAACTGCGTGTCCCTAACCGAACGGCCGGCTCGATCGGTGGAAGTTTTATCAGGCCAAATTTCAAACCTCAAGCGTTTCATAAGAACGGCATGTTAAGAAAGGGCCGTATTTATTAATATTTTCTTCAGGATCGTTTCAACCTCTTATGGTTTACGATTACACAATTTCCTTGACTGCTGATGTTCTTTCTTTTTACGCCAATACTCTTTCATTCTCCAGCTCGGTTTTGCTCGTTCCTCTTCCGAGACCACCCTTCTTGTTCTCCTGGGTTTCTATTCGAACAGATCCGTCACGTCCGCAATTTTCCTTCTGAACACTGTTCTGTTTGTAATATCTCCACCCTCAATGCCAAAGTGATAATCTAAGATAGACTGACGGTATCTTGAATCAACTCTTTACCGCTCAAGAATAGTTAATTCTGAGATGAAGGTATCTGTAAATATTTTGTCAACCCTTATGTTACTGGGTCGGCAGAAGAACTTACATTTTCATCAGTCTGTATTTTCGTGTGTCAGATGTGTTGAGCCTTTCATGAGAACACATCGAAGCGCTTGCTCGAGATAGGAAAGAATTGAGAAATCTTGCTGTCCAGTATGGTACCTAACATTGGATAATCTATGTTTGTGTGTCTATACTACATTAATACAGTTGAGGTGATATATTCTCCAACGGTTGAGTATTTTTTAATCAAAGCACTAAAGTATTGTCCAATGTTAAACCATAGGTTCAAAACTGTGGCACAAATTTACCTAAGAGATGGAGTAAATTCTATCATCAGTATATTTTGGCTCTACGCAATCCTCTCCAATATTAATTTAAACCTAATCTATAATGTCCTTTTATAATTTCATTGAGACTCAGCATGTTTATCCCACCTGGCGCCTGCTTTATCCGTTCCACCATGTCACGTTACTTCCCAGCGTCGGGTGTATTATCTTCATCCAACTGACCATAAGAGAAAGCGTTCGTATGACAAGAAGAAGAAGAAGAAGAAGAAGAAGGAGGAGGAGGATAGAGTCGGAAACAAACATATTTAATTTACTGCGCGTTTCTTTAGATTTTTAACGTCACATTGGATTAAACTAAACAAATATACTAGTCCTCATTTCAGTAGCGGCTGTTGATTTCAATCCCTAATACCAAGTATTTTGTGTTCTGTAATCTCTCTTTGATTTTGTATTGTATTAGTCCTGTAGTCATGTAGAAATGCGGGTGAAAAATATTATACTCTGAAATGAGATAATTTAAAACTTGCTACATAATGTATATAACTGCTATCCTTAGTGACCCGGCAGGACGTGGGTTCGCTTCCCCTCCAGGAAGTCGTTAAAGTTAAGGAACGAGATTTCCACTTCCGGAGGTGCACATGGCCCTGAGGTTCACTCAGCCTACACCAAAAATGAGTTCCAGGTTAATTCCTGGGGCAAAGGCAGCTGGACATATGGGTAACCACTGTACCCCATGAAGTGCCGAGGTTACGGATAGTGCAAGCCTTTACCTTTCACCCCTCCAAGGCCCTTCATGGCCTGTACAGATTTGACTTATCCTTAGTGACGCAGTCGGCTAGTCATTGGCTTTTAGGTCCAGATTCGATGATATCGAGGGTATTTAGGGAGGTTTAAAAGCAAATACATGTTATTGATTTGCGGCATGTTTAATAATTTCTGCATGGCAAAATTATCTCAACGGTATCAAATGAAGACCTGTAGTAGTTATAAAATTTGTTAAGCTCATTTTCATTTATTTATTTATTTATTTGTTATTTTCTCTATCCATCTAGTTTTTTAATGTTATATTCATGAACAAGATGAAGCACTAAAAATTGTTCCATGTTGTAATTTGACGACATGGTTAATGACACTTAATTCATGGAGTCTCTGATCAAGTATTCCTTGCCTAAGTTTGCTCATGGTCAGCAAATGTCCTAAATTTTACAATCACGGTACATTGTTTCAAACCATAACCAACACTATATAATATTTGGTACCTGTAATGATTTTAGAAGAAGGATGTAACCCAAATTAGAATAATGCCGGTCTGAATGGCGCAACTTGGCAGGTTCGATCCTGGCTCAGTCCGCTTGTATTTGAAGGTGCTCACATACGTCAGCCTCATGCCGGTAGATTTACTGGCCCGTAAAAGAACTCCTGCGGGACTAAATTCCGGCACCTTCCCGTCTCCGAAAACCGTAAAAGTAGTTAGCGGGAAGTAAAGCAATTATTATTATTATTATTATTATTATTATTATTATTATTATTATTATTATTATCAATTTAGGAAGGCTCGGCTTGTACCGGTAACATAATGGGTTGACTCGGCCTAAGCAAGGAGTCACCCTCTTGATTATGAAACTACAGGTACATATATCTACAAATATTTATTATTATTATTATTATTAGATTTGAATTGTGACCCAGTTTTTTCCGTTGTCATCCTTTACAAATTAGACTAGGTAGTGGAATGTGGTGCATTTCTATCTAGCGTGTAGAACTGACTGTCCGTGCGTTATATGATGAGCAAGAGAATGTTAGAGGCCCTCACGTCGTGAACCCTTCAGCCACCGCTGGAGACAGCTCTGTCAGATCCCAAACAGGATAAACTATTACTGCACAACGTTCACGTCACAGCCATTGTGTAATTGAAATTGCTATTCCTGTGTCAGTATTGTAATATGCAGACGATAAATTAGGTTGCTTCGCTGTGGCGAACTCGCGGAGACTGCTGAGGTTGCTGATTGCAGAAAGGGATATGGAAGTTCAAATGCAAGTCACTCGATGACCACAATATTCATCTTCTTCAAAGAAGAATAATCCTTATCGTTGAAATGGTGTACGAAATTACACGTTCAGTTTAAATATAGGAAGCAACACTCTCCACCTGTTCGTTAGGGGTATCGCACATTACAGGAATTGATAATATTTTTCCTGGTGGTGATAATGCGGTCAAATAGGCCACATAGCCAAAACATACGAAATAGGCTCAATGATGGAATGGAATGGAAATTCTGTTTCAGAGCAGTCTATTTGAATAGGAGTAAGAATTGAGAGAGCTAAAATAGGTCTGTCAAGGACGGTGGCCACTACGAGAGGGCTTGTGGCAAGCATGGCTGACATGGCAAACGGTTTATAACAAGAACATCCTTAGCATCAAAATAATGTAGGACTTTACACCTCTCAGTTTAAATGTAGAAAGCAACAAACAATGTAGGAAGCAAAAAGTAACTTTCATATTCTTGTGAAAATGGAGATGGGGAGATGAGAATTTATATATAAAGGTACATTACTTTGTGTAGATCCTACATCACTAACATATTGTATTTAACGTTCATTCACAAGATCATATTTGGCTTTTGTAATTTCTTTTAATAAGAAATCTCTCTCTCTCTCCTAAAATTTATCACGACGTATTCCCCGCCTTTTTTGGTCTGTTTCTAATGTCACCAGATTTTAAACCAACGTCACGCATGTTGGCCTGGATGTTATCGGTCCACCGTTTTAATGGTCTTCCACCTGGTCGTATGCCACTCGATCTAATTGTACAGCTGTTTTTATAACTGAATAGTCCTGAGTTCTCATTATGTTACTGTATCAATGGAGACGAATTTTCCACAATTGGAGCAATGCCAAATATTTGTGGAAAGCCTGCATTTTTCATGTGGTCACAACGAGTCAATCCAGGAGGAATGTTTTTGAGAAGAGCCTGCTCATGTTTTTTCGTCGCTGGGCGACATTCCGCCCTATAAATGGCTGTTGGTGTACCACGGAGCTGTACATTTTTTGTGCTTAGATGCTGAGGCATCTGGTTTTTTTTTATCCCAGAGGACTCCGGTAACTTGTTTCCACTTGAACCAAGCTACGTTATCCCTCGCCAGGGTATCATAATTGGTATTGCAGTTTGAGGTGACAATGGACCCTAGGTATTTAAAATGCATGGTCTTCTGCAGGCCGTGATCGTTATTTGCGATGGTACCACTGGTTTTGGAACCACCTTCTAGGTATTCAGTTTTCTGGAATTTGAGCTGCAATCCATTCTCAACCAGTTTAGGTTTCTGCCATATTATCCGTATAGAGAATGGTCCAGCGGTGCGGTGTCTTTACGATATATCAGCCGTTGCTGTGTCCATGCTAGGATGAATGATAGTGGTGATAGAGCAGAGCCCTGATGTACACCTACAGCGATATCAAAAGGCGGAGAAATTCTGGCCGGACTTCGGACCACACTAATGACACTGTGATGTAGAAGCTGTACCCAGAGTGAAACTTCATGACAGCGAAGAACTCACCAAATAAGGTAATGTGGGACTTGATCAAATGCTTTTTCCAGACCAAGAAATCCCTTGTGTACATTCTTCTTCCTCTCACTACGTTGATAATGTTTCTAAATCTGCTGTCCAACACTCGCTCGAATATCTTCAGTGAATGGCAGAGGAGTCTAATAGGGTCACTCACATCTCCTTTGCACTTCCAAATTGGAACTGCCGTTCTATTTGTTCATGTGCGAGGAAGTGTGTTCTCGGTGATGATCTTGTTGAAGAGTGTCGCAAGGAATTTCGAAGCAGGTTTTCCAAGCATTTTTCATGTTTCTGCTGGTATGCCGTCTGGGCCAGTCGCTTTCCCATTTTCATCTTCTTGGTGGCAGTCATTACGTCCTCAGCTGTAATTAATAGCACAAGTCCTAAAATGGGAGCAGGACTTGCAGTATTGGTGAATGTGTGAATTCCTGGTTGCTGATATCAGCAAAGTACAATAATTGGAGATTAGCTGATTGGTCTCGGAGGAGTTTGTTGCTGTTGGCTTTCTTGACAGGCATTGCATGCCCAAAGTCCTGGACTGACCAGTTAGGGGATTTAGCAAGACGGTATACGTGGTTTTCCCCTGATCGCATGTCAAGTTGGTTGTATAGATCTGTGTAAAAGCGGTCTTTTGCAACAGCCACTGCTCATTTGTTGTTAATTTCAGTACTCTCTATCGGTGAAGGTCAGCATCAAGACATGTGTTCCACCAAATCTGCAATGCTATTTTTTTCCTTAATTATTCTCTGGGCTATATCACTCCGCCGCCATGTCTCTTTGGCAACGTATATTCGTCCAGCTATTGCTTTTCCCAGAGTTACTGTTGCTACCTGATATGTCTGTTTAACAGCATCAATCCACATATCTTCACCGAAAAGTTGGTTGAATTTCGTTTAACATTTATTCTTTACATTTGAATCTCTGTAGACCAGTTTTGTCAGAATATCAAGCCAGCAAGCTGTGTTGGCGAGTGGGGTATGGAGTTATATGGAACCACTTTGGTGTCTGTCAAATCGTATTATAGAACCATCTAATAATAATCGATCTGTGTAGCATGGACCCCACTGGTAGTGGTAGCTAGATGTGTTAGCCTTTCCTTGAAATATATGTTGGTCACAAACAGGGTGTTATTATTTGACAACCATAATCGTTTCGCTCACCAAGTCCATATCCACCGTTGCATCTCATATATCCTTCCCGCTGAGACCCAACTCTTCTCCAAGACTCATCCGGCGGGGTCGATCCAAGATGGGTATCGAGACTGTTCCAGATTTATCCTTCTGATAGTCTGTGCAGCCAGTTTGGGGGGCGTAGCAAGATATAATATGAATCGTTATAGATGATGAATCAGTCTGATAGACATGAACCTATCCGACACTCTGGTGACACTTGTGATGTTGTTGCAGTAGTGCTGGTCAACCACTATTGTACACCATTCTGTACAGTACTTGTACTATGATAAATGACTTTGTATCCGTCCCCAATTTATTTCGCTTTTGAACCTCTCCACTTGGTCTCCTGTATGCAGACAATATTGACACGTCTCTTATTCAGCATTTTTGCTAGCTCACGATGTCGTCCAGTCAACGTTACAGTGTTGAGTGTAGCAGATATGAATATTACTCGTCGAGTATATGTTGGACTAGCTTGTTTAACCTTTTCCGTTTGCGGGAAGGTAACCCTCGCACATTTCGCACGTCACTCAGGCGCAAGTGGTGTGCGCCCTAGCATGATCCGAATGTCGAAGAGAAATGCCTCAATCGACGGCTCGTTTCGTCTATCGTCAAGGGCATTTTATATCTACTGCCAGGATCAAGGGGTCACTCCCATACACCGTTGCACACAGTTCTAAACACTGGAAATATCGCGACCAAATCTTAAAGGATTCAATAGCTCATTTCGACTGCCATTTTGTATTATAGAAGACTAGTTGTTATATGTTGGTAACTTCGAGAGGAATAGAGTAGTCACCGGCTAATGTTCAGAAAAAAGAGCACTCTTTGTAACTACAGAATGGGTTGAAAGTCGCTTTACCCTAAATAATGTTCTGGATCACTTGCAACTGTCATTCGAGAAAATCAATCTTGTCAGTTATGTTCCGCCACCCGTAAAGAGTATCTGAACGATATGAATGGTGTATCACGAAACAAACTCTAAAGAAATGAGCAATTTAAGGTTTAATATCTTTTGGGGAAAGTGATTTGTCATCTGGGAGAAAGAGCAAACGCCCATCTTTTACCACTAGGAAGTATTAGTTTGAACAGTTATTCATGAAGAGGTGGCCGTGTTACCACGAGTTCACTCCGTTTGCGTAATGAGTATGTTAAGTGAGTCTTGTGTTGGCCCGAGCGGATCATTTATTGGTGATACTAATTAGAGTAATGGTACTAGAGAGAGGTTTCGCTTCTCATCGCTCTAATTGCCTTGCTTTGTTTGGAAAACTAGCTCAGTTAACTCAAAAGGCCTAGACTGACTTGCAGTTCTAATGTGTGTAGGGAATATTGATCGTTTTATATGTCAAATCTTATTGAGGTGTTTCGACACAGACAGGCCTTATGGCGACGATGGGGTGGGAAAGGGCTAGAAATGAGAAGGAAGTGACCGTTGATTTAATTGCCTTTTGTGAAAATCAGAAACGACGAACAACCATCTTCACTATCTTCTGAATGCAAACTGATAGCTACGTGACCCAAATCACATAGCCACTCTTCATTAAGTGGTGTAAATATTTATTTACCGCTATTTATTTATTTAATTTATTTAATGAATATCCTAATAGTTCGAACCCTGTTCTGAATGAGTATATTAGGGTTATAGTTTGCATCAAGTAGTTAATTATTAGTCCTTGACACAAAATTAGGAAACACAATTATTGAAGATGTTGTGGATGAAGTTAAGGAAGTGTTTGTAGCAGCAGGATTTCCTAAACAGGTGGTATAGTGGCTTTGAGATTTCCACATTGCAGCTGTTTAGGTGACACTCAAGATCGAATCTTGTCCTTCCAAACATCGCACAGTTATGGCAATGTAAATTTTTGAAGCCTTCACACTTAAACTTTCCATGGCCCGATAGAAACTGAGTGAAAATGAATTCGGGCATTACTTTTTTTGCACAATACATGTCGGGAAAAAGATGCTCTTTTGACAGACCCTTTGAACTTTATGTCCAGAGGCTGTTCCACTCTCATATTAGATATGTTTTAATTTGGGCGTTTTCATAGCTTAGGTGTGATTTGTTGTAGGTAATTTCTATGATGGACGTGGAGGTTGCTTTTGCGAGGATGGTCGTCTTTCCGTTTCCAGGAGAACCAGTGTGTCCTTGGGTCCAGGAAAGACTGACGTGGGGGCACCGCTGTGCTGTAGATCTTACCGGAGCAGCTATTTAGGTGACATTGTGGTTGTCGTTGATTGTGTTCAATGCAGCCTGCGAGTCACTTAATATCCGAACACTACTGTTGTATTCACACCACTCCACAGCAGACGTGATGTCCCATAGCTCGTCTTGAAAAACCGAGCAGCAGGAGGACAATTCATACCGGGCTGAAAAAACTTCGCTGTTGTTCCTCTTAGACTACGAATGTGCATACCAGTAATGTACATAAGCAGATGAGAGAACAAGAATTTCTCTACAAACATAGTCTTCCTTAAATAAGCTAACTCAGCTTAACAATAAGCTTGTCATTAAGTTGTGTACGTTCTGAAGGCGTTGGCTATGACTGATTACTTATTTAGTCTACTCGCAATTCTTATTCTTATTCTTATGCCTCTTCTTATTCTTTTATTCTTCTTCTTCTTCTTCTTATTATTATTATTATTTAGGTAGATTGCGAGGACCTGCCATGAATGACAAGGTCCATGCATCCTGGCTTCATAATTGATGACGATGGTCTACTTGTCGAGTAGGTCAACGCAAGGAAAACTGCAACATATATGAAATGGTGAGCAACGACCGGTGTGGTGATGGTGATTATTGTTTTAAGAGGAAGCGCAACTGCGCAACCGTCCTCTAAACGACCGGAGTCACTTGCGAAATGCAGATGATTAATCTGAAATCAAACGTCGATCGTACTTTCATCCGACCCGTTGCACTGTATGCTTGCGAATGTTAGCCGACTGAGCCTAAGGCAGGACATCGATTAAGCGTAATGGAGACGAAAATGGTAAGGTGGACACCTGGCGTCACTAGACTGGTTCGAAACTTCATTGAAGCCATCAGAGAAAGATTTGGCGTACAACCGATCCAATACCAAATGCATAAGAGCTATCTACAATGGTTTGGACAATGGTTTCCTGACGGCAGGAACCAATAGTATCGCGAAGATGGGTTACACTTTCCAAGTCGTCGGTAGGAGACCAAAGGGTCGACCTAAAGAGCGATGCGATCGGCGGATACTCTTCACACAGATCTGAAGAGCGTCAGACTCCGCCCAGGACAGAACTAAATCCATGTAGCTGACCCCGCCACCAGGTAGAACAAACGCCGAAGGGAAAGGTTAAGATTATTATTATTATTATTATTATTATTATTATTATTATTATTATTATTATTATTATTATGATTATTAATCGTCAGCTGTACCCTCACTTTTCCGGGTTCTGGACCTACAAAAATCAATCACCGCCACAATTCAATCAGCAGCCTACTCCTTTCCACCTACAGTACATACAGTCTGAGTGACAGTAAAATTACCTCAGCGCTCCCCTCGTAACTTAAAATGGATATTTTATACGAAGTATTTTATGTGTAATGTTACCTCTTCCTTCATATATTGTTTTCGTTTTTTTACTAGTACTTAACGAACTTTTGTTTTACTGAATGAAAATACAGAAGGGTTTAAGCCCCTATTTTTAAGTAGGCTTAGGGAGAGAAGTTATACAGGAGTTGTGTTTAACAGTTAACAAGGCAGCTCTTCTGCTAATTGGTAAACATAGCACCAAGGCTGGACTCCATTCGTTTGATTTAGAGCAGGCGAGAATCCACCCGAGTTACGCCATTTGTTGCCGCCAGTAATTAGGGTTGCGCAGGTTACTTAGTGCATTGATCGTACCTGTTTATTAATGGTAGGTAACAGCATAAGGAAGAGATGACTTGCTTAAATGTTCCTTACCGCACGATTTAACGACCTAAAAGCATTAACCTCATTTAAATGTATCTGGATACGTTTACTAATTTAGTGAAAACACACTTGCTATATTTACGATTCTAAATCTTAGTCTCAATATAATTTAAACTTACGTTCAGCAGGGGAACTCGGCTAAATCCGCAATATTAAGGCAAATTGTATGATGCATGTTAAGAATAATTATAAAAATAATATTTATAGGCTACACGCGAATATCTATTATTTACTTTATGTTTATTTAGTAAGACCTACTTTAAAAATTATTTCATATACTTTTTCAATTGATTAATTAATCAAAATACTTCGACTAAACCCGAAGCAGACCGGATAATTCCACAGAATGATATGCCTACTTCCACAGTAGTCTGTGAATTCATTACCAGTAATAAAGCAAATATTACAGCTATACCAATGCAGACAATAAGTTGGACTGAAATTTTTTGCCAGTTTTTTCTTAACGTCGCACCGACACAGATATGTCTTATGGCGACGATGGGATAGGAAAGGTCTAGGAAGTGGAAGGAAACGGCCGTGGCCTTAATTAATGTACAGCCCCGGCATTTGCCTGGTGTGAAAATGGGAAACCACGGAAAACCATCTTCAGGGCTGCCGACAGTGTGGTTCGAACGCACTATCTCCCAATTACTGGATACTGGACAGAAATTAAGAGCAATACCGAATTCCTTAGAGAGATAGGAGAAAAACGGAGTCTGGTAACTGAAATTGAAAAACGGAAAATTCTGCGGTATGAATAGTTCCTTTACAACATCATTGAAGGAAGAATTGCAGGGAAAAGAGGAAGATGACGACCCAGAGTGTCTTATTTCAAGAATCGCTTCAGAGAATCAACTGAAAGACCCACGCCGAGTTGAAAGGTCAAGATAGATATCTATGGCGACAAGCCTTAGACTTTAGAATATGACGATGACTCTTTTCGTATCTATTATTCTGTAAGAGTATACGTGCATTGCTCTCTATTCTTTAAGCTAAATAGTTGTTATATAGGGCGCGCTGTGAGCTTGTATTGGGGAGATAGTGCGTTCGGACCCCAATGTCGGCAACCTTGAAGATGGTTTTTCTTGGTTTCCCATTTTCACACCAGGAAAATTTTTGGGCTGTGCCGTAATTAAGGCCACGCCCGCTTCTTTCATACTCCTAGCCCTTTCATATCCCATTATCGCCATGAGAACTATCTGTGTCTGTGCGAAGTAAAGCAAATTGTAACACAATATTCAAACTGAAATAAAATATTTTACATGATTATCTAACTTCATGAAATGCACAATATGTAGGTGTATGTATCTCTTATTAATCCGAAAATACGTTAAGTACAGAGAAAAAGTGGCCAACCGGACACCACCTAACCCACAATCTTCCGATTGCACGTCGAATGCGTTACCGATTGGAAAGAATATTCACATCTCTTGTTCACTGTGCAGCACGTCTCAAAACAGAGGCCTAGTTTTCAGTGAAGAAGTGAGTTGCTCTTTGTATTTCATTGTTCTTTCTACACCGAACGTAGTCCGTTGTAATCTTCTGGGCGTTGGGCTAGATAAAGTATTGCTTTCCATTCAGTGACAACTATTCCGAAGATAAAGAACTGCTACTTTATTGGGTTGATATTAACAAATAATTCCTAAAAGCTTAAATTTGTCTTAATCCTGCCCTGTTCCTTATTCTGAAAAGTTCCGACATGCATATTTCTATCAGCACAATTACTTGTTCAAACAGCGGTTCCTAAACGAGCACAGCAGGATGTCGTGATGTCGGAACAAATCTGACATATAAGCGCAAATGTTTGAATGCCGAGTCTCCGTATCGTTTTCTTGACCTCCTACTTCTCTTATTCTGTGTGGTCGATCTTACACATGCTATAGTATGGAGTCCACTGACACTGCAGTGAGCCTGAAACCCTAGCCCATGTCACGGGGGGACTTGCTTAGGAATGTTAGGCACAACACAATACGATCTAGAATTGCAGCCAGCATTCTCCTAGAAAGATTGCGAGGTACATGAAGAGGTCGACTCAAGACAGCCAGCAGAAGTAGACGCGGAGAAACGAGCCATCTATGAACCAACCATCAGCTACTTCAAAGAATCGTACAGCATCTCCTGTATAAGGGTTGTAGGACCTTTCATCGGAACAAAAGGAACTATCTCAAAAATCATAGCTGATTTTTTTAAAAAGATGTGGGCATTCCCAAGAATCTGTACTGTGATTTAGCGGTCCTGGCCATTAAAAGCTCCACTCAAATTGTTAGAAATCACCACTGTAGTACTGCATACGAGAAGGATTAACTCCAGAAAACTTTTCATGTTGCTGGCACCGCGCGAGTTGGCCGTGCGGTTAGGGGCGCGCAGTTGTGAGGTTGCATCCGGGAGATAGTGGGTTCTAACCCCACTGTCGGCAACCCTGAAGGTGGTTTTCCTCCCATTTTCACCTTAATTAAGGCCTCGGCCATTTCATTTCCACCCCTAGGCCTTCCCTACCCCATCGTCGCCACAAGACCTGTCTGTGTCGGTGCGACGTAAAGCAAACTGTAAAAAAAAAAAAAAAAAAAAAAAAAAAAAAAAAAAAAAAAAAAGTTGTTGATGGCGGTGGAAGCAACTGGATAATACATATAATTGCAATTGACTGAGAAAATTACTGCATATATTCTGTACCACACCATTAGATGCGAGGTCGACTCAAAACAGCAGGCAGAAGTAGACGCGGAGAAACGAGCCATCTATGAACCAACCATCAGCTACTTCAAAGAATCGTACAGCATCTCCTGTATAAGGGTTGTAGGACCTTTAATCGGAGCAAAAGGAACCATCTCAAAAATCTTAGCTGATTTTTTAAAAAGATGTGGGCATTCCCAAGAATCTGTACTGTGATTTAGCGGTCCTGGCCATTGAAAGCTCCACTCAAATTGTTAGAAATCACCTCTGTAGTACTGCATACGGGAAGAATTAACTCCAGAAAACTCTTCATGGTTAAACATACATTCAGTATTCAAGTGTTATGGTATGCTTTGTCAGATTTAGACAGCCTAACATTGTAGGAAGTACTAATAAATAAAATGCCTGAGTAATGATTAATTAATATTAATAAGTATGTTTAATAAATAATTATTAATTCATTATTTAATTAAATCCTTCCTCGTCACTGGTAATCAAAAATATGCAAAGAGATTATTATAAGGAATTCATTAAAGTGAAATCATAACTAGGTTATCCAAATTCCAAGTACAGTATATGGAATCAAACTGAAGGAATGCTGTGCATCGGCAGGTAACTTTCGAGTCGGTGGTAGCCAGCATACAAAGCCCAAGTGGCACATAGCCCCTCAGGCTATTGCCTTGTAACACAATTGCAGCCGTGTCGACGCATCTGGTGCTCAGCCGCCCATCCATCCATTGGCCGACCACCTAGTCGCACACTAAAGTACATCGCACAGCGTATAACCGACTAATTGCAGCTACATGGGGAGTTACCTGTAGAACTGAATCCTAGAACACAAAAATATTCATGATATTGCCTTTACAAATTTAAATATATTATGGAAGCGGCTAATTGATATTCGTTGCTGTCCCTTGCGAGTACGAAGTGTAGTAGAGTATGGGAGTTGAGAATGACTTTATTTCATTTTTTTAAATTTCTACAATGACTGAGGCGTATTGTGCAAATTCTCTCTTTTCATGCATTCCATCGAATTCTGTTCTTGTTCCTCGGAAAACCAGGATCTTCATTCTTCTCGAACTAGTCGTTTCCTTATATAATCATAAATTACTCCCATTTAAATTTCCTGTCATTAGAAACTGATAGCTTTGCACTTTAGTCTCATTAAAAATGTACGCCCCTTTAAACAACAATAACAACAAATAATAATAATAATAAATATAATAATAATAATAATATATTATTATATATTATATATATTATATTATATATATTATATATATATATATATTATGATATATTATATATATATTATATATTATATATTATATATATTATTATTATTATTATTATTATTATTATTATTATTATATCATCATCATCATCATCATCATTATCTACAATGGGAGAAACGCTGGTTATTTCACGGTTGAAAATGTCTAAAGATATTTAATGTTTTACATTTACAATCGATGAAATTGAATTATGTCATTATTATTATTATTATTATTATTATTATTATTATTATTATTATTATTATTATTATTATTATTATTATTATTATTATTATTTGTTATTTGTTATTGTTGTTTAAAGGGGCGTAATATCTAGGTCATCAGCCTTATTATTAAATATCATACATACATATAATCTTTTGTAGTTCCTTTCAGCGTTCAGTCTGAGAGCGTCTGTTAATAGAGTAACTGCCTCCAGAATCCTTTATTTTTGCCGACTTCCTTTGCACTCGGGTTCGATTCTGGTTGAGGTCGGTGGCATTCGAAGGTGTTTAAATTACGATAGCTCCATATCATTGAGCTCTGGTAAGATAAAGAACTCCCCAATGACAAAATTCTGACACACACGTGTCTCTTAGTATCTACAAAAAATGAAGGAACTTTAAATAACAATCATAATTACATTATTTGTCGCCGGCACTATGGAGTTTTCCGCTTTAAAACTGAAAAGGGACGGGATGATTATTGTTTTAAGGGGAGTTTCAATTATCTAACAGTATGAACCTCTTTAATGATCAGAAGAGGAAAGGGAATAAATCTGAAACTGCGAAGAATAGAGTTATCGGCAAAAGAAGCGGAATGGCCACAAAGGGCGTGAAAATAAAAGAACATCTAGGCCTCGCAAATCTGACATTTCGAGGGTTAGAAGACAACAATAATTCGACAAGGGAGGCCAAGGTAGGAAACACAGAAGTGATACCTGACCCAACTAGAAGCTCCGTAGTTGTTAACCACGCTCCCAATTTGAGAGCACCTCAAACGTTACCCCTTTAAGTCACTTCTTACTAAAGGCAGGGGATACTTTAGGTGTTGCTTCTTAACATCTCACCTTCAGATCATTGAGAAGAGAGGCTGATCGTCACATTCCTTCAACCTATCTTATTCTACACATCTGAGTCCATTAATCTCCTTCTCTTCGTCTTTCTGTAAACACGACCTTGATCGTGCTACTAAAGTGGACATTATAGAGAAAAACTTGTTTCTGTGTTTATAAAGTAGTTGTTATAATCACTTACTTACAGTCTCCGTGTAAATGCCATGGCCACCAGCCGTAGCGCATCTGCCTGTTACTCGGAGGTCCCGATTTCAGTTTACGGTTCCTCATAGCATTTAATCCTGAACCAAGGACTGGAGAGCACCACCCTATCTGATATGTGAGTCAGCGGACTCGGAAAAGACAGTCAACAGTATGACTGAGAAAGTCATTGCGCTGACCATATAAATACTCCAGTATATTCAAGCTAAGTCCGGCCCCGCGGTGTAGGGGGCAATGCATACGCCTGTCACCCGGCGGCCCCGGGTTCGATTCCCGGCCGGGTCAGGGTTTTTAATTGTACATGATTAATAACCCTGCCCTGGGGAATGAATTTTTTTGTCGTCCTTAACGTTCCTTTCCTCACATTCAACACTTTACAGTTCCGCAATTTCCAAATACCCGCAGGTTCATAACATATGGTGCAAAGTAGGGGCAAAATATCTTCTTAGGTCGACGCTCCGAATAAATAGCATATAAAACAAAAAGAACATATACAAGCTATCTGGATGGGCAGTAGTTGTCTTGGCCGGTAATTGATTGCATATTCCATGGGGATTTCCTAATCGTAGTCTTGGATATTTTGGAAGAAAGGAACGTTCCTTCAGTTCCTTCAGATAGTTTCCTTTGGACGACACCTTTGGAATATAAACCGCTGGTTCCACGATCGCGTGGGGTGCACTATCGATCTTTCCTCCTGTTCCCCTCCAATCTTCTCTGATAGGACTGTTATTCTACAACTCATATATATATTACTCTTGTTGCACTTACAGCTATTCTAATAATTTTACGAGCTCTTTCCATTTGAAGCCTACTGAAACGAAAACGCTGTGGGAAGTTATTTTACTTCAACGCTTGCTAAACTCCAGCCCTCCCAAGAACCAGATCACATTCCTAAGTACCGTCTTCCTCTGAAAATTAATAGGATATTAGCGGCTCCATAGCGCAAGGGAATCAAAGCAGATGGTGCTTTATTATAATCAGATTCAAAGGTGCTTTTCTGGGTTAAATCTGTTGAAATGGTGGGTGGGATGAGCTTGTAAACTGGTGTGCTATGAGCTCGAGTAAGAGGAATAGAAATGGCCGGATTTGGAGAGACGCCACATATGGTTATGATAATGTGTTCCTTGAAAGGGGCGTTATGTTCTCAAGAACAGAATGAGAGAGTTGCCAGAGATTGCCTGCTTTTCAAGCCTTACAGCTTCTGTAGAGATCTTCGGATTATGACACACGTTAGATTTGTGATTTCTAAAATATCTATAATATTTTAGATTATTATAGCCTATGTTCTTCAGTGCATAGATGCTACAGGTGCGTTTCCTAATAATCATTATTTCAACTAAGAAGTACGTACATACATCGTCATTATAGACTGTTATGATTTTTCAAGAGTTCAGTCTGCAAGCCTTTATGAATTTAATAAACGCCTCCACAATCCTCTATTTATTTGTAACTAGCCCAGCGGCCTCATTTAGTTCCATACCTCTTAAATCCAAAGAAACGGAGTCTATCGTCATCTTGGTCTCCCTTTCCTTCTCTCACTCTGAATGACCGAGCCCATTATTCTCCTAGGTAACCCATCCTACTCCATTCGCCTCACATGATCCCACGATCGAAGCTGATTGATGCATGCAACTTCATTAATCGAGTTCACTCTTAACTTGGCCTTTATCTCCTCATTTCCAGTAACCTACTGCCATTGTTATCACCTATTAGCAGTAGCGATCATTCTCGCTAGTTTCATGCCTGTTACTTCTAATTTATGAATAATATATCCAGAGTCCACCCAGTCTGCACTCCCGTAATGTAAAGTTGGTCTGGAAACAGATCTGTGTAGACATTTTAGACTTTTTTTCTTACGGAGTACAGTTGATTGCAACTGCGAGCTCACTGCAATAGTTTTACTGATTCCGTGGTTTCCCATTTTCACACCAGGAAAATGCTGGGGCTGTACCTTAATTAAGGCCACGACCGCTTCCTTCCCACTCCTAGCCTTTCCCTGTCCCATCGTCGCCATAAGACCTATCTGTGTCGGTGCGACGTAAAGCAATTAGCTAGTTTTACTGAGCCTTGATTCACTCTGACTTACTATACTACCATCCTGGTAGATACAAAGATTGTTCCTGCGATGGATATAGAGATCGTACCGCACACATATTGCAAAATAAGTACAATTTAAAGAAAGCAAAACCTTCTCGATTCCGGCTCTGAAGGTATAATTGAGGAATGGGAGACAATGGGTTATACTATTCGTAACCCAGGAATAAATGCTATAGGCTATTTATCAGTATTCCAAATCAACTTTATTCTCTAGAAACTAAGTTGTGATTCTCCGAATATAAATCTTGTTTATAAACTTTACCCTTCACAATTGGGAATGTAACCCACGTCCTTTCGAGTCAAATTGATGCATTTTTATCACATCACCTTCTTAATAATGATATAATCATATTACAATTACTCCAGGAATACTCACAGTAATACAACTTATTAGACAGATCTTACTTACTACTGTAGCAAGGGAAAGCGTCTGATGACTAAAATCCTTGAAGGAAATCGATATCACTAGTACATTATGCTACCCTGTTCGTTAGAGGCATACTAACTCATTGTGCACAGTTATAGGAGGGATTGCCGAGGTTCAAATTACAATGTTAACGCATTATTATTCGAAAATTCTTGGAAGAGTATCGATGTTAAGAGCCTCCGTGGCTCATACGGCATTGCGCTGGCCTCTTACCCCTGGGTTCCGTGGTTCAAATCCCGGTCAGTCCATGTGAGATTTGTGTAGGACAAAACGGAGGTGGGGCAAGGTTTGCTCCGGGTTCTCCTGTTTCCCCTGTCATTCTTCATTCCAGCTACGTTCTCCAATATCATTTCATTTCATACGCCAGTCACAAATCATTGCCCCAGAGGAATGCGACAGGCTTCGGCTGCCGGCACAATTCCTATTCTCGCCGAGAGATGGGGGTTTCATTTATTTCATTCGTGACCCAGTCTAATGACTGGAAATAGGATGTGGATTTTCATGTTCAGTATAAGATTTCAACAACCAAACCAGTTCGCACCCAATGGCACTATAGCGTTGTAAGGCGTTGGCTTGCTTGCCGAAAACTAACTCCCAGACTAGAATTGAATATAATGTGGTTAGCTCGATCGCTTCTTTCACTGTCAGTGACTGTGTACAAGATTTGAGCTGCCATGTTTTTGGATTAGGAAACTGCTCAGTTCTCCATTTTAGGCTTAATTAATCTTGTCAATTACTGGGAGAATCGAATGTGCCTGGTAACTCCTGGACTAAAAATTATAAAATAACCTATAGATTAAGGAAATTCCCTATTTAAGCCTAAACTTAGGTAGTGACGAGTGCTTAATTTAATGCAGACGACAGCTGCTTAATGTACATGTTTATACTTACGTTTCAAAGATGTAGGAAGTCTATAAAACAAAGCAGCGTCTCCGGTAACTAGTTCAAACTACGTTTGAAACACCCGTATCTTCCTTGAAATGGTCTTGTTAAAACATGAATAGCTGTATGTCTTCCGTCTTCTTGATCTTTGTGTTACGTCTTGCTTATCAGACTCTCTGGACTTTGCAGCCATCTCTTAAGATTAGCCTTGACGGCTTTAAAAACCTCATTTTATTAATTTTATCTTATGTAATACGAGGTACAGTGGCAAGGGCGTAACGTATGCGATTCGGGCCCGCTTGTCAAAATAAAAGCTCGTCCTCCCCCTGAAATTGTAAAACCCTATGAATAACTAATATGAATTTAATTACAGCAGGTAGAAGTAATACAATATACTCTGAAGTTACATAAACAAAGGGATTATTCGTTATCTTAAGATTATTAAAAATAATGCTTAATGGGTTTTATTTGACTGCCTCCGTGGTTTAACGACTGAACTGCTGAACTGGCAACCATGTACCACTTAGATGTCCGTACTTAACATTAATTGGTTTCTTTTTTCAGTAACTATAGAACTGTACCTTTTCTTCGTGGCAATATGTGGAAACAGGTGTCCCACAAGGGTCAACCCTAGCTCCCTTGCTATTTTCTGTCTATATCAACGACTTAGCTAAACGGCTGACACGTTGTAAATGTCACATTTATGCTGTCGACGTACAATTGTACATCCATGCAAAACAAACAGACGTTTCGAAAGCAATCGAGCAAATTAACATGGACTTATTTTAAACCCGAAAAATCCCAAACCATAGCAGTTGCCCAACCAAGACTTATTTCTAGTAATTACCGCTTATCCATCCCTGACGTACGACTTCAAAACCAAGCTTTACCCGTTTGCAGGAGCGTAAAAAATCTCGTCCCTTCTCGTGGACGGATCAGACAATATCTGTGAGTAGACGCGTTTTCGCGAGGCTGCACATATTAACCAATTTCACATTAACTTTCCCGTTCAGTTTAAAGAAAAAACTAGTGGAAATCCTCGTTCTTCCAATATTCGATTATTTTGACGTAGTTTACAAAGGCGCGAAAACCGAGCTTCGAGATAAACTACAACGTGCACTGAATGCCTGCGTAAGATTTACATGTAATCTGAAATTTTCAGATCATGTTACCCAGTGTTACGTCGACCTCGGATGGCTACGCCTTGAAGACAGACGCTAGCTGCATACCCTGACTTCATTGCACCGAATCTTTACCTTACAATCCCCATCTTACTTGTATGAACGATTTCATAGCCTTTCTGAACACCATGATAAAAACACCAGAGCGCTGAGCTCGACATTGCTCGCTATTCCTAGGCATAAAACCTCAACCTACAACAATTCCTTCACTGTTGTGGCCAGCCGTGAATGGAACTTCCTTCCGCAGGAGGTCAGAGGGATATCAAACTACGGAAGATTTAAAAGTATGTGTTCAAAATATCTCTATGAAAGAAGCTCGTATAGCGACAGATTTCTTCTTTTTCGCCTTCTCCTTCTCATCCTGGCATTTCTTCTTCTTCTTCTTCTTCTTCTTCTTCTTCTTCTTCTTCTTCTTCTTCTTCTTCTTCTACCATTCATCAATAGTGTTAGAGAGTACTCAGCTGTGGTTCCCTGCATTGTTAACCTTATCCCGACCCGCATTTTGGAATGTTTTTCGCCGACAATAAGAACACGAAAACTGTAACATTCGTTAGTGTGATTTGTTTCTGGAATTGGATAAATTAATTGTAAATATTAGTGGGTTTGTTTATATTATTATTATTATTATTATTATTATTATTATTATTATTATTATTATTATCTTTTCATTATTAATAATAATAATATTGCAATTCGTTGTATGCTCATTTTTTCGCATATATTATATCACTAGCAAGATACCCGTGCTTCGCTACGGTATTATACTGAAATTTATAATTGAATGCTTATTGTTTTAGATTTTTTAATCCGATGAAATTCGCGATCTGACTCGTTTTCTGCGAGAATCCACCAAAATTCCCGATCTGACTCGTTTTCTCTTATTTTACGGCACGTTTCCTCCCATTTTTCAATCTTCCTTTCCAGCAATCGAGTTCGTACTTCCCGGGCTAGGCTCAGGTATTCTTCCCGGTCAGTTGTGTACGTAAATCTTTGCCATCTTTTCTATAATCGTTTTTAATATGGATAAAATCCTTCAGGAGATCCGGCGTGGTGTTATATTGGGTGCCTTGGCGGCACTGAACCGGCGGTCGGACTGCATTCTTAGTCATTACCCGTCCAGTAGCCGTTTCCAGCGCGGTCCGCACATTTGATGACGGTCCGGAACATTATTATTATTATTATTATTATTATTATTATTATTATTATTATTATTATTATGTGTTGCTGGAATGGCTGATGACCGGAAAACCGGAGTATCCGGAGAAAAACCTGTCCCGCCTCCGTTTTGTCCAGCACGAATGTCACATGGAGTGACCGGGATTTGAACCAAGGAACCCAGTTGTGAGAGGCCGGCGCGCTGCTGCCTGAGCAACGGAGGATCATTATAAGTACATTAATAACAGTAAAATCAATTGGTCTCACCTCCTTCTACACCCTACCGCCGTTAAGTTTATTTACCACCCCCTCCCCCCTCCCCAAAAAAAATAATTAAAAGAAGGCTTGTTTCTATATGTTTAAGGGAGATTCCAAACACCAATGTTCACGTCTATTACCGTCAGTTGTGAGATATAAGTATCCCCATAAAAATAATTTACTTTCTTCACTTCATTTCACACTACTCCCCCCCCCCCCCCTAAGTGAATTTTCCCGCAAAAAATACTTGTTTCTTTAATAGTAAAGGATCCTCTAAATACCAATTATCACGACTCTAACGTCTTCAGTTTTTGATTTATGTGTCCTCATGAAAGGAATTCATCTCCTTTACACTCCCGCCCTCCAAGATGGTTTCCCCCCAAAACGCGTTTTTCTTTGTTTTTAAAGGAGATCCAAATACGAATTTTCACGTCTGTAACAACTTTAGTTTTTATTAGATGTATATATTCTCATACAATTAAGACAATTAATTTTTCAATTCTTTCCCCCCCCCCCCCCAACCCTTCATTGGATTTTCCGAGAATACGTGTTTCTTTACTTTTAAAGCAGATTGCAAATATCAAATTTGACGTCTGTAACATCTTCATTTATGAGATATCAGTAGCCTAATTAAAAGAATTCAACACCATTTTCAGTCACTTTAACCCCCCCTCCACCCAAGTGGTATTTCCGAAAACTAAAAATACACGTTTCTTTATGTTTAATAGAGATAAAAGATACCATTTATCACTTCTGTAACATGTTAAGTTTTTTTAGATATACTGTAAAAATTCTCATTTTAAAATTTCACCCCTTTTGAGTTCCCCTTAAGTGGAGTTTCCAAAAACAAATCACCTCTGTTTCTTTGCATTTACAGGAGATTCCAAACATCCACTTTTTACGTCTGTAACATTTTACGTTTCCAGGATAATCTGTAGATATAGTCTTTCAAAAAATTCACCCCAATTTGTCACTCCTGTTTAACCGCAATTAGTTGGATTTTCCAAAAACTAAAAAACGCGTTTCTTTATTTTTAAAGGAGATCCCATATACAAATTTTCAGTTCTGTAATATCCTTCGTTTCTGAGATATATGTATCCTCATTAAAGGCATTCAACCCATTTTTCACCCTTTTACACCCCTCCTATTAGGATTTACAGGAAACAAAAAAATACGTGTTCCTTTATTTTTAGAGGGGATTCTAACTACCAATTTTTACATCTGTAAATTTTAAAGTTTTAAGTTGTAGACACACTCATTTTAAAAAATTCACCCCCTTTTCCACCCCCCCCCATTATTTAGATTTTCAAAAAACGAAAAAATACGTGTTTCTTTACTTTTAAAGTAGATCCAAAATACAAATGTTGAGGTCTGTAATATCTTCAGGTTCTGAAATATAAGTAGACTCAATAAAGGCATTCGACCCATTATTCACCCTTTTCCACCCTTCCTATTGGGATTTTCCGAAAGCAAAATAATATGTTTCTTTATTATTAAAGGAGATTCTAAATACCAATTTTTACATCTATAAACTTTAAAAGTTTTGAGATATAGATACACTCATTTTAAAAAATCACCCCCTTTTCACTCCCCCCCCCCCATTAATTGGATTTTCCACAAACAAAAAAGTACGTGTTTCTTTATTTTTAAAGAAGATCCCAAACACCAATTTTCAGGTCTGTAATATCTTCAGGTTCTGAAATATAAGTACTGTAGACTCATGAAATGCATTCGACCCATTTTTGAACCTTTTCCACCCTTCCTATTAGGATTTTCCGAAAACAAAATATACGTGTTTCTTTATTTTTAAAGGAGATTCTAAATACCAATTTTCACATCTATAACCTTTAAAAGTTTTGAGATATAGATACACTCATTTTAAAATATTACCCCCCTTTTCACCCCCCTTAATTGGATTTTCCACAAACAAAAAAATTCGTGTTTCTTTATTTTTAAAGGAGATCCCAAACACCAATTTTCAGGTCTGTAATATCTTCAGTTTCTGAGATATAAGTAGCCTCATTAAAGGCATTCAACCCCTTTTTCACCCCTTTTCACTCCTCCTATTGCGATTTTCCGAAAACAAAAAAATACGTGTTTCTTTATTTTTAATGAAGATTCTAAATACCAATTTTTACATCTGCAAACTTTAAAAGTTTGGAGATATAGATTCATTCATTTTAAAAATTCACCCCCTTTTCACCATCCCATTAATTGGATTTTCCAAAAACAAAAAAATACGTGTTTCTTTATTTTTAAAGGAGATCAAAAGTACCAATTTTCAGGTCTGTAATATCTTCAGTTTCTGAGATATAAGTACCGGTATCCTGATTAAAGGCATTCAACCCATTTTTCCCAATGTTCACCCTTTTTCACCCCTCCTATTGGGATTTTATGAAAACAAAAAAATACGCGTTTCCTTATTTTTAAAGAAGATTCTAAATACCAATTTTTACATCTGTAAACTTTTAAAGTTTTGAGATATAGATACACTAATTTTAAAATTTCACCCCCCTTTTCACCCCCTTAGCGACGGAATATCCAAAAATCCTCTCTTAGCGAGCACCTACATCTTAATATGAATGTATCCCCAAAATTTCATTTCTTTATGTCCATTGTCGCCATAAGACCTATCTGTGTCGGCGCGACGTAAAGCAAATATCCACTCCCACTCTTTATGTCCAGTAGTTTTGGCTCGGCGATGATGAATCAGTCAGTCAGTCAGGACAAGTTATTTTATATATATAGATTATACTTATGAAATGTTAAATTATATTGTGTTTTTTAATATATACTTTATGTACAGTAGGATAGCACAGCGCATAGTAATTTGTTTGTCTCTTTTCTTTTTAAATTCAGTATTCAAATATTTTTATTTTATGTTACGTATGTATTTCACTGGTTAAGCGTAACTTTGCCAGTTAAAATAAACCATATCTATCTATCTATCTATCTATCTATCTATCTATCTATCTATCTATCTATCTATCTATCTATCTATCTATCTATGTATCTATCTATCTATCTATCTATCTGTACCCTGTAACTGATACCGAAGTCGCTATTATAACAATTTATCTCTTCTTCTTAATCTGTTTACCCTCCAGGGTCGGTTTTTCCCTCGGACTAAGCGAGGGATCCCACCTCTACCGCCTCAAGGGCAGTGTCCTGGAGTTTCAGACTTTGGGTCGGGAGATACAACTGGGGAGAATGACCAGTACCTCGCCCAGGCGGCCTCACCTGCTATGCTGAACAGGGGCCTTGTGGAGGGATTGGGCGATTGGATGGGACAGGCAAGGAAGAGGGAAGGAAGCGGCCGTGACCTTAAGTTAGGTACCATCCCGGCATTTGCCTGGGGGAGAAGTGGGGAAACCACGGAAAACCACTTCCAGGATGGCTGAGGTGGGAATCGAACCCACCTCTACTCAGTTGACCTCCCGGGGCTGAGTGGACCCCGTTCCAGCCCTCGTACCACTTTTCAAATTTCGTGGCAGAGCCGGGAATCGAACCCGGACCTCCGGGAGTGGCAGCTAATCACACTAACCACTACACCACAGAGGCGGACATTCTAACAATTTATTCGATTTAAAAAGCAAAAAAAGAACGACATTAAATCGAAATGTTTAAATGAAGTTTGAAAAAGGCAAACTTCACAAGTGACAAGCCTAATTTATTATTAACTTCGCGCAGAGAAATCTCGCTCGAAACTGAGTTGTATTACTTTATTGTATTTGTGAGGTGTCTACGGGGCCCCTAAAGGCTTCTGTACAGTGTTGTTTTTATTGGCACAGTACACGATGAAGGTGAAGAAAGCAACGACCAACTTCACTCATCATCTTGGCTAGTACGCCTCATTTCGGTGCTGCCACAGGCCTTTGCAGTTTCCTTATAACTATATAACCTTCGATGGTCCTATTTGGAGACCCAACCAGCCTTCGAAGTGATGACCTAACAGAGAGATATGATGAAATGAACTTACTACTAACCACGATACATGCAGCTATGCCTTTCTCTGAATTCGAACTGCACTCTTCCTCAACTCATCATCTGGACCCTGAGCTACTCATGCTGTTGAGAGTCCCTGTTTCGATTTCTAACTTGTCCAAGGATTTATACGTTATTATGTGTGTTCGAACAAGGTCGACTTTGTCTTCTGAGAATACTGAGTGCTGAAACGTGAGAGGCTGTGAGTGTAGTAGAATGGCAGAGAGAGTCGCCCCTATGACCATGAACACCTCAGTTTGAGTGAGAAGTGGTCATCTTGGCACAGTTATGTTCTTTATAAGCTGACCTAGCCAGGAGTTGACCATTAAAATGTCCTTATTGAGCCAGATCTACATGTTGGTCACTGGTACAAGAATTCCCTCCACCAAAACATTTTAATTCTCATCACGAACATTGTGTGTCGTAGTGTTGCCTAAAGGTTATTATTTGCTTCCACATACGGCAATTCTGTGAAGGTTATCGGTATAAACGGAAGATGCAAGCAAGACCTTGGGTACAAGGATATGAGGCTCGTTGATGCATATTTTTATTTCGCCTGGAATGATGTATGCATGGTCACAACCTTCATCTTCTCCGTGGAGGCGCCAAGCATTTATTTCATTGTAGTTGATGGATCTATAGAACCCTGTTGTATTTGTCTTTATTTTATAAGGAAAATATTTTCCGGACAATGTTAGCTTCCACAATTAGTATAGCGTTATAAATTTAATGCCCACATTCATCAGCGACGTAGCCTAGTTGGTGGGTGCTCGCTTCGTATGCGGCAGAATCAAATCCTGAATAGTGCTTAGATTCAAGATATATGTGAGACTGTAATGAATTTGCTGGCACGTTAAAGTCCTCCTTTTAGAAAAAAAAAATCGGCACTTTGCGTTTCTTAGTAGTGGACGTTGTTTAAATCCTGGTGCAGTAAATTGTCCATAACGAATATTATCAATCAATCAATCAATCAATCAATCAATCAATCAATCAATCAATCAATCAATCAATCAATCAATCAATCAATCAATCAATCAATCAATCAATCAATCAATCAATCAATCAATCAATCAATCAATCAATCAATCAATCAATTCAATTCAATTCAATTCAATTCAGATTTCCTATCAATTGTTTACCTAGCTTTATCTTAAATATTTTCAAGGAACTTTGGTATTTATCGGACATTTCCCATGATAATTTATTCCAATCCTTTATTCCTCGTCTTGATCTCTTGAATTTCACCTTTATTTCATCTTATGATCTTTCCTAATTTTAAAAGTTCCGATCAAGCTTATTCGACTACTAATGTCGTGTTACGCCATATCTCCACTGACTGCCCGAAACATACCCAAAGTTTGCAACCTTTTCGTAACGCTACGACTTTGTCAGAAATCACGCAGAACGAATCGTGCTGCTTTCCTTGCGATCTTTTCCAGTTCTCGTATCAAGTAGCCCTGGTGTGTGTCCCATACACTGGGACCATACTCTAATTGAGTTCTTACCAGAGACGTACACGCCCTCACCTTTACATCCGTACTACATCCCTTAAATACTCTCATACCGGGCGAGTTGGCCGTGCGGTTAGGAGCGCGCAGCTGTGAGCTCGCATCCGGGAGATACTGAGTTCGAATCCCACTGTCGGCAGCCCTGGTTTTCCGTGGTTTCCCATTTTTACACCAGGCAAATGCTGGGGCTGTACCGTAATTACGGCCACGGCCGATTTCTTCCCATTCCTAGGCCTTTCCTATCCCATCGTCGCCGAAAGACCTATCTCTGTCGATGCGACGTAAAGCAATTAGTAAAATAAATAAATAAATAAATAAATAAATAAATAAATAAATAAATAAATAAATAAATAAATAAATAAATAAATAAATTGCCAGGGCCTCTTCCTTCGCATTCCTAGGCCTTTCCTGTCCCATCGTCGCCATAAGACCTATCTATGTCGGTGCGGCGTAAAGCAAAATAGCAGAAAAAATACTCTCATAACCATGTGCATGGATCTGTAACCTTTCTTCACTCTTTAAGGATTTCATTTCACCAGCTGTTATTCAGACTAGGTGCTGTACACATCATTGACGAGTTAGCTTTGTACTGTTACAGGAAATGCACTACAATTACCTGCTCAAGCCTACTTACATAAAATTAGAGGAGAAATTTCTTATAAGTTCAGTTAGAATGTATGAACGCAGTTTCATAGGTAGGTGGTGATGAAATATAATGCGTCAGGAAAATGTGATGGGATTATGTGGATCTAATGAAAGCTTAAAATGTGTTTTGCCAGTGTAAACAGTTACGTACGTACCAGTGAATCTTGACTTGTCGATTTGATTGGATTCTTTCTTTTGAAGGCGCTCAAATACGCTAGCCCCGTGATGGTAGATTTACTGACCCGTTAAAGAACTCCTGCGGGTCTAAATTCCGGCACCTCGGCCTCTCCGAAAACCGTAATTAGTCAGTGCGATGTAAAGCCAATAACATTATATTATTTTGATATAACTTTGGATGATTTATTGTCAGTAGTGAAACTGAGCTTGAAATTGTAATTTAACCTGGTATCTTCTATGTTTGTAGCAGGGTGCGATGGCCATTGTAACGAACTGTACGTGATATAATACAAAGTGCGTCTAGAAAGTTCGGGGAATGTGTCCATAATACAAATAAAACAGATGTTACAAACAAAATACCTTTATTCGCCTACGAAGTACTCTCCATTGGCCATAATACAACCTTGGAAACGTGAGCTACTTGGAAGCTGACTGCGAAGGCATCTTTTGGTATCGATCGAAGCAGTGATGTCACACATCTTTCCATGTCCGGTATGTCAGCAGAGTGAGTGACTTTCAGGGTTCCACTGAGGCGTGGAGGCAAAAAGAAGTCTGCAGGCGCCAAATCCGGGTAGTACGGTGGATGTTCTTTCAGAAGAGCTATGCGCCGCGTAGTCGTGAATTTGCGCATACGGATCGCAGTGTGTGGGCATGCGTTGTCGTGGAGGAGACTCCACTTTCCAGTCCTGTACAACACTTCCCAAAAAATTTCTCGTAAAATGCCTTCCGGTACGAATTCCTGGTGGATCATGACATTGCTGTCAAAAAAGACCATCCTGGACATTTGGAGATAACTCTTTTTCGGACGAAGGAAACCCGGTGAACACCATGCCGTTGGTTGTCACTTGATCTCCGGATCGAACTGGTAACACCAGCTCTCATTACCTGTGATGAAGGTTTTCAGTAAAAGTGGATCTCGGTCAGAGTTGACAATGAAATCTCCAGCAATTTCCATCCGTTTTGCCGTCTACTCGTCAGTCAGAATAAAAAAGTCACCTCTGTACAGGCCATGAAGGCCCTTGAAGGAGTGGAAGGTAAAGGCTTCCACCATTGCTAACCTCGGCACGTGATGGGGTAGAGTGGTTAGCTCTACGCCCGGCCGCCTTTGCTCCCAGGAATTAACCTGGTACTCATTTTTGGTGTAGGCTGAGTGAACCTCAGGGCCATATGCACCTCCGGAAGTGGAAATCTCGTTTCTTAAATTTTACGACTTCCTGACAGGGATTCGAACCCACGTCCTTCCGGGCGAACCGAGTACGCCTTTACCGCCTCGGCCAGGCAGCCCCTTCGTCAGTCAGAATGCACGGCACAAATGCAGAATTGACGTTCCGTTTACCCTCATTGTTGTGTATGGTGGTGTTCACACTGTTTTGCCAATCCCCAGTTCCTCTGATATCCTTCACAGAGACAGTGCAACCATCTGTCGCACTTGCTCGATGTTTCCTGCACTTCTTGTTGACAATCGACTCTGACTTGGCGCATCATCAAAAGTTTCCTGCCAAAACCCAAAGCGTTTGAACCAGTCGTAAACACAGTTTCTGCTTACGCCTTCTGTTCCGTACATTAGTTCCAACATTGCATGCGTCTCCGTTGCCGTTTATCCAAATTTGCAACAAAATTTGATGTGTGCGTTGCTCCATTGCACTATGACATGAACCTTCACCGACTTCAGCTTCTCGAGATACTGTACCTCCCTAGTCCCGTGTACATGCACGCAGTGTTACCACACGTTGCCATTGCGGTATCGGTCCATTACCCATACTTTTCAGATACACCTGTGTACCGCCAGTAATTCGTGAGCATGAACTATATTATTATTATTATTATTATTATTATTATTATTATTATTATTATTATTATTATTATTATTATTATTATTATTATTATGTAGATACGAATAACCCATTGATACACTAAGTACTTAGAGGCGTTCCCTTGCCTTCTTGTGTGATTCCTGCCACTTCAAGGTCGTTTATGACTTCAGTAATCCATTTCATAGCCTCTGTTGTTCCTTTACTTCTTATTTCGTAGAATTATTATTATTATTATTATTATTATTATTATTATTATTATTATTATCCGTATGTTTTGAGAGAAAGGTTCTGTAGCAAGGGTGAACTATTCATTGATGATAGTTTTTCGAACTGTTGGGCAAGAGATATCTGTGAATGAATGTATGATTAACAAAATAGATTAATTTTCTTTTAACCTCCGTACACTGAGCTCTTGGAGAGTAAATAATCACCACCCACTGATAAGAAAGTGAACGGTTTTGCGAATCTATCCCAACATCACTTAAAAACCTGCAAACAGACCCGGCTCATGAAATACCCAAATCCTGAGTCCACGAGTTGTGACCCTTTTTCTGTGCTGCTTTTAGCAATTTTTATAGTAGGCCTAATACCCAAATATTAAATTTTTATAACTGCCTTTGGTATAGAGCTCTGTATTTCCGTTTGACTGATATTTTTCCTAAAGCACGCAACATACCTTCATTTTTGCTTTCCTCACCTTTTTTAGTTCTTCAAGAACATAAAAACGCTGCAATTAAAGCTCTAATTCACTTTTCTATATGGTTAACTCCCGAAGTTCTGAAGCTTCAAATGTTTAAAATGCAGAACTTGTACTTTTGTAACTACTGCCATTCTTAGATTTCCAATTTTCACAAACCTTCCTGCGCTATACAAATGCGGCACTATTTCAACTTTAAACTATGTAGCTATTCAATTGTGTGACTTAATGGTGAAGTAACGGATCATTGAAATTTCCCCTACTTCCGTTTCATGGGGTCAGCCGCCTACGATACCAAAATACATACATAGTTTTAGGACGTTGAGTCGACAGAAACATAAAGTGATGAAAACTAGACAGGATATTAATAGGGAGAGGCAAGATGTTGCGCATTAATTTATTTACGAATTCGCGAAAGAGAAACAATTTTACGCGTTATTTCGCGAAGTAGGCTTTAACCCATGGTTTGAATTTCGCTGTAATCATTTTTTAAAATTATTCAAAAGAAGTCTCATCCGTGTGATTTGTCAATTATTTAGGTGAAATGTATATATTACTGTAGAAACAATATTGATAATAATTTATTTTTCTTTATGTAAAATCTTGATTAGGAATCAGTTGTAGCCCTAATCAAGATTACATAACATAATAATGATAGTTTATTTACGTCCCACTAATTACTTTTACGGTTTTCGGAGACGCCGAGGTGCCGCATTTAGTCCCGCAAGAGTTTTTTCACTGTGCCAGTAAATCTACCGACACGAGGCTGACGTACGTATTTGCACTTTCAAATACCACCGGACTGAGGCAGGATCGAACCTGCCAAGTTGAGGTCGGAAGGCCAGCGCCTCAACCGCCTGAGCCTCACTTAACCTGGAAATTACCATTTCACCCTATATGACCATACCATTAAGGGATTTCCTACAATATTTAAACGAACAGGTGTCGAATTGTGAAATCCTTATTCTGTCTTCTGTTTCCCCACCATACGCGTAATAATGGAATACAATGTCAAACTCGTTATTTTTTATGAATTTCGCTACAGTTTCGCACTTATCGCAAAATCTTATCGCTTTAATTTGCTGTAAATGGGCAAACCAATTCACCATTTTCGTGAACAAAGTCCTTAATATAAATAGAAATCGCTTTAAAATGTTTTTCGTCGCGTTTGTCGTTAATTCGAAAATAGCATGCCTATATTAATAGGTAACATTCACTATTTTAATATCGAAAAGCAATAGCGGGACAACTAACACAACGCTGTAGCCTGTGGGCGCAAGATGGAACAATGAATAGAATTCTTGAAGTGTGATAGATAAGTGGCGTGAAGGAATTTATACTGGGTGTGGATTCCCTGGTTATTAGAATCCGTTCTTCTCCACATTCGTATCTCCGATTTTCTGGCTAACGGGAAGCGCCTCTATTAATCGAAGAGCGGCCGTCTGAGTGCATGCGAACAGAACACTAGGTGGTATGTAAGAGTCGGGAACTTGGCGGTGGCCCGCCCTACCATACGTCATTCTCTACTCGCCAAGTGTATGCACAAGTTTTTATGGGCTGCGCGCTCTCTCTTGTCACACTAGGAATTCCATTTTCATAAAAACTTTGTCCGCCCGCCCGTCTACTCTGCTCCTTTCTTTTTTACCTCTTTTCATACATTTGTGTTTTATTATCAACCGCCATAAATTTATTCAAATTTCTCTTGGCTTTCCTCCATACCGATGTTTGAATTTAGATGATATTCTACATCATGCGGCTTCGGTACTGAGATAATTGAACATACCCAGTCTAACAAAAATGTTTTTCTCAGCTTCTTCCATTTCTCTGTTCATTGTACTGTGTACTTCGAGTGTGCAACCTTGTTATACAAAAACTAATCTACTCTCCGTTGTGTGTGCGACCATACGTTAAGATTTTATTAATTACGTGCTCTAATTACTTTCCGCGGGGCTGGTAATCAAGATTTATGTCAGCTTGTATCAATTGGACGAGCAGCGTTTTCTTGTCTCTGGTAGTCATTAGAGAGAATGGCAACCTCCAATTTCCGGATCGCTTCTTCCCTTTGCATAAAAAAAATGGCAAACTCGAACATCACACTTCGCAACTAAGACAAGCCGACTCAGTTTACTCTCCAGCTGGCGTCAGTCTTTACCCTTCTTGTGTTCTATATTACGGCTAAATTGAGAAGTAAACCTGCTCTTGTCCCAGTGCGTTGACGTGTCTTGGTGTCTTAAGTGCGGCCAGTATCCAGTATTCGGGAGATAGTAGGTTCAAACCCCACTGTCGTCAGCCCTGAAAATGGTTTTCTGTGATTTCCTATTTTCACACCAGGCAAATTCTGGGGCTGTACCTTAATTAAGGCTACGGTCGCTTCCTTCCCACTCCTAGCCCTTTCCTGTCCCATCGTCGCCATAAGACCTATCTCTGTCGGTGCGACGTAAAGCAACTCGCAAAAAAAAAAAAAAAAAAGTTTACCAAACAATTTTAATAGGATGATGGTACTTACTTCCTCTTCATGGATTATGGCTAATAGCCTATTCCGACCTCATATTTCTTTCCATGTTTTATAGGACGACCAATATCTCTTCTTCCCGTAGGATGGTATTCCAGGGCAAGTTTTGGGATTCTGTTGTTATCCCTCGTCAGAACGTGGTTGTTCCAATTTATCCTGTTTTAGGATATTCTTTCATTCACTGAGAATATATTTAATTACTGTCTTATCTCTTAATTTCGTATTTTATCGTTTAGGGAGTATCCTTTCACTGATCTTAGGATTCTCATTTCAGATGATTGTATATTATTCCTATAGCTTGTTTTATCCACCCATGTCTCATGTTGGTAATAATAAAAGCAACAACAACAACAAGAATGATTGGGGAACACTAAAAATAAAACAGCTCAAAGTAAAGTAGATAGTGTCATTGACACCGTGGGTAGTGGGGCATGGAGGAAGGTCAGCTAGAGTAACGGTATTGCAACACTTGGCATTCTACTCTAGAGGGAAGAGAAGTTAGGACTTTATTATGACAAGTTCCAAAATGCAAGTTTTAAAGGATTTAAATAGAAATAAACACCATTGTTTAAACATTTCTGAATATATTTGATGTGATTTGATAGACTACTACTACTAAAACGTTTTCATTCCGTCCCTGAAGGTGACGGCGGGCCTCCTAGACGGTGACGCTGTCTCTCAGGCCAGGAGACGTGCGGAGAAGCTGAGGGGCTGGGCGTCCGTGGCCTGTACTAGGAACTGCCGTAGTGCAGGAGAATAGAAAACCGCGGAAAACCATTCTCTGGACAGCCGACGGTACGGACCGTCTACTCTGCAACCGCCGACCTATTTGATGGAATCTGATGATGTCCCTTTAAGAACGAAACATGTCATCTGTTTTAATTAAGTTGCACCTCCTTCAGGTATAATTCTATTACCATATGTTTTATTTTTCAGATAGTTTATACTTATTCAAGATTAGTTTCTGCAGACTGAAGAACATAACAATTGTAAAGTAAAAATATAAGCTAATTAGAGATCCGTGAAGTATCGTATGAAATGTCCTTGAGTACATTATTATGACTAGACATCGGATATGTATGCAAATGTATATTTTGCTTGCCCACACGTAGACCTCCAAAACTGACAAGGAAGTGAGTTTGAAGGTGAAAATGGACGAATGACTAAGTTTAATGGTGCATATATATGCACATTTCCATATACATTTGAAATTAATGCACACAGTTCAAATTTCGCATTTATTGTGCAAGTATTCGACTTTTATTATGCATATTTTTTTAACATGTTTCACAATCATTCTTCAAGAAAATATAAAGTAATTAATGCTGTGAACTCTTGCGGAATGAGTGGCTTTGTTCTGAATGAACATTACAGTTGTGGTACGATTTCAGGGATAAATCAAGACAAGAACACAGCGTGCGCTCCCGAATTCAAGCACTGTCCTGTCACATCCGTGGATGTAGTGAGATCATTCTCCGCATTGAAGCTAATTTTAACAGACAAACGCCACAGATTTATACAAGAAAACTTTGGAGAAGATTACTGTAGTGTACTGCAAAGCAAATTATGTTTAGTGTAAAATGAAAAAGGGATGTGTATTTAAGTATTTTTCTTCACGTGTGTGTTTTCTTATACAGTATGGTTACTAATTATCATTTATCATGTGTATTGATTAATACACCGTGTCCTACCTAAGAGAAGTATGCATATGGTTTAAACAGTGAAAACTGATCGATTGATAGGTCTCACAAACTATGCACGAACTGCGTATGCCAGTGGTGGTGGTGGTGGTGATTATTGTTTTAAGAGGAAGTACAACTGGCCAACCATCCTCTATATAACACTAATCAAGGGGAAAAATGGAAGGGGTCCAACACTTCGAAAAATGAAGGTATCGGCCAAAGGAAGACAAGGGACACGAAGGGCGTGAAAATGAAAGACTCCCTAGCCCTCGCAAACCTAATATCTTCGGGGTCGGAAAAGAACAAGAGTTGAACAAGGGAGGTCGGATAGGATAGATGAATGTGAGGAGCCTGACACAAGTAAGTGGAAGCAATGCCAGGACTCAGCTAAGGGCCCCGTGGTAGCCAAACCACGCTCCAAAGTTCAGAGCCCCTGAGGCCCCCTTTAATCGCCTTTTACGACAGGTAGGGGATACCGTGGGTATTATTCTACCGCCCCCACCCACAGAGGGACGTATACCAGTGGAACAGCCGCAGTTGTAAATAGTGTGATTTTTGTTTTCAATTCAATTTTATATTCATGGTCATCATTTTATGTATTGGTGTTGTTGAATCGCGTGAGTCTAGTAAAGGAATTTTACGTTTGCATTTGATAAAAGTGTTTAATAGCATGAAAATAAGTGCATATTCACCACTTTTGCAGCATAGTTGTATGCTTATATTGGTGGTTTATACAGCATATAAATCCGAGGTCTAGCTGTAACAGAGGTCGCCGTATCATTGAACCGAAGGCATTTCTGCAATTAACACGTCTATTCCAAACATTTTCCTATTTAGATCACGTCCAACTATTTGACCAGGCTAATGTATTCCATGTCAATCTAATATTTGATTTATGTGTGTACTTTGTAAACGAATTTATCGCCTCTTCGTTGATATGTGCGAGCATAATTCGATGTATAAAGTATAATATTGGAAACATTAATTATGTAATCGTTCAGTATAGAGCAAATAAAGCTTATTCCGATTTTTTACACACCGGCATCGTCAATACGTTGTAGCCAATGCGGCAGTATCCAAGAATTCAAATCAGTTTCTTGTGTTACTTTCCTTCAGACAACGATTATTCATAATTTTTTTTACAAGTTGCTTTACGTCGCATCGACACAGATAGGTCTAATGGTGACGATAGAAAAGGAAAAGGCTAGGAGTAGGAGAGAATTGGCCGTGGCCTTAATTAAGGTTCAGCTCCAGCATTTGCCTGGTGTGAATATGGGAAACCACGCAAAAAAATCTTCAGGGCTGCCGATATTGGGGCTCGAACCCACTCTCTCCCGAATGCCGCACGATCCATTATTTCCAAGAGTGAACGAATTGTTTATTAAGATAGTTATGCGATCATTAGATGCGTACTTATTTGGGTACTGGAGAGTTTCATTTTCTAACTTGCTCAGAAAAAAAAAATGGAGACATTGCCGTTAACTCTCCTCATTATGTTGATAGATTCTAGTGTTTAGGTTATATCATCATCCTTTATTTGCCAAATATAATAAGCACAGAATTCCATGTGAGATTTGTGCTGGACAAAGAGGAGGCGAGACAGTTTTTTCTCCGGGTAATCCGGTTTTCCCTGTCATCTTTCATTCCAGCAACACTCTCCATTATCATTTCATAGCATTTATCAGTCATTAATAAATCACCTTGCGAGTGGCGACCCCATTGTACTAATAGCCATATATGTTTCATTCATTACATCCCTGACCCGGTCAAAGACTGGAGAACAGGTTGTAGGTTTTCATTTTCAATAAGCACAGAATTGTTAACATTGATGCTTTCACGGCCCGTACTTGTAGACTTGATATGGACTTACGCCGTGTCGAGGAAACAAGGTGAAACTCTTTACCTTTCGCAGAGAACTTCGCTCCGCGTCTTCAGAGGAAAATCTTCACGAGGAAGACTTCTACAATAACGAAAGTTTGAATTTAGTCGTTAATAATAGAAGTAAAAGTGGCACGTTCATTCGTCACCAGGTGGCTCACCGTACGCGGTACAGCGCTCGCATTCGAAGCGGAAGCTGACGGAACCATCATAATCGGTCTGGGAGGGAGGGCATAACAAGTGTCTTCCTCGTATGGACAGTCGAGAAAACGCAGAGTAAGTTCTCTGTGAAATATAAAGAGTTTCAACTCGTTTTCTTGACATGGCATAAGCCCGTACCATGTCTACAAACACAGAATTATTACATGTTTTACATATAATTTGAATTTCAACTTCCATGTTACTTTGAGTTACCACATCCTCTAAATCCATTCGTTTCATTTGTTGAATTGTCCGCCTCCTTGGCTGACTGTCACTGTCTTGGTCTTCGGCTTTTCGGGTTCGATCCTCCGCTGGACTGTCAAGCTAGGGGACGTGGTGTTTGCGATATCTGCAATATTTCTGCAACTCGTACACCACGCAACATTGCCTTCGACCACATTAACACGCAGTTTACTTTTCATGGCAAGATCGATGTTCATTCCACCGTGGGGTGAATGTTGGCCAAAGACTGCGTTACTACCTCGGTGAAGTTTATTACGTAATATTCGTAGAAGATTCCTGCTTACTAGAGTCGACTCATTTTGTTTATCTCCGAGCTGCTTGTAAGATAATCGTGACTAAATCAATATTATCAATGCGCTACCATAACTATGGTAGTATCCGGCTGTATGGCTAAATAGTTAGCAACCTAGCATTTGGTCCACGGGTCCCGGGTTCGATTGGTCGGGTCGGGAATTTTAAACTTAATTGGTTAATTCTTCGGCTGGGGCTGTTAGTCAAGGTCTGGCTACACGACAACATAAATGCTGTAGTGTGTCAACCGCACGCAATGCATGTTCATCACAGAGATCACATTTGTCAAACTGTAGCACCACTTCATTGGGAAAATACATAAACATGGACAAATAGTCACTTACTTAGTACCAACCTGAATCTCGGAGTGTTAACGCTAAAATCTGTTTTAAATTGTCTTACTAAGTCAACAGGTAAGCGTCCAATTTTGTCACACACACAATATAGAGTCACACTCTCTTAAAATGTGAAAATTGCAGTCCAAGTGTTCAACATTAGGAAACTACTTGTGTAAATACTTGAAATCAACTTTATTGCCAAAAGAGTGCAAGTCGTCGTCTTCTTCATCCTCTTATTCTTCTTATTCCTATTCTTCTTCTTCTTCTTCTTCTCTTTCTACTCTTTCTTCTTCTTCTTCTTCTTATTATTATTATTATTATTATTATTATTATTATTATTATTATTATTATTTGTTTACAGTGCACTGTGTCTTCCGCTATGGTCTAGAATACATTTATTACTTTTCACTTGCCTGTCTCATTCTCATCCTTAGCTTTGACAATATGACAGTGATCGAGGTATGAGCGAAGCTACTAATACCATCCCTTATGCAGCCAGTCCCTATTATGAATAGTGTGAAAATAACGCCCATAGGGTCGGTTGGTGCATGCATTTCAGTGGGCTTGGCAGACTGATGTGTAATAGCAACTTCTGACTCGGTGAGGAAAGCAACGGGAAACTACCTCACTCTTCACATCTCTTCAGTGACACCTAGGCTATCTACGACAGCTATTGGTGAAGCTGTGGTGGATCAAACCAGCCTTCAGGTTGAATACCCAACATATATACACATTATTATTATTATTATTATTATTATTATTATTATTATTATTATTATTATTATTACAATACTTTATACGGCCATTAGAGACCACAATAAGCAACATTTACTCATTTTAGAAGCTTTCTTTGCTGCACAGTACCGTTGCATTCTCTCTCTGGCTGCCTGACTGCATTCTGCTGTCCACCCGCTGTTCTGCTGTTCGTCTTCACGAAAGCCCTTGAAGTTGTTAATATGGTATCAGTAAGTTACTTGGTCCTATTAACAATGTCTTCACGGTTTAGTCCAATTTATATCTTTCCTGACCTCCCTGAACCACTTATCACAAGTGTTAGGTCTACTGTCGAGTATTATTATTATTATTATTATTATTATTATTATTATTATTATTATTATTATTATTATTATTATTATTATTATTATTATTATTATTATTATTATTATTATGCAGTTTTTTGTGTTTGTGTACAGTTCAGCAAGAATTACGTAATAGATTACAAGGAGGTTATTGGCATTTTTCGCTGATATAAGGGCGTTTCCTCCTTTTTATACCACTCCCCCAGTGACAGTCTTAAGGCTTTAACGTGCCGGTGGAGAGTTTATTTTAAATAATAACCACCATGCGAATAGTAGGGCTATGGGAGTATAACATAAAGTTTCGTTTCTTAGTCTGTTTACCCCCATATTCACCCCATCCTGGAAAATACTGTATTGACCATTATTAATCCGTAGTAAAATTGTGTGTTTTAATTTCATGTCAGATGAGGCTCGTAAAACTTTTATAACATGGAAGTTTCTTGCTGTGCTTTTGAAAAATTACTCTCAGGGTTCTTAACTTGTTAACGTTAGCCATAAATTATTTTAAAATATCCTTGGAATTAATTGAACTTGTTATGCGATAGTGGGAAGATTTAAAATTGAAAAGGCTTGTGAAATATGCATTGCACTATGGGAGAGAAGAATTAATGGGTATTTTAAGTTAACGGGTTTTAGGCCATTTATTTTGTTTCTTAAAAGTCAGTCTTAAAATATATTATAATGGTCAGACTACCCACCTTTACTACCTTGAACGACAATCGTTAGCTCCATATTGTTGCTTGTAGTATGGTAGAGTTACGTTTATGGTTTTTCTTTTTTCATTTTATACAACTTAGAACTCAAGAGGTCACCGTAATCAGTTCTAAATTGAATTGAGAGCTTTTTTTAAAAGCTGTCCTGTAGTTCTAGTCAGCCCCGTGGTGTAGGGGTACCGTGTCTCCCTTTTATCCAGAGACCCCGGGCTTATTTCCCGGTTCTTCCTAGGATTTTGATTCTGTACTAAGGCCTGGAACGGGTTCATTCTGCCTTATGATGTCAAATGATGATGTTGGTGATATGTGAAGGGCAGTGGATCCGGTCAATAAATTCCAGCAATATGGCTTAGGAAGTCGTTACGCTGACCACGTGACAGTCCAATATCTGCAGGCCTTTATGTAGAGGTGCAGTCGTCCTGGTTTACCATGGCCTATAACGTTTGTTTGTTGTTTGTTTATCTCTTTGTTTGTGTCTTTGTTTGTTCAGTAGCTCGTACAGTAGATTAAGATCGAAATAGTAATCAGGAAATCAAACTGAAAGACTGACCGACAATTAATCGAAAGGAATTAATGGCTATATTTTACTGTGTTATCATTCACATTTTGATTCAAATAAATGGAAGTCGTTTTACAATGAATATTCGATTATTCCATATGAAAACCCTCCCGCCGTATCCTCGTGCGATTTTAATTGTTGTAAATCTCAATATTAAAATAGTTTACTAAAAGCAGTTGTGGCAAGTCCGTCCGTCCGTTCTACTGGACCGATTTGCATCATTTTTATTTTATTCTCTCCGGAATTACCTGCCGGTGAATCAGGAGACATTGATTGGTCTCTGAGTTCAACCAACTTTGAGTATTCATAAAATCAAATCATTAAATGATCGTTCCAATAATTGCAGGCGAAGGCTTACCTTAACCCGCAATATATTCTGTACTTGGCAGGTTGCTAAGCGACTAACACTTTCATTATTATTCTGATATGTGTTATTTTCATCCGTAGAAATGTCGTTGCATGCAGCCATTTTTGAGTATATAGCCGGAGGAGTATACACTTCCTCTGATCACGCAAGAATACTATTCCCTCCTAGATACTCCTTGATCCTTTAACCTTTTCCAGCTTCCAAAGATATTCGACAGATGGCAGAACGTTCCTGATAACTTACATGCTGCTGAGGGAAAAAAGTCTACGTACAAACAGACCCCATCATGGCATTGCCTTAGACATTATCTTGAAACACTTATCGAAATATAACCTAACTTCACTAGGAAGACGAGTTATCTGCGGAGCAGCACGGGTACTCTAGCAATTATTAATTTATTTTCAAGTAATTTCTCACAATTTTACCGATCCTTGGCTATTTCCACGTGATCGTGAGTCGGACATTTTATTATTATTATTATTATTATTATTATCATTATTCTTATTAACAAATACATCGCAATTCGGAAATATCTCGGTGGCAATGGTCACTTATAGTAGCGTGATAATAAGGTAAAGTTAAAACATAATTACCCAACAATAACTACAGTACAACAAGCAATTCCGTGGAAAGAAAATTTACAGAAATATGACTAGTTTAACATTTTAGTATATCCAGTGCTTACCACTACGGCTTACACTACTATAAGTTGAGCCTACTACTAGTACTACTACTACTAGTTAAACATAGGTAATTACCCAACAACAACAACTACAGCAAAAGGAGGACAACAAACAATTCCATAGAAATGAAATGAAATGAAATGAAATGGCGTTTGGCTTTTAGTGCCGGGAGTGTCCTAAGACAAGTTCGGCTCACCAGATGCAGGTCCTTTGATCTGACGGCCGTAGGCGACCTGCGCGTCGTGATGAGGATGAAATGACGATGAAGTCCACACACACACACACACACACACACACACACACACACACACACACACACACACACGCGCGCGCGCGCGCGCGTGCCAGCGAAATTAACCAATTATGGTTAAAATTCCCGACCCTGCCGGGAATCCAACCCGGGACCCCTGTGACCAAACGCGAGCACGCTAACCATTTAGCCATGGAGCCGGACAATTCCATAGAAAGAAACTATTAAAAGAAATACTACTAGTTTAACGTTCTAAATCCAATATATATAAAATTGGATGTTGGTATATTTGACGTTAATAGACTCAATAACTACTGGACCGATTTCGCTGAAATTTTCACAGTTTGTTCTTATTTCATCTGAAAGGGATTATGAAGTGGTTAGAACGAAATCGGTAAGGTAGTTTTATTATTATGAGTAATTTTATGTAATTTCATTAAATTGCAAAGCCGCACCAAGATTGGATCGACTTGATGGACAGATTGTCGCTAGGCGACAGCAGCTTACGCTATACCATGATAGTCCACTAAATGAAATGGCATATGGTTTTTAGTGCCGGCAGTGCCAGAGGACATGTTCGGTTCGCCACGTGCATGTCTTATTATCATATAAAATTCCATACGTAACTTAAGTATTTCCAGCGCTTAACATAACAGCTTACAATATAATAGGTTGAGCCTACTATTAACTTAACATTACAAGTGATAATAAACTAAAGTTAAAAACATAGGTAATTATTCAACAACAAAAACAAGAAATACAGCAACATGAGTAGAACAAACAATTCACTGGAAAGAGAATACTACAAGAAATACTAATAGTTCAACATTCTAAATCAAACAGAAAGTCATAAATTCAGTGTCCGTAATTTACATCTTTTACTTTTCACTTTACACTAGTACTAAACTTGATACCGGAAGGGAATCTATCAAAGAGTGCCGCAGGTAAGTTATTCCAATCCCTTACGGTCCTGTTTACGAAGGAAAACTTGCCCACATCCGTAGGCTGGTTTCTGGCCCAAATTTATACTTGTGATCATTTCTCGATAAATACGAGGGAGGTTCCGACCTGTTCCTAATGCTACTCCAGGCAGCTCTTCCCGTATAGCTCTTATAAAGACCACACAGGCGAGCTTTAGTCCTTCCCGATTCAAGACTTTCCCAAACTAATATTATTCCTCCTAATGCCGGTTACGAAACGCATCGCTCTTCTTTGAACTTTTTCTAGGGAATTTATTAAACCTACCCTGTATGGATCCCGGCACGCAGATTCATATTCGAGAATCGGTATTACCAAACATTTACACGCTTTACTTTTGGGACCAGAATTAGGTATTGAGTAAGGATGTTCTCTTTCTTTTCTAACGTCATACTATCTGTTCTGATTTCAGCATTCAAAATCTAGCAGATGTAGTTAAAACTGGATCATTTGCACTCGTTATTTACCAATGACTTTGATATGGCTAGTTATTATACTAATTAAATTCCCATCACTGGTCCTCCTCTGTGGTGTAGTGGTTAATGTGATAAGCTGCCACCCCCGGAGGCCCGGGTTCGATTCCCGGCTCTGCCACGAAATTTGGAAAATGGTACGAGGGTTGGAACTGGGTCCACTCAGCCTCTGGAGGTCAACTGAGTAGAGGTGGGTTCGATTCCCCCCCACCTCAGCCATCCTGGAAGTGGTTTTCCGTGGTTTCCCACTTCTCCTCCAGGCAAATGCCGGGATGGTACCTAACTTAAGGCCACGGTCGCTTCCTTGCCTCTTCCTTGTCTGTCCCTTCCAATCTTCCCATCCCCCCGCAAAGTCCCTGTTCAGCATAGCAGGTGAGGCAGCCTGGGCGAGGTATTGGTCATCCTCCCCAGTTGTACCCCCCGACCCAGAGTCTGAAGCTTCAGGACACTGCCCTTGAGGAGGTAGAGGTGAGATCCCTCGTTGAGTCCGAGGGAAGAACCGACTCTGGAGGGTAAACAGATGATGATGATGATGATGATGATGATGATGATGATGATGATGATGATGATGATGATGATGATGATGATGATGAAGAAGAAGAAGAAGAAGAAGAAGAAGAAGAAGAAGAAGACGAAGAAGAAAGTCTCATCACTAAGTATAATAAATTCCGTGGCTTTCTGTTAGGCCAATACCATGGAAGGCACCCTACCTAACATTTTGATAAGTGATATTGCACTTTCTTTCTAAAAGTCGTCAATAAGTATTTTAATAAACCGTCTTCTGTGAACTTCTTTTAAATCCAATAGATTGTTTTTTTCTTTATCTGTCCACTACACACTTTAAGCTGGTACAAACTATATTTTTTCTTTAAGGCAACGTATAAAATGAAGAAGTGTTAATATGCCATAAATATATGATTATAAATAAAGTATTATGATATATAGGGACATGAACACAAAAATTTTAAAATACTGATTACATTTTCTCTTTTCTTTTACAGGTAAGCCTTAGAGCTCATTTGTGAAGAACTCGTTTTTGCTAGCAGGTGCTGAAGGAAAGGAAGTAATTCAGCTCGAGGTAGGATGCAGATGTGATTACGTTTCTTACGTGACGAATAAATAGAAATGTTCATCTTGTGTCGAAGGTTTATGCGGTCACATTTATTATATAGCTTGTTGACGGAGTCTTTGGCATGCGTGGTTTATGACTGGGAGTCACGTGCTTTCATTACTGTTCTCTAGTTTTCATTAGACTTTCCCTGATGCAGTTTTGTGATACTGTTGTCACAACAAATTCACAGTGTTCCTTACTAGAGAATATATTTCCAACTGGAGTCACTGGAGTGCCATGCTTGCCAGTACTGAGGTCCGAAGTGACACAGAGATGTCTCGAGTAGATATCAGTGGAACTTCTCTCTACAACGTTTGGTTCTGTATTCATTCAACCTCACTTTCTTTTCATTACATATTTCAGAAATTTTCCCAGAAATTTCTGACCCCATTGCTCTTCGTCACTTCTTCCTCACGATCATTCAACCTCTCTTAAACTACTGCCCTCCGATTTGGAGAACAGCCTCCCCCTCCAGTACTAAGCAGTTAGAGAGAGCAGTGTCCTTCTTTGCTGCAATTGTAAGGAACAGAAACCCCAAGCTCAGAAATCTGCCTATGCAGGAGGTATTAATGGCAATTAATATGTCACCGCTGCAAATCAGGCGACAGGTAGCTGACCTGAGTTTCCTCCACGGGATCTTAAATGGGCACTACCGCTCGGAACATCTTGTCTCACTCTTCTCTCTCCGTGTTCCTTCCCGCTCCACCAGAACCAAAGACCTTCTCCACATTTCCCACACTCAGCACTCAATACTTCAACGATATTTCCTAATCCGCCTCCCAACACTCTTTAACAATATTAATAGGAGACAAGAGCTTGATATGGCATCAAATAAAAGCATATTCGAGAGTTGTGTAAATAGTCTCTTAAATATAAGTTGATGTGAAGGGATTATACCGTCATCTTGACCCACGAAGACTTGGCTATAATCATGGACATTCTCATGGATTTCGATTTGGACAGTTGTTATTAGTAGGCCGTGTACCTGATCTTGTTATATTTTGCTATGTTCGTTATATTTTGTAACAATAATAATTTCGTGTGGCTATTTCTAGCCGAGTGCAGCCCTTGTAAGGCAGACCCTCCGATGAGGGTGGGCGGCATCTGCCATGTGTAGGTAACTGCGTGTTATTGTGGTGGAGGATAGTGTTATGTATGGTGTGTGAGTTGCAGGGATGTTGGGGACAGCACAAACACCCAGCCCCCGGGCCATTGGAATTAACCAATGAAGGTTAAAATCCCCGACCCGGCCGGGAATCGAACCCGGGAGCCTCTGAACCGAAGGCCAGTACGCTGACCATTCAGCCAACGAGTCGGACGTTATATTTTATTATGAAAGTTTACGTTTGTTAAATAGTCTGTTCACAGTGCAAGTGAAATATGCTCAGTGTAGCTGTATCTTGTGCTTCGTGAATAAATAAATAAATAAATAAATAAATAAATAAATAAATAAATAAATAAATACTCAGTGTTCTCCCTAGAACCTTTTTAATGGGCGGACCGCCGTGACGTTTTTACAGACCGCCCGGCTAACATAACCTAGATATATGCTAGTTCCATAACATTACTATACATTTGAGTCGTCGGGTGTTCCAAATTTAAATTTAAAGACTATAAAACACTTTATTTAAATGACAAATCTTCATTATTGTCAAAGTAATTGCATCAATCACATCGGAGTTTGAATGTTTAGCCTGACTACCACATAGTATCGTGCGCGAGCGGTGCCTGGATTAGCTTGGAATCGCATGCGATTCCGCATGATGTCACAAACCCGTATGGCACTACACAGCAACGATATGGTTACATGATTATGAACGAACAGTAGAACACTAGAAGGTCAAAATACTCTGTTATGTCTTGTTTGTGATAACACGGAAATAGTTAAGTTTTGCAGTTAAAGTTTACCTGTCCAATATTATTAATGTCCTGAGGAAATAAACTGACATTCTATCATACCCATTTTTACACCGTATTTTCCGCCCGGCTACTCATTCCTGACACCCGGCTGACAAAAATTTCTGGGGAGAAAATTGCTACCGACTACCTTTTGAAATTGTCTGCAGTATAGTCCTTCACGATATTGCTCACTAATATTTAAGCACACTGGCACAGAATGACATAGAATGCTAAGTTAATTTTGTTTTACCAAGAACTGCATCCAGACTTCGCTGTCTGTCGTATGGAGCGTTTTTGTATGGAATGTGTGGGCCTCGCGTACGGCAGTTTCGTAATGGTCCTAACACCTGGCAGTGTCAAGTGTCACCTTCTTCCTCCCATTTTACTAAGGTTGGCACTTCATGTAGATATACTATTTCTTCTTCTTCTTCCTGGCCATTTCCCTATTTCTTGGGGTCGGAACATCGCATTTTTACGGCCGGGTTCATTCAAATCAAAGTGACGTGTCCTGAGTATGGAGGAAGCATCAGGAGACATATTCAGCGTCGGATCGTCCGACGAAAAGTCATCCTAGCTTCACAACAGCAGCTCAAGACCACTTTGTTATCATAGCACCGCAAAATGCTCGGACTGACCTGCGTTGGGCTTCAGGCGTGTAAGTATCCACGTTGACCGTCAGGAGTCATTTGCATGCAAGGGTCTTACACACAAGGAGGTCCCTCCTTCACCGCCAACGATCTGCTTGTCAGAGAGAGGGCCCAAGCATACTTTGAATGAGGACGTGCAGAGTGGCATGTTGTTTTGTTCACGGACGAAACCAGGACCGCCTTCCACCTCGACAGTCATCCCGCAAGGGCCTGAATGCGGAAGGGATCTCGTACCAGACTAGAAGTGCACGCATTCCAAGTAGGATAAGTCATGTCCTGGGGTGTGATGATGCTGGACCGGCGAACGCCGACGTGCATTTTGACGACACAAGCACAGTGACGGGCGAGCGTTACATTCGTGATTCGCGACCAATTATACGTCCATTCCGTAAAGAAATCGGCGCCAAATTCATTATTTTGGAAGACAACGCAAGACCACATCGAGCGCGGATGGTACAAACTTTCCTCTATCAGTCTGACATTGTTCGAATACAGTGGCCTCTGTTGTCGCCGGACATGAATTGTATCGAACATGTATGGGATATGCGGAAGCTTGCTATTTCGCAATGTCCACACCCTTCCATAAACCGCCAAGAGATCATCGAGGCCGCCGTCGAAAAGTGGGATCGCCTCCTTCAAGATGATCTGGACAACTTGATCTGTAGTATGCCACGGCGAGTACGAACCCTGCGGGTCTCCATGGTGGCCTCGTTTCTTATTGAAATCTCACAGTATGGAAAAATGCAAACTCTACCCGTCTCTATGTAACGGCTCAAATTTATTTCTGTATGTCTTTTTAAATTTTCGTTCAGACATAAATTATTAATAAGAATGCAGTCTATTTTGTAACACCTAGGCCAAAATCCCAAATAAGCTCTGCATCATGGCGAACAACCATATTTCAAAACTTTTTTGATGTGTACATGTTTGAAAGTAATAATTTCAGATTTCAGTTTATATTCCCCAATTTTGATACATGTTTACAGTACTTTTATTCCGTCGATTTGAGAAGTACTGTAATGGAAATGGTGTTTGAGCTATTTACTCACGTGTTCTATAGGACGTTCCTAGTCCTCCGCATTGTTCAAAACATTTGCTCTGAATTAATATTCTCCTTCCATTGCCAGATGTTTGACACGCACAAGGGAGTAAAATGTTCATCTCTTGAGTGGAATGCGGTAATGGCCAATTGTCCTGGGCGTACAGTGCGACAGACGGCTACCGCAACACGGGATCTTTCGGGGAACATTAATCATATTTGCCTGTCAGCTGTGGGGTACAGTAATGAGGAATCCTTTACTGTGATCCGACACCCTCATTTCGACGCAGGTGATTATCATAATAGCTGTCCGAAGTTAAATCCATACCCAAGGCTCTACCATTAGGTTTGACACGTAATGAAATGCATTACCCGCACTTAAGCCTCGAAGTCAAATGAACATAGGCAGTTTCTTTTATGGCGAAATGACTTCTTTATCTCTCCTACTTGAAATGCCATCGATGTACCATATTGATGTTGTTTTTACTCCCTGCAGTTTCGTTATTTTACGAGCGTAGCCAGGCCGCTCTTTATGGCGGTCCATGTCCTGTGAATACCTGCGATCTCGCCATTAAGAACTCCATTACGAACAAAGGAAATTAAACGCGATAATGATGCAACCACATTGGTGTTGTGGAACATTTCATTCTCTCCGATTTTTCAGTCAGTTGTGAGTTTCTCGTTAACGCATTCGTTTCATTCAACTGTGTTCATTTCATTAATTAGTTGATGAAATCAAATAATAAAACATAGTAATTTATTTATTTTATTATTAATTTATTTATTTATTTATTCCAAAGGCTGATAATACTGTCCTTTACGAGAAAAGTATAATTCATTCATCGTCCAGACACAGTATCCTTTTTACTTTATTTTAGAGTCTACGTGTATTGTGGTTAATACTCATGCGTTCCTATTTTGCATTTACTATTGTGATGACCTCGTGAATTAATGAGTGTGTATAAATATAATTATATTGTGTTCCTTTTAGTCCGAAGACTTCTTTTTCCACAGAAGTCTCCAATTAATTTCAATATCACAACATATACTGTCTTGTCAAAAAATGCTACGGTTGTATCAAATATTCGCATACTGTGTCCATCGTATATTTAACCACCAATAATAACACATGTATTTAAGAACATTTAAGTTGCCTTAAATACTATGTCCATGTCGAATATGTATTAGTGCCCTCTAACGAAAATTCTGGAGAACATCATAATACATTTAACGTGTTGCTTTCAGTTACTCTTGTCATAAGTCAGCTTTACATGTACTTATCTGAGCGTTGTTTGAGTTCTAAATTCGTTTGTTTGACTCTTCTTGTGACTGGGCAGTAGTAATATCCCCCATAGCCAAAGACACTAATACTGAGAATCTACTTATCTCGACTGTTAAAGTCTATGGCTGATGAGAGTTCGTCTTAAAATATCCCTCTTCCAACTGAGATATTTTCAAAGAATTTATTTTAACAGTTTTGTTATGAAACAAATTTGATAGAATCGTAGCAGGAGAGGATAAACTTGGTCTCAAAATTAGCACCGACAAGACCAAGGTGATGGCCATTTCTATAACACGTAACACGCACATTCTTCAGTTGAACAAGTGCGGAAGTTTAAGTACCTTCGCAGCTGGATTACTGAGACCTTATACCCGGCTTTAGAGGTCCGTGTACGAATAGAAATGGCTCATACTAGTTTTTTTTTTAATGAGGAATCTACTGTGTGACAGAAGCCTCGGCTTGAATACACGTCACAGTTTCGTCAGATGCTATGTATATCCAGTGCTTCTCTACGGCGTTGAAACATGGACTCTGAAATGTAACACCATTAAGACAATAAATGACTTCGGGATGTGCGTGTTCCGAAGGATGTTACGGATCTCGCTGCCTGAACACGTCTCCAATGCTGCCGTACTCAAACGCATGTGGAGGGAACGAATGTTGATGTGTACAATCAAGGAAAGAAAGTCAACCTACCTTGGACTTATTATGAGGAATGAAATGTACCACCTACTTAAATTGATCATGCAGGGTAAAATTGATGGACGTAGAAGTCGCGGTCGGAGTAAAAACTCTTGGCTGATGAACTAAACGGGATTGGACAGGACTATGTTCTAGTAGACAGGTGAGGACAGCCGAACATCGTACACACTTCGCTGTGATTGTGGCCAACCTTCATTAATGGAGAAGGAAATACAAAAAGAAGAAATAAAGACGTATACATTTCTTGTTGATCGTGCGCATTTTAACGATGGCGTTTAAAACGTTTGCTTCGTTAAGTTTGGTAAAATGCCATTTATGTTTTTAATGAATTACCTTTTATATCTCCTCTGGACCTGTTCACCCTATGAGTTAGACTGAGCACTGTCCTTGCATTTCAGAAAGTCATAGCGCTTAGGGGATTTACAAGGCTATTTTTATTTATTCATTTAATTTACATTTTATAGTTCATTGGTGAAAGTAAGGGAAACTTCCGAATTGTGATGAATTTGGAACTCGTTCTTCTAACTTCATCTACAGTACAGCTTCGTGGTTCACCCTCTCCAGGAGACATTGAACCTACTTACTCTTTCAGTTTGCATTCAGCAATACTCTTTACGTTTCTGAATGTGGGATGAGGGAGTGTTTATGCCACAGTATTCTGCTCAGCGGCCTATCGATGTCCCAATCAGTCTGTACTTCATGTAAACAATAGATCGTTCTCCTCTGCCAATTGCTCTGGGTGTGTTTGTTTATGATGTGATTGCCAGTTGACCATGTATTTGTCGCATCCTGAAGCATGCCATTGCCAGGTCGTGACTATAGTAACTGTGGTGCCATCCATTATCAATTAACTGTGCATGTATTTTAATTTCGCATATGTAATTCAAGAATGAGAATTGCACATTTCAATGTACGAAAATAATACGTACTCCACATATGACGCACTATAATAATAATAATAATAATAATAATAATAATAATAATAATAATAATAATAATAATGCTGCCTTTGTGGTGTAGTGGTTAGCTGCCACCCTCGGAGGCCCGGGTTCCATTCCCGGCTCTATCATGAAAATTTGAAAAGTGGTACGAGGGCTGGAACGGGTCCACTCAGCCTCGGGAGGTCAACTGAGTAGAGGTAGGTTCGATTCCCACCTGAGCCATCCTCGACGTGGTTTTCCGTGATTTCCCACTTCTCATCCAGGCAAATGCCGGAATGGTACCTAACTTACGGCCACAGCCGCTTCCTACCCCCTTCCTTGTCCATCCCTTCCAATCTTCCCATCCCCCACAAGGCCCCTGTTAAGCATAACAGGTGAGGCCGCCTCGGCGATGTACTGGTCCTCCTCCCCACTGGTATATCTCGACCCAATGTCTCACGCTCTAGGTTACTGCCCTTGAGGCGGTAGAGATGTGATCCCTCGCTGATTCCGCGGAAGAAACCAAATCTGGTGGATAAACTGGTTAAGAAATATTAATAATAATAATAATAATAATAATAATAATAATAATAATAATAATAATAATAATAATAATAATAATAATAGTAATCTCAGCACATCCGAAGATGCTTTCAGTGGGTACGGAGATATTCCATTGACAACCCACGACCTTCTAGGTTTTAATTTTTTAATAGCTGAAATATATTCAGTATGTTTTCAAAGTAGTTCTAAAGATAATTATCATACAAATCAGATAATCAGGAATATCGTAGTTGGCGGAGGCTTCGAATATATCGACCTAAAAAACGCTAGCATATCCATCACCTATACTTTTTGTATTTTTAATTGAAGTATTGTTAAATGTCATGGCTTGTGCCGAACCTTCCTTGGTATATCTTTTAAATTTTGTATAGATTCGGAACTGACTGACATCATTTAATTTTCTCCTCAAGTCAAGAAATATAATCTTACAAGCTTTATAAATGATATACTTCGTTGCTGTCCTTAAATGACTAAATATTACCGTTTTAGACACTGATTATTTCCCCTCACTTTTGATGGATTTCCTTCAGGTTCCAGATATTTATTATTTCTTTAGAAAACCAGGGAGGATATTTTTCTTTGAATGAAAATACTTCATTCGGACCGTTTCACAAAATATGGAGTGTGTTTGTGCTTAAAAATACTCGACAGTTCGGTCAGCGTCTCTAAATTCTACAATTCTGGACCAATCCATTTGCTCAAACATTCTGTACATTTGAAAGAAGTTTGCCCTCCCAAAGTGAAATAACTGATTTCGTGTTTTATATTGTTGTGGTAAAGGCTACGCTCTCTAACTAACTACAATTTAAGGATGATAATTATACTAAAAGACACTCATCCCACTAACTTATTCATGTATTTTTGGTAAAAATAAGATAAAGTGTATTTCTCTTTGCATTAAGAATATTATTTACAAAGTGTAACTGATAAAAGTGACGTAAAATCAGTTAAGAATCTATTCGCTGGTCCAAAATGTAAAAGTCAAAATTGTTTACAGAAATGAATGGCAAATTGAAATCACCTGTAATAATACCTGAATTAAAAGATCCTCTTTGACTTCGAACAGTCTATAAAAGTGAGGGTGTGTTACCATTTTGGTTCCAGGTAGAAAATACACCGACATAATTACGTAACTGTGACCATTAAATATAATATTTACACAAACTACTTCAAGGTCAGCAGTATCTATTTCCTTTGGTACTATAGAGCATAAAGCTATTTCTTTGTATGTCTATGATCCTTTCTATACACTTCGAACTGTATATTAAACAATTTTCATTAGAAATATGATATTGTGACAATATCTCGGTAATCAACAGAATATAGTATTTTGATTCACTACTTTTGACATAAAACGCCGAAATGTTGGTGCTTAACACTCTAACATTCTGGTAATAAATAGGAATTACATTGGATATTTTTTGTGAAAACACTTAAGCTGTACAGTCTAATTTAAACAGTTCACATCCCCAAGTTTATTTAGATTAAATACATGGCCACAACCCTCATCTCTTTTTCGGATTTGATCCCACTGTCTCCCGGATGCAAGCTCACAGCCGCGCGCCCCTAACCGCACGGCCAACTCGCCCGGTACCATGGGTATTATTCTACCGCCCAGCCACAGAGGGATCAGACAATAGACCTTAACGATCATAGCCACCTGGTCATATAAGTCTATAATAGGTAGGGGTACAATAAATATGGTATATAATTAATAAATCTATCTCTAATAAATAATAAACGAATAAATATAGTACTGAAAAGTAAGGGTGTATTCTGCCTGAAGGCAGGCCCTAACCTCCGCAGACGTGTGCCTGAGCCGGAGCTTATGTACGGTATGGTGGATAGTTCCATCCCGCTCCTCCATTCCCTTGCCCCCACGAACAGCGCGTGACAACCCATCCACTTCTTGACCACGCCCAATGTTGTTCAACATCGGAGATCTTATGGGATCCGGTCTGTCAACACGGTTACGGCCGTTGGCAATATAATAATAATGATCGTGATGTTCACGAAGTAATTTGGTTCATATGTTGGACACCGCTGGGTTCGGATCCTCCATATTTGTACTGTTACCACGATTCAACACGGCATTTGTACGTGTATCAAATAATTTGAAATATTTTGTCGATTCTAAAGTTAAATTTATAGTAGACAGACTTGTTTCCCTATTAGCTGGAGAATGTAGAAGGTTGGATTCTGTGTTCGCACTGGTATCCTCTTAGGATTAAATCTGGGCATGTTATGTCAGCTTGTGGTTTATGAATTATATGGAGAAGTGGCGTTTCTAGTATTTAATTGCGTTGAACTCTACTTGAATTGTGCTGCGGCTGACGTTCTGTGGCCTAGACAGTCCATTGACGTGACTCTTGATTATCTCTCCGCGGCAATAGATTGTGATTGTTCCTAGCATTTCTCAAGCCGCTACACTTGGAATTTGTGGTGCAATAGCCATTTATCACTCGAGGCAGTGGGTGGGTGAGTGTGTATTCTGTACGAGGAGGAGGACGCATTTGGCCAATCAGAGACGCTTTCCGTTGGGACGCTAGCACCTGAGACCCAGCTCCAGCTCGGTCGTTCGCGCCCGCCAATCTCGCACCCACACATTTACATGCTAGCCAATCTCATATTATTACCTGTGTAAGCTTTCTTCCTACCGTTACACAATGGAAAATATGAAGGAATCTTTCAGTTGAAGCCAGAGGTATATGAAGAGACCGCCTTGCTCTGATTTCCCCCTCGAATCTGGTGGTAACATAGCAGATTCAAAATTATACACTTCTCTTCAGTATCGCTTAGTGTATGTGTACATTTATTCCTTCTTTTTTTTTCTTCTTGCAATTTGCTCTACGTCGCACCGACACAACACAACACTCATTACGTCTAGTGAATTTCGGGTGGTATAATTAGTTAATTCCAATGGCTCGGGGGCTGGGTGTTTGTGATGTCCCCAACATTCCTGCAACTCACACACCACACATAACACTATCCTCCACTACAATAACACGCAGTTACCTACACATGGCAGATGCCGCCCACCCTCATCGGAGGTTCTGCCTTACAAGGGCTGCACTCGGCTAGAAATAGCCACACGAAATTATTATTATTAGTTATTGTCTTATGGCAACGGTGGGACAGGAAAGGGCTAGGAAAGGGAAGGAAGCGGCCGTAGCCTTAATTAAGCGTACGTATAAATAATCTATGTTATACGGGCCCGCCTGGTAAATACTTATTTGTGACAACAAATTGTTTTCTACATTTTATTTAGTTCAGTATACGTTTCGGGATTGTATTCTAATCCCTTCACCAGCCTTCTTACAAAACACTCTTAGCATATTAAATCCTTTCATTCTATTGCTATTACATGTTTCCTAAAATAATTGAATATGTTCAAATATTGGTTCAGGTATACTGTTAAAATATTATTATATTACATGTGCTTCTCATTAGACACAATTGTCGTGATATAAGATAAAAGTTCGCTACCGGAACCTTACTTATTCACTATTTTAAAACTGTTAAATAGTGTATAATTTCTCTATTGTACAGTCCCTTCTTTTGTTCTTGTATCTATCCATTGAAATGTTCTTCTATTGGTTTAGTAATGTGTAAGGCGAAACCATATTATTTACATTTCCCATTATTGGTCAATATTTTGTCAATACGGAGCAACTGGTCTATAAAAATGGTTAAGATTATAAATTCTTAGTGTACGTATGGTGATTTCATTTAGTTGTGAATATAGACATCTCTAGCCAACGGCCGTAGCCGTGTTGAAACACCGGATCCCGTGAGATCTCCGAAGTTAAGCAACATTGGGCGTGGTCAGGAGTTGGATGGGTTGCCACGCGCTGTTGGTGGGGGGTAAGGGAATGGAGGAGCGGAAAGGAACTGGCCACCCTACCGTACGTAAACTCCGGCTCAGGAACACCTCTGCGGAGGTTCGGACCTGCCTTCGGGCAGAATAACCCGTATATATAGACATCTCTGATATACTGGTTGGGGCGTTCAAGATACGTCGAACCAGTTATAGTCCTGTATCTGCCAACAACTTAAAAAAAACACCTTTTTTTGTGAAAGGGAATATTTTTCAGCGTCATGTTTCATTTTAACGTATTTTCTCTATTCTATAAAGACGTTGTGTAGTGAAAATACCTGCTGGGAAAATTTTCGAAAATATATTTTGTTTGATACGCTAAAATTATAGTTCCACTAATTTTATCCTCTGACATCACATTAGGCGAAATCTGGGTTTCGAGCTGGTCACAGTCGTATGCTGATCACTCTTCCTACCAAACACAACACTCGTTACGTCTAGTGAATTTCGGGTGATATAAATAGTTATTCTCATGATGAAGCGTAAAACGCTCTTATGTGGAAAGAGAGCCATCACATGGACAGAAAACTTTATGCGCGCATTGCTAAGGACATGGGGGAAGAGAAACAATGGATACGCAGTTCCAATCAAACCACATTTAATACGTAGCCATATCATACACTATCCATGGTTTTTGTGTACGCAGCATCCGTCTCACTATAAATTGTGCTCGAAATGGCACCCGTCTGTATTCAGCACAGTCTGAAAGCATGGGATAGCTTACTGTACGGCACTACGAAGCATCTCCATTGATATGCCTGATACATATCGTGATACGCTTCCCTTCAGATCGACACATCTGCGAACGTTCCCCTGATAAAAACTGTGTGTCTCTGGTACGGTGAAGCTTTCAAATCTAGTAACAGATAGTTGTCAGTCCGTCCTCAATTTCCTGGAGTCGGCACGTGTGGGAATTTAGCCCAGTTTTATGAACGTATGCCTTCGTCTCATATATGAATGATCGGCGTGTGAGTCAACAATTTCGAATTCTTGAGTTATGAATTCGAATAAAAAATGTGTTCTCATATCCCTTTAGGAAACGGGAGGATTACGGACTGACTGTTTCCTTGTATACACTGAAATGTGAGTTATTCGCTTTACGTCCCACTAACTACTTTTACGGTTTTCGGAGACACGGATGTGCCGGAATTTAGTCCCGCAGGAGTTCTTTTACGTGCCAGTATATCTACCGACACGAGGCTTATGTATTTGAGCACCTTCAAATACCACCGGACTGAGCCAGGATCAAACCTGCCAACTTCTGAAATAGTTTCCGAAGAACGACAGTTCCTGAAGCATTTGAGTTCGTTTTGAGCTTGGAGAATAAATTTGCAAAGCTGCCCATCCGTCCAAACAGTTGGCAACCATTCAGTCCCTCCCGCTCAGAATAACAGACATCTGACGGTCGGAAAATTATTGATCGCCTGCGGAGAAAACACATGAAGAGAGTTTTCACGCCCACAGAAATTATAGTGGTGGCGCAAATTGATGCGCTGACTTCAGCCGTTAAAGGTAATTGGTTCACTATTTATAAATGACGAGTAAATTGCTGTACAGTCAATATCTGCCAAGCCGGGATGAATAGCTCAAACGGTAGACGGCAGGATTTCAGGGCCCAATTTGGTCGGTTTTATTCCGACTCTGCCCTCTGTTATTTGAATGATCTCAGATATGCCACTCTCATATCGGAAAATTTACTAACATGTAAAGGAATGTCTACGAGAGAACATTTCAGCACGTTACGGAAACAGTAACTTGTAACATTATTATTACTGACATCTGATAAAGTTGTCCTCCACACGTTGGTCCTCTTCGACCTATCCATCGTCCAGGTAGATTTTCATCCAAGTAGGCGTAGCGCCATCTTGTAGCTGGCAAAATATTTCATTCTCGAATACCTCTCGGATGGCAGATAAAATCGATGTTTGCAGCATATGAAGATACACCTCACGAGTTCGGTACCTTCAAAGAAGTATGGTCCAATCAAACCGCTCGATGACAGACCACACCACACATTAACACGGGGTACATTAACATATTTGTCCACATGAACGTGAGCATTTTCAGGAGCCCAGTACACGCAGTTGTGACGGTTTACGGTTTACAGTTTGAATTGCGCCAGATAACCATCCCTGCAAACCGTTCATCCTCGCGAAGCATGCCTTCAAACCACTCGCAGTATTCCATCCTTCAATCCGGGTCGTCCTCGTTCATAGCGTGCAGCGATCTTGCAGTGTACACTTTCCACATTGCAGCCTTCCGAATTCGTCGTACGGTTGATCGGCTTACCCCGCTTTCACGTGCACCCTGGTTCACAGATTTTTGAGGTGACCTAGTAAATTGTTGCAACACAGCAGCGCTGGAAGCTGGACTTGTTGATGTCTTTGGTCGGCCAGACCTTTCCTTATGCGCATCGTGAACAGTACCGTCGGCTTCAAATTTATCCCGAATACGATAAATTGTTGTACGTGTTGGTAGCTGAGTTCCGTACATATTCCGCCATTTCCGTTGTACCACCATCATGTTTTCGTACTTCCAGTACCACTACAATACGGCCTTGTGGTGCTCAAACGACAATCTTATTTCATGCATTGCTGCACTGTCATCTTCTGGAAAACGTCGCCAGGATTGACGTGCCATTCACGTAACCTTCATCATCTGTTGAGGAAACAATTGACTTCGCTATCGTGCAAGAATTGCAACGATATGTCCTTTTTTCAAAAGATATTAACTATCAAAGAGTGTCTACATTATTCTTGACCCTTCTGTATATATATTAATGCCACTAAATCTGAAGTATCAAACCTATCAATAGAGAAATTCATGCTCACTTCTCATAAAAGTCGTTAAAACATTATTATTACTATTATTATTATTATTCGAATTGTCCTGTGTGAACTGGGGACTGTTGCGTTTCGAATTAAGGGTCCATTCGGTGCTTGTATGGTATCATACTATGATAGTTAATCGCTGAACAACCTTATACAGAAAGGAGAGTTTGGAGATCGGTCACGAGAGACTATGTTTTTCTGAATTGGAATAATTTGACCTACAACTTCGCTCGAAATTTGACTTAAATTTTCAGGTTGTATATCGTGTAGTGGTGTTTTAAATACTATGCACGGGTTATTGGCTGAATGGTCAGAGTTGAGGCTTTCGGATCAGAGGGTCCCTGGTTCAATTCTCGGCCGGGTAGGTGATTTTAATCGCCTTTGATTAATTCTTCGGGCCCGGTGACGGGGTGTTTGTGTTTGTCCCAACACTTTCCTCTTCATATTCACACCTCGTAACCTGCTTGTCTGGTTTTCATATTCTTCAGATACCGCATTTTATGCTATGTCTTATGTCTGTCGTGGCTGCTTCGCATCATGTATGCCGTACCCGATGTTTAATTTATCTCTATTTGGACAGATGGCAGCTCATGCTATGAGGATCGCCAAAGCATTTATTTCTATCTTATCTGCATGTTGTGTGATCTTTGACAATCTGATGGAGAGAAAGAATAATAAGATGGGGACGGTGTTTTTTGATGTGGCTTCCGTCTTTCACTGAAGGTGTTATAAACGTTTTTAAACACCTTACCCTGTAGGACTCTTATAGTTTGGAGTCGGATCTATGACTACTTTCCATGTTGTTCCTGTCATTCTCGGTTTGAAATATTAGTTCCTATCATTCTCGTTGTGTGTGTTATTTCTTTAACATCTTGTTGCAGACTTATTTTCCATTTCCTCCCTGCTGTGTCTGCTTATGTGTGCTTATTTCGGCTAAGAGCGAAAGGTAGCATCGGCCCGTTTGTTCATCTGCATGGTGGGTTTGCTTGCTGTGTTTGGTTGGAGACCTTTAATTTTTCTTTATCGCGATGTCTTGGCTCGAGTTAGTGCCCTACATTGTGGTTTGTCGCTGGTAATGTGTGATTCATGTTCATCTTTCTGTACGATATGAATACTTGTTATGCAGCGAATAACTTCTTTACGTTGTGTGTTTGGACTGGGTGTGCCATGCCTCTTTTGCGGCAATCCAGCTTTCTGATCTGTGCTTTCAGATTGAACTCATGAGCCATTGACACAAGCATTTTGTGCTGCACGATTCTTGTCGTCGTGCGTCGTGCATCTGTACTATTGTACTTTATACTTCGTATGCTGGTCTCTAAGTCGTGTGCTTGAATGTGTTGTGATTACCGGGCCTATGCTACTTTTCAGTACCTAGCTATTATTTATTATTATAATTGTTCCCATTTTGTCTTACTTTCATTTCTGGCCTTCCTAGCCGATTTAACTGTTTGTTTTGGATTTTAACCTCCTTTTTACGCCTTTCTGCCGCGTGTTTATTTATTTCTTCTTACTGTGGCAACCCTTTTCTTTACTCTTTTGTGTTCCTTGGTTGTTCTTTTCAGCCGGTCTTGATTTCCCCAGCATCTTTGATTTTATTGGGGATTTAATCTCCGCGGGGATTGTTAAAAATGGTGAGAAGATAGATTCTGATGATGTACCTCGGGATGTTTTTTTTCTTATTTCGAAAAAGAAATACTTGGGAATCTGATCTTAAGCACTGTGCTCACTGCGTGGTGAGAGAAATATTGTATTACAAATAGATTCATCTACCGTGCTTTCTACAAGTATACGAAATAATTATGAGATTGTGTAAGACTCCCTTTGGATGGACCGTTGTTGAACATCTTTTATGTGAGTAACTGACTTCCCATATCCCTATTTATTTGTTTTTTATGCCAGTCATGGACTGACATTTTCCCTGTTTGTGTAAATAAATGTGTGCCATTCAAACTCACACTAGATCTGCGTTATTTTATTATTATTTCTGGGACGTTCCTCTTTCACTCTGTTATTTAGTCTAAGAAGCCCGGATTCAGCTCCTGGCGATTTTCTTATCCAGTTTTTGACCGATCCAGTGGAAGTAGGCAGTAGTATGTACGGTTGTTGACACACTACACCACCTTTACTTTACTTTATTCGTGTCAGAAGTATCAACTTTACTTATAGATATTTAACAAAAAGCAACAAGATATCTACATTCCTACTATACAAATATACAAGTCTATTATACAATCACAGATAGAGCAACAATATTCGAGAGCTAGATGATGCTTGCCCAGTATTGGGCGACGTCAATAGCGTTGGGGAGGCTGCAATGAAGTCTTTCATAGTACACATTGAAGGACATAAAACACACTGACATAGATGTTGGATCGTCTGCTGCTCTCCGCAATCACAAAGTGATGAATCACTTGAGAAGCCCCACCAATCACCACAGAAATACGCAATAGTGATTACATACCTCCACATAGGGTTGGCGTTAGGAAGGGCAATCCGGCCGTAAGAAAGGACCAAATCCACATATGCTACACAGTTCGCACCCGCGACGCTACAGGTGTGGGAAAAGCTCTAGAAAAAGAAGATGATGTTTTAAATACGATGTCATCTAAAACATAGGCCTTGAAGGCAAAAGTTCCAGTAAACCAGTGTATTAAATCAGTCATTGCAGATAATTCTTTTGTTTGTTCGTTTGTTTTTTGAGGTTTTTTTGAGGTTCAAATTAAAGCTTTTAAAATTGTAATTTATTTTAAATTTCGATGCGTTTTTAAATAAATATGTGTAGGTAAAACCCCTTCATATTATTTTAGTAATTATGCTTTCCTTCGTACCCTGTCGATCATTCTGGTGACTACAAAAGACAAAACCATCCCCCGAGATGGATAAGAGTCTATAAACAGTCGCTTACGGTGTCGAAGTCTTAAGAGAATATCGTCAGCAAAGGGTACAATACATTCACATAAATACTGTCCTGGCAATCGAAGAACTTCAGTGAGGTGGGACGTGATAAGGAAAGGGAATAATCATCTCAGACAGAGAATGCTTTATGGCCAATGAGTGCAGATGGAACTACAACTCAATGTTTTACACCTCTGATCTGTAATATCAGCCCAATTACTCGCTGCCTGGATGAATCAGTGGCGGTGTGTCCGACTCATGATCCCAAGTTAGTTGTCTGTTTTCAAGTGGTTTAACACTGCAGTAACACATGACACGTTTTCGGCAATGGAAGGAAAGAAAGGGGCTAGGATTGGAAAGGGCTGCCGATGGTGAAGTTCGAACCCACCATCTCCCGAATGTAAAATCTCACCTATGCGACTCTAACCGAATGGCCAACTCACTCGGTAGCCGATTTTTTGAGAGACAGTCAAAATCTTGGCACTCCATGTCTTTGTTGCGGGCATGTTAAAGAATTCTGGTGGCTTACTCAATGTCACCGGATGAAATTAAATTAACTCAGCCATAGTATTCATTCCATTGGAATTGTGATCTTGTTGCTAGATAGCACTACGATTGGTGTGTCTACATTAGTAGGCAGGCTGCCTAGACGGCACCACTTCCAAAGTCTGCGTCACGGTAATTGGGGCCATACGATTATTATTATTATTATTATTATTATTATTATTATTATTATTATTATTATTATTATTATTATTATTATTAATGTCCGATTTACGAGGTGGTGGTGGTGATTATTGTTTTAAGAGGAAATACAGTGCAACTAGGCAACCATCCTCTATATAACACTAATCAGAGAGAGAAAAAAATGGAAGGGATCCGACACTTCGAAAAATGATGGTATCGGCCAAACGAAGACAAGGGCCACGAAGGGTGTGAAAATGAAAGACTCCCTAGCCCTCGGAAACCTAACAGAGTCGGGGTCGGAAGAGAACAAGAGTTGACTAAGGGAGGTCGGATAGGATAGATGAAGGTGAAGAACCATGCGCTACTAAGTGGAACCAATGTCAGGACTCAGCTAAGGGCCCCGTGGTCGCCACAAACGTTTCAAAGTTTAGAGACCTTGAGGCCACTTTTAGTCGCCTCTTACGACAGGCAGGGGATATCGTGGGTGTTATTCTGCCGCCCTCACCTACAGGGGGATACAATTTACGAAGGGTATCAGGTAATGACATAAAGGATTGATGCAAGTTAGGTAAATGCGTGCCCCTCCTCGTGAGATTAAAAACGTAATCGCATCCGGGAGATAGTAGGTTCGAATCCCACTATCGGCAGCCCTGAAGATGGTTTTCCGTGGTTTCCCATTTTCACACCAGGCAAATGCTGGGGCTGTACCTTAATTAAGGCCACGGCCGCTTCCTTCCAACTCCTAGGCCTTGCCTATCCCATCGTCGCCATAAGACCTGTCTGTGTCGGTGCGACGTAAAGCCCCTAGCAAAAAAAAAAAAAAAAACGTAATCACATCGAAGAATAAGGGTTGACAAGGGAAGTCGTGCAGTAAAGAAAGCAGCGTGATTAAAATAAATTGATAGCATTTTCTGAAGGAACCCTTGAATACCACAAACAACATTAGCGATCAACGCATCTTCCCCAGTAGAAAGAAAATAAATTTCTTCACACCATCACTGTATGAGTAGTAGATACTGTATTACCATTTGGTCCGCAAAATATTTATGTGACTGTCCAATTCTTTGCACTCATTGAGAGTAGTTCACATGATTAAATATGTACTAAGTTTCAGTGTTTTAATCACTTGTCTAATTGAAGTTTAAATTTTAAAGTCTTTTGAATGCTGAAGTTTAACGATTTATTTTATAGAAAAAAGCGGGAGAATGTGCCTCTTTACTGAGTTAGGAGAGCATGTGGAACTGTATAACAAATCACTCCAGGTTTAATCTTCGCTGGTTTTGTGGATTATATTGTATACGCACATTACTGAACAAAGCAACAACATGTTTTCAATCATGAATACGCGTGTTTACATACATTAACTGCTTTCCATGAATGCTTTGCTTGTTTGTTGGGGTATTTGAAAAACTCCTGAACATTTGTATTCAGTTGTTCACGAGGACAAAAGAAGAGATACTACACGCTACATTAAATTCCATCATTTGTAATGAAGTACACGGTATCTGATCGATGTGGAAGCCACCTGGGCATTTTGCTGTTAAGTACTTTTCATGGTGGGATTGGTCGCTCCGAACGTTTGTATAGCACACATGTAATGTTTGCTTTTTATTCATTGAGTCGCTTCTACCCTTTATCAATGTGCCCAGCTTACTCTTGTTGATTTTTTCTGAACCATTTTATACAATAGTTGAAATTTGATTCGATGTAATCACCGGAACGGGTCAGAATTACAAACCTTCAATATAGAAGAAGTCGGGCTGAATGGCTGAAACGATTGAGGCGCTGGCCTTCTTAACCCAACTTGGCAAGTTCGATGCTGGCCCAGTCCAGTAGTATTTGAAGGTGCTGAAATACATCAGCCTCGTGTCGGTAGATTTACTGGCAAGTAATAAAATTCCTGCTGGATTAAATTCCGGCGCCACTGCGTCTTCAAAAACCGCAAAAGTAGTTAGTGGAATTTAAACTAATAACATCATTATTATCATCAACAGAGACAATCTATCTTTAAATATTTCAGATATCCTTGTGGGGGAGAAATTCAAGTTTTTTTAGGATGTGCTGACATACATGATACCGCTAATAATGACGAAGATGAAAATTGGACTGTTTCTTTCCGGAATCGATCCTGCTTTTCCCGGGAGGTAAAGGCTGATTTTAGTTATTATAATAGAGGGCTCCTACTACTGTATAAAATTATTAGGAAGATAACTGAAATAATGTCTCACTCTCTTATCCTAGAAGTTGGATCTTGGTTGCGTTTGGGGACGTTTGATGGGGTTTAAATGCGACAACTTCGTGTTGATGGTTTCTGGCACGGTAAATTGTGTCTTGCGGCACAATATTTGAACATCCTGGTATCCCTTATTACCTGAAGCAATTCTGTGGCTCCGTGAATAAACGCAATCAGCCATATCTTTACAGAATCGATGATAAACACATCAAGGCAGGACTGGCATCGTTACTTGTTTCCTCACAAATATTGGCGTATGTGTTTATGTTCTTAGGGTATCCTTTCGAAGTTAGCACATTTCCGTTCGTGATCATTGTGAGCTGCTCCGTGCATGAACTAAATAGTACAAGCAGATTATGTTATTTCAGAAGCATCTGCGGAATTATGGTAGATATCAATAGGTATTTCTTGGAAAGAGAAATGTGAAAGCCAAAAACAGCTTTTAGAGCTCATTTTATTATAGATATATTAAGAATATCTGTGGCTACTGATGATTAATGTAACATGTAAAGATATTATACATTAAATTATTAGTTTATATAGTTTATATAATATAGGATGAACGTAAATACCCTGCAAATAAATAATTGTATTGTTTATATATTTAATTGTCTATCTGTACTTCATTCGATCAGACAACACTGGTCTACATTTCTGGTTGCCGTTCAGGTGGCAGATTCCATATCAAGAGTTTACAGTCTTTTCTTGGATGATTTCACAGAAGTTCGAAATTTATCGATCATATCCCTTAGCAAATAACTCCAGTCCCTCATTTCTCTTTTTATAAATGTTTTTATTTGTCCTCTTGATTTTGTCTTAGTCGAGCATCTTCTTTCCTAACTCCCAGGACTTCACAGCCCAATGTTTGCAGCATTTCCGTAACACTTCTCTTTTGTTGGAAATCAAGAACAAATCGTCCTGATTTTCTCGGGATCTTTTTTACCAGTTCTCGTATCGAGTAATTGTGCTGTGAATCCCATACACTAGAAGCATACTCTAATTGGGGTCTCACCCATGACCTGTACACCCTTGCCATTACATCTTTACTACAACCTGTAAATACCCATATTATAACCATTTGAAGTAGTCTGTAACCTTACTAATGTGATTACCCCTATTATATTAACACCTAGGTACTTACAGTGGCCCCCGTGAGGTTCTTTCACCCCATCAATACGATAATTAAAAGTGAGAGGTGAAACTTACAACGCGACTTCATCCCACTTACCATCATATCAATGTCTGCTGTCCATCTCACAACTTTGTCGTCTTTCTTTTGCAGTCTCTCACAATTCAGTTTATAAACCGATTTGAACGGATATTGGGCTCTTGTTCAATTTTTAGAACCGTTAACACCTGCCCGTAAGTGAAATATTCGTCATAACAAAATTTGAATTAGCTACCACGTGGGTCAGAATGGGATAAGGAAAAAGGTGTGTAGAAGCCGATGACCAATATTTTTAATAAACAAAAACTGAATTTCCCTTGAAAATTACGTGTTTTCTTTACCATAAAAACCGGCAAAAACGTATGCATACACCTAGTATGTCTTAACTAATTGTTTCCTCAGTTTTAAGCTGATATTTTTAGATGTGAAGAGCTTACTCTTTTTATTGATGGCAATGCGGTTAGGGGCGCGCAGGTGTGAGCTTGCATCCGGTTGATTGTAGGTTCGAATCCCAATGTCAGCTACCCTGAAGATGGTTTCTGTGGTTTCCCATTTTCACACCAGGCAAATGCTGGGTCTGTACCTTAATTAAGGCCACGGCCGTTTCCTTCCCACTCCTAGACCGTTCCTATCCCATCGTAGCCATAAGACGTGTGTGTGTTGTTGCGACGTAAAGCCACTAGCAAACAAATTTGAAGGCTATATTTGCCTGGTTAATTCTGATGACCAGATCTCTCTTCCTTCAGTTATCATCTGTTGTTTTGCTTCCTAAGTAAGAAAACTGTTCAGGGTTACTGAGCTGGTTCCCACGCAGAGTTATCTTTATTTTTATTTGTTGTTTACTTATCACCATTACGTTTATTTTGACTGAATTTGTTTTCATATTATATCCATAAAACGTCATACATAGCCCAGATAATTTTTTATTTGAAGTATTAAACTGTAAGATTATACGATTCACGGACGTAATATGCATGCATTACTCATAAAGAATACCAATCAAAACCATTGTTTCCAAGTTCCTTTGGATTTCGGCAAATTACAAATTATCTTGTTTTTAATTTCTTAAATTTACAATTTGCTTTATGTTGCACCGACACAGATAGCAGCCACTCGGTCGGTATGCTGTTCTACATACATACATACATACATTATCATTACAGACTGTTATGCCTTTCAGCGTTCAGTCTGCAAGCCTCTGAGAATTTACTAAACGTCGCCACAATCCTCGATTTGAAACTAGTGTTGTGGCCTCATTTAGTTCTATACCTCTTATCTTTAAATCGTTAGAAACCGAGTCTAACCATCGTCGTCTTGGTCTCCCTCTACTTCTCTTACCCTCCCTAACAGAGTCCATTATTCTCCTAGGTAACCTATCCTCCTCCATTCGCCTCACATGACCCCACCACCGAAGACGGTTTATGCGTACAGCTTCATCCATCGAGTTCATTCCTAAATTAGCCTTTATCTCCTCATTCCGAGTACCATCCTGCCATTGTTCCCACCTGTTTGTACCAGCAATCATTCTTGCTACTTTCATGTCTGTTACTTCTAACTTATGAATAAGATATCCTGAGTCCACCCAGCTTTCGCTCCCGTAAAGCAAAGTTGGTCTGAAAACAGACCGATGTAAAGATTAGTTTTGTCTGGGAGCTGACTTCCTTCTTACAGAATACTGCTGATCGCAACTGCGAGCTCACTGCATTAGCTTTACTACACCTTAATTAAATCTCACTTACTATATTACCATCCTGGGAGAACACACAACCTAAATATTTGAAACTATAGACCTGTTCTAGCTTTGTATCACCAATCTGACATTCAATTCTGTTGAATTTCTTACCTACTGACATCAATTTAGTCTTCGAGAGGCTAATTTTCATACCATACTCATTGCACCTATTTTCAAGTTCCAAGATATTAGACTGCAGGCTTTCGGCACAGTCTGCCATTAAGACCAAGTCTTCAGCATAGGCCAAACTGCTTACTACATTTCCACCTAACTGAATCCCTCCCCGCCATTTTATACCTCTCAGCGGATGATCCATGTAAACTACGAACAGCAAAGGTGAAAGATTACAGCCTTGTCTAACTCCTGTAAGTACCCTGAACCAAGAACTCATTCTACCATCAATTCTCTCTGAAGCACAATTGTCAACATAAATACCTTTGATTGATTTTAATAATCTACCTTTAATTCCATAGTCCCCCAGTATAGCGAACATCTTCTCCCTCGGTACCCTGTCATATGCTTTCTCTAGATCTACGAAACATAAACACAACTGCCTATTCCTCTCGTAGCAGTTTCAATTACCTGGCGCATACTGAAAATCTGATCCTGACAGCCTCTCTGTGGTCTGAAACCACACTGGTTTTCATCCAACTTCCTCTCAACGACTGACCGCACCCTCCCTTCCAAGATGTCAGTGAATACTTTGCCTGGTATACTAATCAATGAGATACCTCGATAGTTGTTGCAATCCTTCCTGTACCCTTGCTTATAGATAGGTGCAATTACTGCTTTTGTCCAATCTGAAGGTACCTTACCAACACTCCACGCTAATTTTACTACTCTATGAAGCCATTTCATCCCTGCCTTCCCACTATACTTCACCATTTCAGGTTTAATTTCATCTATTCCCGCTGCCTTATGACAATGGAGTTTATTTACTATCCTTTCCACTTCCTCAAGCATAATTTCACCAACATCATTTTCCTCCTCCCCATGAGCTTTGCTTGCAACACCACCATGATGATTTCCTTTTACATTGAGAAGATGTTCAAAATATTCCCTCCACCTCTCCAGTGATTCCCTGGGATCTGTTATGAGTTCACCTGAATTACTCAAAACACTGTTCATTTCCTTTTTCCCTCCCTTCCTAAGATTCTTTATTACTGTCCAGAAAGGTTTCCCTGCTGCTTGACCTAGCCTTTCCAGGTTATTACCAAAATCTTCCCATGACTTCTTTTTGGATTCAACAACTATTTGTTTCGCTCTGTTTCTTTCATCTACGTACAAATCCCTGTCTGCCTCGGCCCTTGTTTGGAGCCATTTCTGATAAGCCTTCTTTTTACGTTTACAGGCTGCTCTCACATCATCATTCCACCAAGATGTTCGCCTTTTCCCATCTTTACACACAGTTGTTCCTAGGCATTCCCTTGCTGTTTCTACTACAGCATGCTTGTATGCCACCCATTCGCTTTCTATATCCTGAACCTGCTTACTGTCTACTGTTCGAAACTTCTCACTAATCATATCCATGTACTTCTGTCTAATTTCCTCGTCCTGGAGATTTTCTACCCTTATTCGTTTGCAGACAGATTTCACTTTCTCTACCCTAGGCCAAGAGATACTTAGTTCACTACAGATCAGATAGTGGTCTGTATCATCGAAAAATCCGCGAAAAACTCGTACATTCCTAACAGATTTCCTGAATTCAAAGTCTGTTAAGATATAGTCTATTATGGATCTGGTACCCCTAGCCTCCCATGTGTAGCGGTGAATAGCCTTATGCTTGAAGAATGTATTCGGAACAGCTAAACCCATACTAGCACAGAAGTCCAGCAAACGCTTCCCATTCCCATTAGCTTCCATATCTTCCCCACATTTACCAATCACCCTTTCGTATCCTTCAGTTCTATTCCCAACTCTCGCATTGAAATCGCCCATTAGCACTATTCTATCCTTGCTGTTGACCCTGACCTCGATGTCACTCAATGCTTCATAAAACTTGTCAACTTCATCCTCATCTGCACCCTCACATGGTGAATACACGGACACAATTCTTGTCCTAATTCCTCCCACTGACAAATCTACCCACATCATTCGCTCATTTACTTGCCTAACAGAAACTATGCTGCGTGCAATAGTATTCCTGATAAAGAGCCCTACCCCAGACTCTGCCCTTCCCTTTCTAACACCCGTCAAGTACACTTTATAATCTCCTATCTCTTCCTCATTATCTCCCCTTACCCGAATATCACTTACTCCTAGCACATCCAGATGCATCCTCTTTGCTGACTCAGCCAGTTCTACCTTCTTTCTTCCATAAGCCCCATTAATATTGATAGCTCCCCATCGAATTCCATTTCGTTCGCCAAGTTGTTTCCAAGGAGTCCCTCGCCTGTCAAATGGGAGTGGGACTCCATTACTCCCATAGGTCCGAGGCTTGCTTAAAGTGTTCTGAGCTCGGTAAATTCATGAAGCAGGATGCTACCCTACTTGCACATAGTCCAAGTGAGGATCTCTCCTCTAACGGGTTATGGACCACCGGTGAATTGTATAGTCCTAGCCGCCTGAGCACAAGGAGGGCCACGACTCAGAGTATGTCCGAGATGCCCACTCCCTTTCCATAGCAACTAGTATCCCGACTCTCAGGACCACTTACTAGGCCACTCAGCCGTTGCCCATGGTTCACGAACGAGGACGTGACTACAGTAACCCACAAAAATGAACCTATGCTGTTCTTTCCTCTGATAATTAACTGATAATTATAACTCTTATTTTAATGTCCTCGCGAGAAAACGATTCCCATCTTAAGTGAATAAGATTATTATTAATGGTGGAACATTTGTACACTTAATCATTCACAGAAGACACATCTGACCAAAAAGACTTTCCTACAGTATTGGATACGAATATATTTTGTTAATCAACGGGAAACTACCTCACTCCTCATTTCCTTAGTACGCCTCTTCAGTGATGCCTAGGTCATCTATGACAGCTAATGGTAGAGTTGTTGAGGATGCAACTAGCTTTCGGGCTGAGGACTGAACATACATACATACATGCTTCACACAGGTAATTCGGATTCATGAATGTTGGTTTGTTTGTCCAACCCTTGTCCCGTTTCCTTACGGGGTCGGGTATGAGGTGAGATGAATCTGTCGTGGCGGGTTTTTATGACTGGATGCCCTTCCTTTTTTTTTTTTTTTTTGCTATTTGCTTTACGTTGCACCGACACAGATATGCCTTATGACGACGATGGGATAGGAAAGGTCTAGGAAGTGGAAGGAAGCGGCCGTGGCCTTAATTAAGGTACAGCCCCGGCATTTGCCTGGTGTGAAAATGGGAAACCACGGAAAACCATCTTCAGGGCTGGCGACAGTGGGGCTCGAACCCATTATCTCCCGATTACTGGATACTGGCCGCACTTAAGCGACTGCAGCTATCGAGCTCGGTGATGCCCTTCCTGACGTCAACCTCATCAGAGGAGTTAATGAGATGAAATGAATGATGTGTTATATGATAGTAGGGAGCGGGTTAAACCCGTTGCTGGCAAATAGCCTACACCTGTCGAATAGCACCAAAGGGTCTGCTCAAGGCTTAACGTCTCCATCCGACGGACGAATCACCATCAACAGCGTCATATGCCCTCACTCCATATGAGCACTGCGGAGAGATTTGGAATTTAATCCAGGCTTTTGGCACACAATCTACTGATTAGAAATTGTATACCACCACTTCCCCTACCCTGCTGGCCAACATTCTGATGGTGAAATTTTTTTCGACCAACGGGACTCGAACCGGCTAAACTCGGTGTCAGACCGTTTTGAATTCAGCGCCTTAACGATCATGGCCACCAGGTGGGCTAATTCTGATTCATGAATTATATTTTAAAATGGATAAAGACAAGACATCACGACCCTACTGATGACTGTACTTGCAAATTGTGCAAGAAAACAATGCGATCGGTACCATCTTCGCGAGTATACGGAAATAACGACATCGTTGACCTCATTTTGTAGTACGGTATTGTATTTATTTCTTGGCCATTGGCTGCATTAAATTCTATTATTATAAAGAGGAACTAGCGTGCATGTGCTAAGGGCTGATAGAATCGTGGACTTGTATGCAGCAAATTGCTGTCAGCTCGGTAAGGACTGCACTTCACTCCTGCTGGTTCATGTTACCTGCTTTGAGTAATAATTCAACCTACAAGACTAGGTCGTGGCTTTGCTGTGGTGTCGGTTCATTAATTGGACCTTCAAATATTCATCACTGCCAGGAACGCACTTACAAAAGCCAGACCTGCACTTTGGAGTGCGGTGAACCAAACACTTGCCTGATGCCTTCTTGCGTGCAACCTCCATATCCCAGACAGTGACACTGAAGAATATCACATACTGTACCAAGATAAGAAAGAAACCCCTAATGATATGTAGAATAAGGTAATAAATTTGTCTTCCCAAGCAACAGTCAGAATAGACCATCACACCCGTCAGCCTGACGTGGTTAACGCTGAGAAGAGGAACATCTACACACCTATATGTACAATCGAATTTTAGAGGTGAAAGTACCATTTAGAAGATGTGGCAATATTGGGTTTAATAACAGGGGCACGTGGCACTATTAAGTAGGTTCTTATGAATTTCTGGAACAGAGTCTGCTTACAGAAGTCCCGAAACAATCTTTGGTAATCGCCACTTTACGAGGGTCTTTACTAATTTTAAAATCACATCTATATTCATAGTAGCTCCCTTTAATGTATTTCGCAATGTTTAATGCTATAGATAGCATATTTTTATTTATTATTGAAATTTAATTTTGTTAGTTTTTATGTAGTTACTGTAAACGTTGTCCTTGTGGCAACCCAGAATTTTTGGAAAGTAGTTGAGTTTGTCAATAAATATATACAGACTCTACACTTTGGTGAGTCGACGACAAGATTCTCTAAAACGACAATTACAACTTTTTGTGTCCGTTTTTAAAATATGTGTGTTTCCATTTTTGGACTGCACAGAAATTGCAGTGCTAAAAGAGGGCTATTCCTTAAAATTTCTTGAACAATTTAAACATTAATTTCATGTGTAAGGAAGGTGATAGATAAGCTCTAATTCAACGATTATGTTTCCATATTCTTTTTTCTAGTGATTCCTCCAGGCACATGCTCGTAATCCGACTCGTGAAGGGCATCGGTTAATTTACATAAAGCTATCTTTTTTTGTGTTAGAGATACCCATCTTCATCATTGACGTCATAATGTCTTAGTATCGAGCGTGGTGGCTGCGAGGTTTTGCATTCGGGAGATACTGCGCGTTCGAACCTCACCGCCGGCAGCGCTGAAAATGGTTTTCCGCGGTTTCCCATTTTCACACCAGGCATATTCTGGGGCTGTGCCTTAATAAAGTTCACGGTCGCTTCCTTCTCATTCAAAGCTCATTCCTATCCGACCGTCGCCATAGGACCTGTGCTGGTGCAACGTAAAATAAAATAAGAGCAACAAAACATTTTTCCATATCCATGTGACTACTCCCTAAAACACACTCACAGTGAACAAAGCAGCTGATATGTCCTTCCATTCGGGGTAGAAAATCGTCTGTAACATTAAGCCTATTTCGAGACACTGGGAATATCATAGCTAAACATGTAGTAAATTATCGTATACTAGCTGTTGTACTAATCTCTGTTGGGTTAAAAATATAGGCTCGGCCGTAACTAGAGCACTAACCGCGCTCTTGGGAAACTAAAACTCAAAACTCTTTCTGCTCGGAGTAAAGTAGCCGACCTAAAGCTGCTGTACAAAGCGGGTAATGGTTTATTAGGTCTACAGAATGAGTTTCTTCATTTCCCATCTACGTCTCACCCCGTAGTACCAATGTGAGGACCCTCTTCCATATTCCTTACTCCAAGCTTTCCCATATCCAAAGGTCTTTTTCTGTACCCTCCTATGACTGTGTGAACGGGAGCACCACATCCGTCGGTGATGGCAGAAGTCAGGATCAGCAGTGTGTTTTGTAACGCCATGCAGTGTGTTGCAATGGTGGTGTAATCTACGAGACGAGCAATGCATAATACCTTGTATATCAACAAGAATCTAGACATCTTACTATCGTATCCTTCTTTCCGTGTTAGATGTTTCTCGCATAACTTAATTTTCTTTCTTGTTCTTTCTTGTCTCTTCTCTTATATTTAATTGTATTTTCCGTTGTTTATGTAACTGTATAATATATACGATTGTACAGTTTTTATTGAGTACATCAATCTCCTTTGTAAATGAATGTATATTTTTCATTTTAGATTATTAACTATTGTACATATCTCGGATCTTTGTAAATCGGCGTCATGATGTTGCTGATCCTAAATAAAGAATGAATGAATAAATAAATAAATAAATAGATAAATAAATAAATAAATAAATAAATAAATAAATAAATAAATAAATAAATAAATAAATAAATTAATTAATTAAATAAATAAATAATCACAGTTGCTATAGATGCCTTCACGGCCCGTACTTATAGGCATGATATTGTATAGGCTTTTAGGCTTATGCCGTGTCAAGAAAATAAGGTGAAATTTCTTTACATTTCGCAGAGAACTGTGCTTTGCATCATCAGAAGAAAATCTCGACTGTCTACGAGAAAGGCTTTCTCGTGGACAGTCGAAATTTCACCTTATTTTCTTCACACGGCATAAGCCCAAAAGCCTATACAGTATCATGTCAATAATTACAGTGTCAGGGAACTCCGAACAAAGTAACGAAATGCAGTCTTTTGACTCCACATAAATTCAGTAGAATGCGAGGTCATATTAAGTAACTGCCACACTTCTCCTGAGGTCTAAAAGACTTCTTTTCTAATAGAGGGAACCAATGAGTGAATACGGGTAAATCTGACATTCCGGAAAATTACCTCGCTTGGTCTGTTCATTTTAGATAGAATTTTGACGACGGATGTCAAGGGAAATGCAGTCCTTCAACGTTTCATAAAGACAGTGAATGTGACGGGTGTTGAAGCATAAAGTTTCACTTCAGAACACTTCCCATTTTGGTCTTCCATTTAATGTTTCAGAGGCTTACAGATCACCTCAGGGGGTTTGCAAAATTTTAGACCCATTGCTGATGGTTACTGAAACATGAATTCTCAAATATAAGCTTTCGTGAAGTTTATGACTGTGAAGCTTTGCCGGATTTCATCTCGAGATCTGGAGGAACAGTATTTTCCAAAAATGGGAACCGTTGACCAAATAGGATTAGGTCTAACTGCACTAGTAACATTTTTTCTGGCTTCGTTTAGCTGAACATAAGTCATAGTTGTATGTACACTATTTTCTCACTAGTGGGAAAATATTCACTAACCGAATAAACAAGGACTCGTGGAACAGAACTGTAATACGCAAGGAATCTGAATGACGAGTTTAGGAACTAGTGACCTCGGCGGATTACTCTAATTTATTCAACTATTCTAGTGCTTTCAGTGTGGACCTACCGAGCAAGTGGTGGTGTGGTTTGGTTCACGTAGCTATCAGCTTGCATTCGGCAGATAGTGGTTTTCCGTGGTTTCCCATTTTTACACCAGGCAAATGCTGGTGCTGTACCTTGGATAAGGCCATGGTCGCTTCCTTCCCACTCTTAGCCCTTTCCTATCCCATCGTCGTCCGACTCGTTGGCTGAAAGGTCAGCGTACTGGCCTTCGGTTCAGAGGGTCCCGGGTTCGATTCCCGGCCGGGTCGGGGATTTTAACCTTCATTGGTTAATTCCAATGGCCCGGGGACTGGGTGTTTGTGCTGTCCTCAACATCCCTGCAAGTCACACACCACACACAACACTATCCTCCACCACAATAACACGCAGTTACCTACACACGGCAGATGCCGCCCACCCTCATCAGAGGGTCTGCCTTACAAGGGCTGCACTCGGCTAGAAATAGCCACACGAAATTAATTAATCCCATCGTCGCCATAAAACCTATTTCTGTCGGTGCGACGTAAAGCAACTTGTAAAATAAAAATAAAATGTGTACCTACAGCGTATTATTTATGCTTGTCATTAAAATGTTTTGTTGTAGTATAGAACATTTACTTCAGTATAGGTAAAGTTACTAATATATAGCACAGCCGTAAGTCTCTGTTAGTGAGTGCAGAAGAGAAACCGTGACTAGAGGTCGATCACGGACATGCAGCGTTAAAACGTGACTCCATCGACTTTCCGAACACGTCTTACAATCTATTTGCCGTTTTATTCATTTCATTCGCAACTCTTAAATTAATTCCTTAATTTCCAGAAATCTGCATTTCTCTGGTAAAAAACATTTTTAAAAGTTTCAGACACGCTTGGGAATAAAGTGTGTTCTGTGTTCTCAGACTATGATGAAGTGTTGATAGACTTGAGAACATGAAAAGTTTGTTGGATATCCACATGAATATAAAGGTCCAGCACTGCACTGAGTGGTCGTGTCCTATAGAGAAACCTCTAGAATAGATCCAAACTTTGTTATTCCTGCATTTAGTTGGTGGACGGTACTCGCATACTGCCTTCACGTAAACTAAAATCGACTGGGAGTTACATGATTGTGTGCTGAGTTAATAGTTGTGTGTATACAGCCATTCAAACCAAATTCTCTTCTCTTGGTATTGTAATTGAGTACAACAAATTGTAATGCTCACTGTCGTTGGTATTGTATTACAGAAACTTGAGAAAGGTTCTGACTTCAACTTACGTCCTTTATAAAATATTGTAGGATAATATATTCGATTAGAAAAATATTAGAATAAATGAACAGTTAATGATATCACTTGAACTGTAGATTATTGGAAATAAAATATCTATTAGTTGCAAAAATTAAAGGTTCAAGAGCGCATGTTACACGTAGCTTTAAAACCGTCACGTGAAATTTCGTGGGGTGAATCCGTACTGATGCTATGAGCAACTTTTTATGCTTAGTGTACAATTAGGCGAAGAATGTAAAATATCTGCTGCCCAACGCCTCGCGGTTAATATTAGCCAGGGCCGGGCATATACGAGAGAAATATGATCGTCTTTGTCCAAAATGTGCCTCCGAACCTCAGGCGTCTAGAGCGTGTGATTTTCAGCTAATCAGGCAATGTTCTTGCCTTCTTACAACTGCCCTTTTAATAATATGGAAAATAAATGGATAAGTATTTTCGCCCTACAACCCGTAAGCTAGTTTTAGGCCTTACCTATCTTATAGTATAGAGGACAGTATCACGAAGAAACATTATTAATTGAAATATAAACATGTGTTCCACAAAATAAAGAAGAAGAATCTTAAAATGTAACAGCGGACCTAATATGTGTTGCAAAAATCGTCCTCGTCCTGGGCGAGATCTTCCCGGACCTTGCAGACTAGGTCCCACATCTGGTCTACATTCATCGATGGGTCGTATATGTAAACGTCGAGCCTCCTTCGTTTTAAAGTCGCTCATAAGTTCTCAGCGACGTTCAGATCTGGTGACTTCGGGGGCCAATCTAAAACCGTGATCTCGGGCCACGTTTGCAACCAGGCGTGAGCGACTTCTGCTTGGTGCATCAAATGTTTATCATACCGGAAAACGGAAACATAGGGATACCGTTCTGAGATCAAAGGAAGCAATGCATCTTCCAAAATACCAACGGTTAGTCGGTCGCAAATGAGCTCAACACGCTGGCGCCATCCCGAGAAATCCAGCCGACTAAAAGGGAACTCTGAACTGTTCCAAAAGTTGTAAACGGCTAACACTACCATGCGCCGAAGGCGGTTGAAATTTTACGGCACTGTTCGAGAATGGACGGCTTACGAAGATCTTCTCACTCATCAAAAGTTACAAAACTGGAAGCATGCAGCTCAATGAAGTTAAAAAAGACTTAGCTTCCGCTAATGTTATAACTCGTGGTCTCCTCTACCAAAGGTTGTTTAATCTGGCAAACCTCTTTCGCAGGAAAGGAAGGAAATTGTAGATTTCAAGAAGTATTGGGAAAGAATGCGACTATCCTATTTGGTGGCTGTTTTTTTTTTTTTTACTTAGAAGAGGTCTATGGCACCACATAGCGATACGGCATCAATGGAATTTCCGAGGTAACTTGCCGGTATTTATTGGGAATTTTTTGTCCCTCCGTCTACTCCGTGTCCGAATAGAGAATGTATATTCGCAATATCACGTTCAAGAAAATGGAGTCCCACAGGGATCGGTTCTCAGTGTCACTCTGTTCGCGATTGCCGTGAACGGTATTGTTGCTGTGGCAGGTTCAGCAGTAATACCGTCGCTGTATGTATTATAGACGATTTTTCGTTACATTATAGTTCGCAAAATATGGCCGTCGCCGAGCGATAATTACAGCAACCCATTAGCAGTTAGGTTGGCAACGGGAGCTTTTCGTACAGGCCCCATTCCTAGCCTGCTCGCTGAATCTGTTGTGTCGCCTTTACAGCTGTGCCGCCAGTAAATGCTTCCACCCAATGCTGCAAATTTGCGACAGATGCCACTTCACCCAAGTTATCCGTGCGTATTCCACAATGGAAACGCTGCTTACCCTCGAGCAACACAGCCGGTTGGGATATGCTTGGATATCAGTCACAGTTAATTTGATGAACTTTCGATTCCTTGTCTTGTCAAACGACCTAGTAGGGTACCTCCTTGGAATGTACAACGACCTGAAACCATTCAAGATTTGCACACCGGCCCAAAGGTAAACGCGGACCCCTCCATTTTTCGGAGACTCGTCCTCTCCGTTGTTGGCCGGTTACCCTGATTCGGTCGTTGTTTTCACGGATGGTTCGAGGGCAGAAGCGGGAGTAGGCTGTGCGTTCGTTGTTAACAATAACAGGTTTCTTTTCCCTCTAGCAAAAATCTGTAGTGTGTACACAGCAGAGCTCTTTGCCACACTGTCCGCCGGCAATTTCAGCTGTCTACCGACTCCTTGAGCGCGCTACAATCTATAGATACATGTTTCCCTCGGCTTCCTCTGCTGCAGCAGATCCAGGACGCGCTGGCCGGTTTTTCGGATGCCGACACCGATATTACGTTTATGTGGCTCCCAAGCCACGTGTGTGTAGAGGGAAACGAGTTAGCTGATAAGGTTGCCAAGGAGGCTGTTGCCTTTCCCTCGTTGCCTTACAGGGTTCCAGCCAATGACATTCGCTCTCAGCAAAGACATCTGGTTATGTCCCATTGGGACATGGAATGGCAGCCCACCCCTCTCTCAAATAAGCTGAGAGCGATAAAAGGAACTACGAAGATGTGGAAGACTTCGCTTCGGGCTTCGCGGAGAGAAGCAGTGTTATTATGTCGTCTTCGGATTGGCCATGGCATAGTAACACACTCCTACCTGCTGAAGGGTGAACGCCTCCTGGTGTGTACTTGCGGCGGCCATCAGCCCGCGGTACACATCCTTACGGAGTGCGTGGATCTGGCCGATCTACGCCGTATTCTACAATTCTCGAGTACCATTTCCCTCATCCTATGAAATGGCGAGGAGTCAGCAGACCTAGTCATTCGTTTTATAAAGGGTAGTGGTCTTTTTTATCGTGTGTAATAATGTCCTTTGTATTAGTGTATTTTTGTTAACTACGCTTCTATCCCCCTAACTCCATTTTAGTTCGTGTTAGTGTATTTCATTGTGTTATTTTAACTGCTAACTTGAAAGATATATGTACCCTATCTCTATGCTTCAAGGCAATGGCTTATTCCATTGTAACCTATATTTTCTATTATTTTATTACAAGATAAGGCATTGCGAATTAGATCTACTGATTGTTTTAATCTCATAATTATTTTTCACCATCATTAATTTTAAATTCTTGTCAGTGGATATATTTTAAAATTTCAATTAAGTCCTTTTGTTCCAATTCGTACCATTAGAGGCCGATGACCTACCTGTTAGGCCCCTTTAAACAACAAACATCATCATCATCATCATCATCATCATCATCATCATCATCATCATCAGAAATGAACCAAAGAAATGTTATGAGCTTTGGGTTCAGTGTAACCGAGAACATTCCTTGGAATCATTGTTAACCTTAAAATGCTTTCACAATGCATTCCAAATTGCTGTGAATAATAAAATAATGAACGTATGACCTCCAAAATATTTGTTTAACTGGCTAGACTACCGAAAGATGAAGTAGAAAATATTACTTTTAACCTGTTGGTATATACCTCAAACAATGAAGTTAATGCTTAGGATCCAAGTGGAGTATTCTAGTGAATCGCTCAGCACTCAAGGTATGTGTAATACATTCACAGCAGACGTGTAAGGGGTAAGGTAATGTCAGATGGTTATCAGGTTAGGGAGTGATGAATGGGTGCGGATAAATGCGGAACTGGCTGACAGAATATTACAGCTATCTCCATCTCGGAGTGAAAAATAACCCAACACTCCACGACTCACTAGTGGGAGCATGGCGATAACACTTTCCTGAGTGCTACCAGCTTCATGTCGTCTGGAGATCTTAAGTACATATGCGGTCAAATGTGTTTATCAGGTAGGTGCTGTATCGCTCAATGACATTACAGTTAACATCTTTACAAGCTTGCGCCTATTCGAATCCTCTTCAAACGTCAGAGACTTCTTCGAAACCGAAATTCACGTGTGTTTGGATCATTATCTTTACTGACCATCATTACAAAATTAAATCCCACAAAACAGTAAAATGTACTTTTTCGACAACCTGGAGACAATATTTTAATTCACGTGAACAATTTTAGCAATGTCAACGTGTACCATGTTCTTTTGAATCAAAGTGATGATTTTGATGCGATCTGCCACAGACAGCGTATGATGTTCTTTCTTTGTCCTTCTTACCGTCTGCTTATTGCATGTTCGTTTCTCCGATTTCTGTCATTCAGACCAACTACTGTTCAGAGAACATGTTTTTGTGTCATATACCATGAAAAATAGTTAAACATACTTGCAATTAACGCACCAATGTCTAATGTTTATGTTCCATTTATGGATAGACAGTAGAAACGTTGCTTAAATCATGACAATCATGTCTTCTTCACAGCTAAGGGCATTCGACTCATGACTGATATACAAATCCAGTACACTAGATCTGAGGTGATGTTCAAGCAAGGTTAACGCTGTGCCTCGCTTCTATGTACTGCACACTAAAATGCTTTCTCATACGCTGTCTGTAGAGATGGCATCAAAATCATCACTTTGATTCAGCAGAACGTAGTACAAGTTGACGTTGCCAAAATTGTTCGTGTGAGTCAAAGTGCTGTCTCCACGTTGTGGAAAAAGTTTCATTCAGTAGCAAATCTAAATACTGCGGGCCGTCCAGGCAAGACAACAGCTCAAGACTGGTATACATGCATGTCTGCACGTAGAAACCCTACCCGTGCAGGTACCTGGAGGGCTGTATCGAAGAAGTTCCCTCAGGACACCTCACTTCGACGGCGTCACAGGGTGGTCCGCGTTCAATGGGCTAGAGCACATCACACTTCGATACGAGATCGATGGTCTAGAAGGTTGTTAACTGATGGGAGTGAGAATTGGTTTACACCTTGATGACAGCTCTCGGTGCATATACAGGGCTAGAGGGGAACGTTACAATCGATCATTCTCACGTCAATAGAACGTCACCAATAGCTTGGAGGTTGAGCACTATTGTGGACAGGTATCATGATCGGCCGCCGTACACCACCGTTCAACGTTCAAGGTAACATGACGACCACAGTGAACGAACTTAATTCTCCAACCGATTGCAAGTGGTTTTGGGGAGTCTATAGGAAGATAATGATCGCCCACCTCGGGTAGTTGCTGTGATTGGATATATGGAGTTACGTGGGATCCACAAAAGGAGGTGCCCAGCGTCTTCCCCGGATATGAATTGCGTAGAACATGTGTGGACCTTTCTTAAATGAGAGCACTTTCCAACAGTCAGTATCCATCATTCACGATTCAGGCCATAAAAGATGCTACCATCGAGGAGTGGGGCGTTTGTCTCAAGAAATGCTCACTGATTTGGTCGCATTCAAGAATGCCTCGGAGTTCATTGAGGACCAGCATGTTATGCACACTTTAATTTGTGATGTTCTAACTGAGGAGGTTCCTATATTAGTTTTTTTTAGTTACTAAGTGATTTTCGTTTCATATTGGGTCTAAAATTACCGAGAAGTGTACGTTTCCGTTCTATTTACCTCAGCACAACAGAATTCCTGTATACTTTTAATGAGTATACATTGCAGCTGCACTGAGTTTATTTTCGTTTAAGGTTGTAAATCGCTCCTGTTGAGGCAGTGAAGGGAGAACTTCCTCTGGTTCGGATTCCATATAAAATTGGAGGTCATTCTTCTACTTCTTCTTCTTCTTATGTGTCCAGGCATTTGGAAGTAGATTTCTTAAAACATTGCCGATTCGTAGGCATGAATTTAAGAGTTCCTTAACTCCCAGTTTCATAATCAGCATTGCAAACGTCTTTAGTTATTTAAAGTGATGGAATTTGCATTTTAAATTTAACATGAAAATATTGAATTTCATGGAAATGGCCGGAGTAAAATTACGAGATTCACACACCAATAACTTACGCCAGTGGTATTTGAACTTGCTCAAATACGCCAGCCGCATGTCGGTTGATATATCTAATGTAAAATAACTATTCGTAGCATAATTCTGGCACCTCGCCGTCTTCGAAATAAAATAACCGGTAGTTAATGGGATGTAAAATCAATAAGATTGTTCTATTATATTGCTATAGTTATTGGTTTCAGGAAACATGGAAGTGGAAATGTTCGCAAGTCGCTTCAGTTTTCAAAATTATTTGAGAAATTCTCTTCGTAGAGGGATATTCCGCATTGAACTGATAAAGATTAATCTAAGAATCTAGTTGAAGTGTGCATATTGTTCCCGAAATACATTGTACCTTTCATTGTACTCGCTAGACAATGGTTGCTGCTCTGGGTTGCATGTACATAAAAATTATATTTATAGATAATTTTGGCATTCTCGAACTGTAAATAACTGTGGATTTTTTTTAATATCATAGCTAAAAGAGTGCATAATTTTGAACACGAATCCATCACATCACAATCTGAATGGCTGCTATTTACTGCACGGAGGATGCATAAGATTTGTTTTCTTTTTTTCTTTTTCTTACTGCTGTGATGGAAATATAAATTGATCTTAACAGACGTCTGATGGAGCACTTCGACCCTCACAAGACTGTCTGCAGTTGACAGAGAAGAGGGTGATTCTCTAGTACTATTTTAAGCTGACGCCCCATCAGTCTATTTAAAACACCCTCTCTCTTCCCCACCACTTTCTGCTTAGACACGCAAAGAAGAATTCCTGAAAGCAGATGTCAGTCAGTGAAACAGGAAGACGAGTACCTAGATGAAATGAAGGTGAGAAGAGTTTGGAATAACAGTGTTACATCATTGTATATATTTTTGTATATGTACGGTCATCAGCCCAGTATACTCTACGTATTGTGATAGGTGATTAATTTCTCTGTCTATATAAAATATTGTAATTATTGTAATGTACTGCTAGAGAAATATCGTGTCATCGTTATATACCGGGTGGTTCACTAGCCCCTTATTTTTCGGAGGCAGGCAACCCAAACAACGAGTATAACGTAACGATCCTTATAATTTAGTTTTATGAACACCAAATAATTTGAAATTTCTCCTTATGCTCAATAAGGCTCTCCCCTACTTATTTCTCACCACTGTAAATTGATCCATGGACCTAGCAAAGGAAAAACTACTATGCTCAATTCCGCGGCAAATACTAAGGACCATTCTGCAAACATGTGATTTATTGCGCCTTGAACAGGTACCCGTAATACGGTCGAATTAATAGGTTATGCCACGTGCTCTGTAACGTAAGGAAGTTAACTGAACACTGTAAACCTTCATTGAAGACTTTGACACGTATGTTAACTTTCGAGGTGGAACGGCCGTACTTAAGTACTAAACCTCTAGCAAGCATCATATGTGTTGACTTCGTGGCTGAATCGATTAAGGCATGGAGCAAATGATGTGTATCGGCAGCTTAGTGGTTCGGATCCAGCATAAGGCAAGTTTTTTGAACGACAGAGGTGCTCCATTTTACAGGGGTACAATAATATTGGTTTTTTTTTTTTTTTTTTTTGCTGTTGGTTTTAAGGGCTGCGCTCTGATTTGACGTCTCTCTCCTAAGGATGGATGGGGGAAGTATTGGGAAGGAAGTCGGCCTTGGTCTTTTATTAAGGTACCGTCCCGGCATTCGCTCGGAGGTGAAAATGGGAAACCGAAGAAGACCGTTTTCAGGACGGTCAGCATGGAATTCGGATCCACAACCTACCGAATCCAACACACAAAAATAATAATCCACGCCCACGAGGTCACACCGCTGTACTTATTCATTTCCTCGCGATGTATTCCCATGAAGAGTGTGTTGAATTGTTGCTAATTTAAGGAGAATATACGGTCGAATTAAAATGTATGCCACGTGCTCCGTAATGGCGAAAAGTTAAATGAACACTGTAAAGTAGTCAACATTGCACACACATGTTACTCTGAATATGCAGAGCACTCTCTTTCCCACCTACAGACCATCACACCGAGCTCGATAGCTGCAGTCGCTAAAGTGCGGCCAGTATCCAGTAATCGGGAGATAGTGGGTTCGAGCCCCACTGTAGGCAGCCCTGAAGATGGTTTTTTCGTGGTTTCTCATTTTCACACCAGGCAAATGCAGGCCTGTACCTTAATTAAGGCCACGGCCGCTTCCTTCCAATTCCTAGGCCTTCCCTACCCCATCGTCGTCATAAGACATATCTGTGTCGGTGCGACGTAAAGAAAATATAGAAAAAAAACAGACCATCACGCCGTAGTCCAACCTGGTTACGTAACATCGGATATAAACGGTCCTAATCAGGACCAAATAAAAATTCTTTCTTAATTTGGTTACTCTCCAGGGTTGTTTTTTCCCTCAGATTCAGCGAGGGTTCCCACCTCTACCACCTCAAGGGCAGTGTCCTGGAGCGTTAGATATTGGGTGGCGGGATACAACTGGGGAGGATGACAAATACCTCGCACAGGCAGCCTCACCTGCTATGCTGAACAAGGGCATTTTTTGGGGCGGGAGTTGGGAAGATCGGAAGGGATAGACAAGGAAGAGGGAAGGAAGCGACCGTGGCCTTAAGTTAGGTTCCATCACGGCATTAGCCTAGAGGAGAAGTGGGAAACCACGGAAAACCACTTCCAGGATGACTGAGGTGGGAATCGAACCCACTTCTACTCAGATGACCTCCCGAGGCTGAGTGGACCCATTTCCAGCTCTCGTACCACTTTTTCAAATTTCGTGGCAGAGCCGGGAATCGAACCCGGACCTCCAGGGTTGGCAGCTAATAACGCTAACCACTACACCACAGAGGCGGTCCAAATACAAATTCACTCTTTGGAACAGGATGATATGCGGCTATGTTACAGTCACTGTAAACAGCGTTAATCGAAAAATTAAAAAAGAAATTACTACCAACCTATGATTTGAACCTACTACCACACAGCTTGGCTGATACAACAACAGTGATGCGGTGTTTTAGCCACCTTAGCTACCGCGAGCCTCGGTACATTGCTAGCACGTTGTAGTCCGCCTGGGAGAGGTACTGGTCATCCTCCCCAGTTGTATCCCGACCCAGAGACTGAAGCTCCTGGACACTGCCCTTGAGGCGGTAGATGTGGGATCCCTCGCTGAGTCCGAAGGAAAAACCGACCCTGGCGGGTAAACAGAGAAAGGAGAAGAAGAAGAAGAAGGTCGTAAAATATCATCGTCACAATAAAGATATTTTCAAATATTCACTTCACTCATAATTAACAGGTAAAATTATGCGTTCAAAAATCTATGCAGGCACCACATGGAGCAATTTTATATCAAGACACGATATCTGACCTACTTATAAGGAATGCTGAGGAGCGGCACAGGTGCTCTAGTATGTATTTAATGTGCTTTAGACAGAGGATTTCACCGTTCAGCATGGCCAGCGGCTATCCAGTTTGTAGTTGTCCTCAGAATTTTTGAACTTCATTGCGGAAACACCAGAATAAATCTATAATTCCAAATGCGGGGCTTTGATCCTGTTCTCAGCGCCAAATTAAAGAATATCTCTCCCTTTCTGTGTCTATGATAAACGCCTTGACCACTTTGTAATAAATAGTGGGTAGAAACAGTAGCAACGCATGTTTGTGTATTGGAGAATAACCTGACATTAAGAAGCAAAGCTATCAGGTACATAACTCCTTAAATACATTAACTCTGGGCATATGCACTGGTGAGAAACGAAACAAATTGAATATTCGAAACAACCGAAATGAAAGCACATGTAAGATATACGACAAAAGACGTGTTAGCGTAGATACTGTACTTACATGCCTGTATTTGGCCAAGCCACGGGTATTAGTGTCACGTCTTGCACCCAATAACGTCTCCATTGTGTGATTTTTTTATTTTTTAAATTTTGGCTTTCGGTTCATAACGACCGTTTAGCATACTACAAAGTTGTATATTTCTGATTATTAATTATGAATTGACTATTGTGTATCTTTCTTATTATTGAGCAGGAATCGACTTTGATGAAAAACTTATACATGTAGGACGAGCACGAACACCCAGCCCCTGAACTGGAGAAATTAACCAGACATAGTTAAAATCCCCGACCCAGCCGGGAGTCGAACCCGGGACCGCAGTGACTAAAGGCCAGCACGCTGACGATTTAGCCATGGAACCGGACCCTTGTATGCTTGGGATGGCATGAACGGCACTCCATGAAGTGATTGGTGAACTGCTCTGCTCCATATTCATAGGGGTTTGATTTTACAAGAAATACCTCACTACGCCATGTTCATCTCCTGATCGTTATCTATTAAATGTCTTCCATGTTTTCGATGAACCTCACGACTTAGTGGGAGTTTCTCCGTTGGTGCGTATCATTCCTTTGGATAGCAGCTTAACATCTCTCCGTTGTAGATGCTAGGAGGCTGGCATTGTTAATAGGAGTAGGTACCTGTACGAACATCTCTTAAAGAAATTATTTACGGGCCTGCTTTGACATACTCAGCATACCTAAGTGTTTTTTATTAATTATTTCTTAAAAATCATTTTCAAATGCCTCCGTTCAGTAAATAGTTTTAAATTTATTTTCTTGTTTGTTTCCACTTTATGTGTTCGGAGCGAATGGTTACTTAGTTGTACTTCCCCCTAAAACAAGAATCACCATCACCACGCAGTCAACTCGCACGGTAAGTTCCGTCAATGTAATACTTCCATAACGAAACAATCAGTATAATATGGACGCTACGGTCACAGTTTCAAAGAGGTAGGCAATAACTTTATAAAACGAAGTGCGCCAGCTTCAGCCTGCACTCACCACCTCGTATCATAATATTTCACAGCGAATATTCTTCCTTGCAAACAGTAGCGGCGCTAAGAAGCTCCCCCCCCCCCCCTCCCGCAATAATTGAAAATGGGCCCTTTGTTTCCTGACAAGGAAAGTTACAAATTTATTCGTAGTACAAGGTTGTATATTATTACAATGAACAGCAATGAGGATAATAATAATAATAATAATAATAATAATAATAATAATAATAATAATAATAATAATAATAATAATAATAATAATAATAATAATAATAATATACAATTTAGTTTTCAAATCCGTAAGAATGAAAATAATACGCTTATACGGTACGAACACACACACACACACACACACACACACACACACACACACACACACACACAAGAAATGCGTATTCCAATTATAGTACCGGTAATCAAAACACGCTGACAGTCACGATATTAAGAAATAATCTCGTTCCTAGGACCAAATAGTTTACTACTGTTTACCACTCAACCGTCCATCGTAGGTCTACGTAACTACACTGACTGCTGAGAGTTATAAACAGGCTCGAAACTTCAGAATTTCAAGTTTAGATAAGGAAGATGTCTTTGTTATCGCATCTTCGCTGGCTACTGGGTTCTGAGAACTTACAACAATCAACAAGGCTTTTGAAGTAATTAGCCAGTTAGTTAAAGTAACTAGCTAATTACTTCAAGAGCCTTAAGTAACTAGCTAATTACTTCAAAAGCCTTGTTGTTGTGAGTGGCAGCAAGGGAGGTTATTATTGGAACAGGTTCGGAAACCCACATTCTTTCAGATGAAAGAAGCTCTGCACCACGACGGTCTAAGTTTGGAATAACCGTCTGTAATACATATAATACTGTGTTGTGTGCTGCAGCTTTATCAATATGTAAAATCACTCTTCAGCTACTGAATTAAGAAACAGTTATTGCCCCCCTCAGAAGCCATGGGCTCCCCCGCCCCGCGGTGTCTGTGGAGTCCTTATCGTCGCCACTGCTTGAAATACCTTCTGTTAAACATAACGCCAGTGGTGCTTGGTGTTAAAGGATCGTTGAAAGTAATCTCTAAATAGTTGGGCTGTATCTTAATTAAGGCCACGGCCGTTTCCATCCCATTCCTGGGCCTTTCCTATACCATCGTCACCATAAGACCTATTGTGTTGGTGCGACGTAAAACAAACAGGAAAAAAAAATAGTTGGGCTTGGGTAGTGGCTTAAGTACGTGCTCTCCCTGATCCCTTTGATTTATACTGTCCCTTACTTATTCTTCAGATAGGAGGCACAGATGTGTGTTTTAAAAGGACTGAGCTAGGGATGGCTTTTGTTTAGTACTCTCAAAACTTGCCTCAAAGCACCCATGCCACGATCATTTTCATAAATAAACTTTCTGGCACCTTCTGGAAGATAATTTGCATAAATATTGAAGTGTATCGGATTTAGAACATTGCTTTGAACAAGATAATTATCTAGTTTATGAATCAGTCAAACGAACGAATCTGTAGCATGTAAAGCCCGTTATGTCGAATGTTTCTCCGTCAGATGGATTGTATATTTGAGTTCCTCGTGGTTAGGGGAGTGCGATAGCGTCATCCGTATTACATGCTTTCATGACCATATCCGCTGCTTCTCACGTCATAAAACTCCTCTGTTGATCTCCAGCCCTGAGGATAGGACATACAGTACATCACTATACCAATGGGCTGGCATTTTCAACAAATACGATTTTGTATTATCATTAATTGTATGGCATACAATAAAACAACAATAATTATACAAGAACAACGTGGATAATTACTTACATACTTCACAAATTAATGTCCAGTTTCCTTAGATACTCCACTGAGTCGTGTGTTACGTGTACAAGATTGCGGAGGTTGCTGTGGTAAGATCTCAAATAACACTCGAGTACAATGTGAGTGATAGTGTGTGTACCAACAGCAGAATCACACGCGGAAGTTGCTAACTTCCTCCACTTGAATAGTGCATCAACACAAACAGGATCCAGGATCCTTCACTTTTATAGGTGGCATACCATGGAATTCTGAAGGAGAATTTGAGTTCCAGTTCAGGCTCCCTTGGTTCATAAGGTCGAAGTTCTGTACATTTTGTAAATTGCATTTGGATTTTTAAATTGCAATAAGAATGGATTTCTTAACATGAAAATAGTCACCGACCATTAACCAAGAAATGGTACAAAACCCATAGCAAGGAAAATTCGCAGTATGTTCAATCGTCCTATCGTCCAGAGAAAATTTCTTTAAATGTAGCTGTACTTTAGTGTTATTTTTTCCGCATCTATCCAGTCACAATTCACGGGATTATAAAAATACTGTTAGTATATATTTAATTTAGTAATGACTGCTGCACCCATAGTTTGTGTACTTCGATGTGTGTCCATGGATCTCTTCTGAGCACCTATAACAGTGCCCGTTCCATTGCTGCGATTAGCGGCGATAATAGAGTACGTAAAGAGAACAAGCGAATAAAATTGGTTACTAGCGAAATTAGTTTCTTTGTCGTTCTTGTTGTGCTACTTCATGAATATGAATGACCTAGCCTCTCTCTTTCTCACCATCTTTTATTTCTGTTTCATCAACGCCCTGACTTCTTCTCCCTGGAGTCGAAAGTAATTCATTCAACAGCAAGGAATTTCCCTTGTGTAATTTATTTTGCACGACAAACTATATGCTAACTGTTCAGAAGTAAGTAGAATATGACAAATATAGCCGTGCTGTTATGGCCATAGACATACACTCATATTTACCATATCAGTAATTATTGTTAATCAAGGAAGAGTTCTGATGTCTCCAAACGTTAAATATAAATCAGTTCTCCTCCACGAAGGATTTTCTGCACTTCGACGTTGTTCCTGTCGTATTATTATTCTGTTGAAAGTTACGTAATGGAAGTACTATATTAACTTAACTTACCGAGCCAGTTGACTGCGAGGTATATGAGCCATGCATGCACTTGTAAACCTGCATTCGGAAGGTGGTGAATTCGGACCCGACCATCCGCACCCCCGAAGGTCGCTTTAACTATTTTCCTATTCTCACACCAGGCAAATTCTACGGCCGTACATCAGTTAAAACCACTGATTCTTCCTTCCCATTCCTGAACCATCGTTGGCCAAAAATCTGTATTCAGTTAGTGCAACGTTAAAATACGACTAAAAACAAAATTACATTTCCTTTACATAATAACGAGAAGACGACGTTTTGTTTCATATTAATATTTATTAGCAATTTAAATTTTCCACGCATTATCCTATGTATAACTAGTTCCTATAAAACACTCTTCTTATTCTTCCTATTGTACCATATCCTCACTGGATGTCGGCAGTCACCAGGGGGATATGGTTCTTGTTTTCAGTAACTCTGAAAAAAGTGGGAGTCCTGATCCCATGCCATTCTTGTAGATTCCGTAGCCAAGATATTGTCCTTCTTCCCCTTCTTCTCCTTCCTTCAAATTTACCTTGTAAGATAAGCTGAAGGAGTCAATATTTATCATTTCGAATGATATGGCCAAAGTACTCTAGTTTCTTCTTTTTGGTGTTGTGCAACTTCTAGCTCTTTGTTCAGGCGTTGGAGTACTTCATTGTTACGTATTGTGTGAACTTATGATATTCTAACCAGGCGTCGGTAGCACCACCTCTCAAGATAAAAACTAACAGGTACATTTCCTCTGGAGGTTGTATGATGAGAGATTTTGGTGCGCTCAGAATTCACAGTTGGTTCAAATCCGAGACATGTTGAGTTAGGCTGTTGTCTCCCGCTTCAGACAGACGCTGCAGTAGTTCATTGTAGATTATGGACAAGTTCAGGCCCGAAATCTAGGGATAAAGAGCGTATCCCTTACGCAAAGGCTTCGGCCAGGTCAGAAATTTTTACCTGAATCTGAAGGTCTGTTTCAAGGTCAACACAGCCTACGCGGCCCAGTTATAGAATGCCAAGAATACCAGCCAAGAGTCCGGCTACATGGCTAAATGGTTAGCGTGCTGGCCTTTGGTCACAAGGGTCCCGCTTTCGAATCCCGGCAGGGTCATAAAGTTTAACCGTAATTGGCTAATTTCGCTGGCACAGGAGCTGGGTGTATGTGTTGTCTCTATCATCATTTCATCCTCATCACGACGCGCAGTAAAATCAAAAGATCTGCATCTGGCGAGCCGAACATGTCCTCGGACACACCCGGCACTAAAAGGCATACGCCATTTCATTTTATTTGAACAGCCAAGAGGATTCGTCGCACTGACACGCCTCTCCTTTGGGCTCAGGAGTGGTCACTTGGTAGGCCAAAACTTATTAGGGCATCATCGCCGTTGTGAGGCAGAAGTAATTGGTCTGCTTCAAGAAGAATTCCTGAATTCCTGAAAATTCCTGCACAGAAGGGATAAAGTATGCTTGAAAGTCGACGAAGTCAGTAAAGCACAGACTTCAATCATACGCCCGTATTACTGCCGTTCATTGTGGCTCGTTGTGGTCATCCCGGTCCTCGCTCGGCTAAAGCACCTTGTAGCCTATATATTTTGAAAATGGAAATCCACAGCCTGTTTCCAGTCATTCGACTGGGTAAGGAATGGAATGAAAGAAGCCCCTATCTAGCAGCGAGGATAGGAATTGTGCCGGCTGCCCCGAAGCCTGTCGCTCTCCTCTAGGGCAATTATTGGTGAATGACAAATGAAATTATATTCGACAGTGTTGCTGGAATGAAATACAACAGGAAAAACCGGATTCCCCAGAGAAAAACCTGTCCCGCCTCCGCTATGTCCAGCACAAATCTCACATACAGTGACCGGGATTTGAACCACAGAACCCAGCGGTGAAAGGCCGGCGTCCTGCCACCTGATCCACGGAGGCAATTTCGCCTATTTATTTGTGCGATGTCATATTTCTTCTTTACAAATCTTCATTTTCCTATTCTGGCAATCATTCAAATCTATATTCCACCACTTCCAAATTTCAAATTTCTACGTAGGCCTAAATGGTATTCAATAAAATATTGTCCGAGCTCTCTCCCGTTACTCTACATACAGGTACAGTTCTAGGATTCCAAGATAGATCTTTTCACTTAACACTCAGCACATTATTGATGAACATATCTGTACTCCTTAAAAGCATTACTTATTAATAACCTGTATTTAGTTCATGTACCCTCCATGCACCTTATCGTGTTTTCTGATATGCGGATTTGAAGAAAGTAAATAATCTGAAGACATTGGCGTGGATGATAATTATATCCTAAAACCCTTCACTCGAGACGACTTAAAAAATACAAAAATATTTTGTTCATCACGTTTGTCCTGCCCTGACTTTTGTAGAATATCACTACTTATTGGTTATTCGTTACCGATAATTTAAATGTGTGATTTGCAAGAAGCGATTAAGGCTGTGCGTTTCAGCTGCCCGACTGAAGATCTGATGCACGGCCAGTTCGCCCAGAAGAATAAATAGTATATACTATCGTAATTAATAGGCACCTAATGGAAGAGGAAAGAAAATATAGTTACTTTTTAGATTGAATATAACGCAATTCAATTACGTTTTGAAGTTTACGGAAGACGAAATCGGGTGTGTAAATTAGCAGAAACTTTAAACTAGCCGTGAGCTAACATCCTGGAGATAGTGGGTTCGAATCCCACTGTCGGAAGCCCTGAAGATGGTTTTCCGTGGTTTCCCATTTTCACACCAGGCAAACGCTGGGGCTGTACTCTAATTAAGGCCACGGACGCTTCCTTCCAACTCCTAGGTCTTTCCTAACCCATTGTCGCCATAAGACCTGTCTGTGTCGGTGCAATATAAAGCAACTAGCAAATAAAAAGTAGGTGTAATAATAGAAGCATTATAACTACCCATTCACTTTATTAAACACTACCTTTTTTATAACATGTTATTTACTGCGGTAATACGTAGTATATTCATTAAGGTCTGAGACTTGACGCCTGGAGGATAGGCACCCACACGACTCTGTGTGTTGCACACGATGCCGCATTACACGGCATGCACGTACACAGAACCACATCCACCCAAAAAATAGTCGCCGTTGGCCATTAACCACTTAAACAGAACCACATCCACCCTCAAAATAGTCGCCGTTGGCCATTAACCACTTAAACAGAACCACATCCACCCTCAAAATAGTCGCCGTTGGCCATTAACCACTTAAACAGAACCACATCCACCCAAAAAATAGTCGCCGTTGGCCATTAACCACTTAAACAGAACCACATCCACCCTCAAAATAGTCGCCGTTGGCCGTTAACCACTTAAACAGAACCACATCCACCCTTAAAATAGTCGCCGTTGGCCCTGATGCACGTTTGCCAACGTTGGCATAGCTCCTGGAAGCACCGCTGAAATGAAACGCCATGTTTCGTCTCCAGTTATTATCCAGTTGAGAAACGTCGGATTATCGTCAGCACTACTGATGAGGTCACCACAAATCGCCATGCGATCATCACAATGGTCTTGCGACAGGATTCGTGGCACATGAGACATGTTGAGGTCATCCGTCAGAATTTTGTGGCAAGTACCATGGCTGACCCCTATTGTTGCTGCGAGATCGTCTACAGATTGGGAGTGGTTAGCACGCACCAACGTTGCAACTTCTTGGATCTTGCGTTCCGTTCGAACTGTTTGTGGCCGACCAGTACGCACATCATCTTCCAAACTGTCCCGTCCTTGCCACCTAAACACAACACTGCGACTCAATGCGTCCTCACCGTAAACCTGCTGCATCATTTCAAACGTTTCGGCAGCGGTTTGGCCTAATTTCTGGCAGAACTTGATGTTTGTCCGTTGCTCAAACTATGACATGTCAAGGTCCGACTGGCGCATTCAAATCACCGTCACAACAACGACCGTACATCTGCTTCCAGTGCATAAGCTCAACTGTCTCTTGCATGGACGAGAGACTAACTGGCATGGTAACATACCACGGTGCCACCTATGCGCTATAGTGCACCATAGTGCCATCACGCGGTCATTCTCAGAACTTAATGACTGTACTACGTATAATGTTGAACTGTGTTTGTGTGAATATAGTATCATTTAAAAATCAATAATCAAGTTTTGCACGGGAGAGTGAGATCTTGGTGCTTCAGAAGATTCAGCTAAACTACCTAAAGCTACTTATACTGTAATTATTACATTGATTTTATTTTGTATATCAAATTGTGCTGAAATGAACAAATTATTAAAAGCACACTCTTCCTGCTTTGAGCTCATTGATGATGTCGTTAACCTTATAAGGCGTTTTGAGGAATATACACGCAGTATGATTGTTGAATATTGCTACTCCAAACATGATAGCTGATGTTATCGTGATGAGAATACACGGCCAAAAATGCGTAGAAGACTTCTGCCATCCTTCTCTACGTCTCGTCGACGCAAGAAATGGACCAGAAACTCTGGTTAGGTAATGTTCATCTTATTGAATGCAAGCTCGATTGTTCATCGAGTTGTGAGAGAAGTTTGAAACGAGGAAACTAATTCTTGAGAAGCTCATTACCCTGTGGTTTACTAAGCTTACCACATAATTCTATACTTTTGAGAACAAAGACCGCATGTCATAGAGGTAACCACTATATCCTACTTACAGCCGAGGCTACTACAAGTAGAATATTCTACTCTCTACAGGTCCCTGGGACTTCATTACCTGTAGCCTATGAAGATGGCTTGTGTTTTAAATCGTATTTTTCTATTATTATTGTACCGGGCGGTACACCTCTACACCGTTTATTTAAAAGTTGCGCCAGTTGAAACTCCTCTTCTGGAGGAAGGTTGAACTTTATCTATTCTATTAATTCTCTACTTTCTCAGAAGATGTCACCACGTGGAAAATTTTGAGTTTTTGAACTGTGTCACTTTTGATGTGTTTTTGTTTCGCTTGAAGTAAGAAGTGTGAACTTTCTCTTCTAGAGGACACTACTGAAGATCAACAATAGCGCACCCTAGTGCGGAGTCAAAGAACTATTTTGTTGGAGAAAATTTTATTTCAAAAGTTTGTTTCTTGTTAAATTTCTTTCTGTTATTGTTTAAGTTGGCTGTATACCCCTCTTTTTCCCCTTGTTTTAGATTTATCCAATCCCGAATTTCTTTTAGTAATTTCTGACCAATCTGGTGTATCTTCCCCCAACTTGTATCTGTTGCGGGGTCCTATCCAATAAAAACATTGTGGGCGCGTGTTTTCATTCCCCTAACGCCTAGAAACTTCCGCGAGAGTATATAAACTGCTGATTTTAGGGTCTCCGGGCCACTTCTGTTCCATCTTTCAGTGTATTAAGTACATAGCAGGAGGCGGGAAGCGCCTCTTTCCTCGGCGGCGGTCAACAATAAGGTAATGGCCGATTAATAAATTTTTTCTTTTCTTGCTCAGCAGTTTAACTTTCGGGGCGGGTTCTAAGCGTTCAACCATGTAACCTTTTCCTAAAATGTAAAAACAACTGGTATCTATTCTATTTTAAAACGACATATCGGGATAGAGAGTGCTTAACCCTCTCGAGCTCCCACTCACATCGTCTTGAGGTGAACTTATTCTCTCAACCAATTCTTCCGTAATGTAATGTAAATTGCTATTAAGTCACCTCTGTAGTATGGGATTAGCCCTTGTAATAACGGCCTAGTGCCAAAGTAGGTTTTAAAATCAAAGTGTATTAGGAGTGCAAGTTCGCCTCCTCTCAAATTGTTTTAGAGGTCATTCAATTAACCTGCTTTTCATTTAATAGACCTCAGTAGATTGGGTATTTTACCCCTGTGTTTATGTCCGTTGAGGACAACTTGAAGGTGGAGTTTGGTGTGGCCTAGGAGAGGCTTAAATTAAAAAGTGTGTGGCTCTTTTGGAAACGGAGTGTTGTATGCCTCGAGGAGGCTTTACTGTGTAATTTGGAGCAAGTGCTCCAGGGTTTGATTGGGGTCTTCTGCCCCTTTGTTAAAATTTGTATATCGGAAAGTTGGGCTAGTTGCTCAAAAATTGTGAACTCAGGGCTCGAAGCCCAAACTCTGTAATCCCTGTAATTGTACATTTCAAATTGTGTTTCGGCTACTAAGTACCTGTTCTTTGTTATTACTTAATATTGAAAAGGAAATATAACCTTGTTAACTTTTACATTAACTTTGATTCCGTAGTTTGAGAACCATTCACGCCCGCACCTTCTTACACCTCTACCTACCACCAAAACTCGGTAACAAGTGGTAGCAGAGCGTGGTTGAATGGGTCTCAATTTAGCCCCTTTTGACGGCTAAACATTGTTTGTTCCGAACTCTAACCATTTTCTCAGTTGCTGGAATTTTTTGATTTTTTTCAAGTTGTTCTGTCATCATGCCCGGCCCTCGCGATGTTCTCCTTCTTAACTATTTGCGCAAGGAGGAGTTGATCTATGAATTGACTATTAGAAATGTACAATCTGGAGGCACGGTTGCAGTAGACACTAACAAGCTTAGAGAGTCCCTTGATTTGCCCATTTCCATCCCCAATTTGGGAGAGAAAGAAATTGACGACTCTCTTTCCACGATCACGGAGAATATTACTGGGCTAGCTTCTGTAGTTAGTTTTTTTGATGAAAATGATCCGTCTCCAAATCAAATTAAGCGTGTGCAAGGCAGGCTATATCATTTTTCGAATAGGGTTAACGATCTGTTGTCTCTAAAACTGAATGACGTTCAGAGGAAGGAAGCTAGTACGCTCCTGGAAAATATTTCCGAGTTATCTAGTAAGGTCACTCAATTGTTAACTGGGGAAGTTCCTCCCAAATCTGATCAACCCACTATAGTGAATCCAGGTAGTGAGGAAGCGCCTCCCAAGGGAGAAGTTAATAGGATAACCGTTGCTGCTCAAACTATCCCTGCCCCATTGGACAACGAATCTGAACGTCGTGCATCATTGAGTAACATCCGTTCTGAATTGACTTCCTTGCCATTGAAACCTTTACCTACTATGTCACCCGGATTTAGTAGCTTGCCTCATCCATTGGCAATGTTGCTCAGAGGTATATCCAAGTTTTCTGTTAATACCACCAGTGACGTAATTTCATTTTTAAGATTTCTAGTGGAATTTCAGGATCATGCCCTGGTTTTTTCTCTGTCTCCATGTCAAATCTTGCAAATTATCTATCCGTATGCTATTGGTATTCTCTCCGACAAAATAGTAAGAGCCATAGCTGAACAGTCATCTATTGAAGATTTTCATGCACACTTGCTTGCAAACTTTATTCCCGCCCGCGCGAGGTCATCTCTGATTCAAAAGTACTATTATCGAGTACAGAGGTTGGATGAAAACTTGGCTGATTTCATACAAGACATTAAGTTTTATACCAGGGTGTTTGCTCTTCACTTCCCTGAGGATCAAATTATACAAGCTATTGTGGAAGGCATTTCACCATCTTATAGGTCATACTTGTGTTTTGCGGCGTGCCCGCAAACTTTCTCTGAACTTGAAGCGTTGGCCGTCTCAGCGGAAGGAGTTAGATACGCCGATTCTTTGCGTGTAGCGAAAGAACCCCCGCCTTCCTTCAGTAACACTCGGCCTCCACCTCGCCGACCAGTCACGCCCCGTAAATGTTATGCTTGCGGGTCGCCTGACCATCTTCGCAGTAAATGTCCATTAGTCAAAAGTAGTAGGGGAAATAATGGAGCTGGTTCAGCACAAGGCTGTTTTAAATGTGGGGCCTTCTCACATATCGCCAAGAATTGCCCAAACTCAAATAGCACCCCCTCCTGCTCAACTTCTGGTGCAAATTCCACCTATGCCAATAATAAAAAGTGACTAGTGGCTTCGGCTGAGTCGCCTAATCAATCTTCCCGAGACTCAGCCCCTAGTAAACAGATTGTAAATGCAGAGAACGATCAGCCTTCAAGTTCATCTTTTGAATGCCCTAAAGAATGTCTTAGGATTGCGGCGGATACCCCCGCACCTGTTCCTTTTCTTAAGATTGAGGTAAATAACGAGCCTATAACAGCTCTCTTAGATTCAGGTAGTGTTTGTTCGATTATTGCGGCTGAATGGTATTCTAAATTGAAAACGGTTTGTAAACTTCCTGACTATGTCTCTTCTCCTGTTCAATACGTTTCGGCTAATTCATCTCCATTAGAAATTCTAGGTTCCTTACTGGTCAAAATTCGTGTTTTTAAGTTTACATGGAAAGTTAAATTGTTTGTGGCCAAGCAATTGTCTTGCCCCATTATATTGGGAGCTGACTTTATTTCTCACACTGGTCTTGTGCTCGATCTGCAGTCTAGGTCGTGCACATTCAAATTTGCTTCTAGTTGTAAAATCCCACTATTAAAGTGTAATTCTGTGTCATGTTCTTCTATTTCGCCTATCCAGGATGAGATGTTGTTAGACCTTAGACATCTACCTGAGGAGCAGGCTGATAGTATTCGCAAACTGTGTCAGTCGTTTCCCGAGGTGTTCTCTGATACTCTTGGTGTCACTGACCTTATTGAATACAAAATTGAGGTTACGGATTCGATTCCTGTCCGTTTTCCACCGTATAGGCTATCTCCACCTAAAATGAAGGCTCTGAAGGAAATCATCGATCAGATGTTGAAGGACGGTATTATTAGGCCCTCTAAGTCAGCGTATTCTTCGCCTATTTTTCTAGTACCGAAACCCCAAGGAGGTTTCAGGCCTGTCATTGATTACAGGGCTCTCAATCGGAAGGTGGTGTTACAATCTGTGCCCCTTCCCGACCTTCATTCTTGTTTTTCATGGTTTCGTAAGGCCAAGTTCTTCACCATCTTGGACTTAAATCAGGCCTATAATCAAATTCCCCTTGCCGAAGAGTCTAAACACCTTACAGCGTTTGCCACGGACTGGAATTTATACGAATACAACCGCGTGCCTTTCGGGCTCCCCACGGGGGCAGCTGTGCTCACTAGGCTACTAGATAGGGTCTTCTCCGACATCAAATTCGAGTACTTATATCACTACTTAGATGATGTCGTAGTATTTTCAGAGACTTTTGAAGAACACCTAGATCATCTGCGAGAAGTTCTCGATCGCCTTCGTAAGGCTGGGTTAACTGTTAAGTTGTCCAAGGTTGCCTTTGCTAAGCCCTCTATGTCATTCCTAGGGCATATTGTGTCACCCGATGGTGTAGCAGTCGATCATTCTAGAACACAGGCCATCCGTGATTTTAAACCTCCCAAGGACATTAAAGGTATCGCCAGGTTCATTGGTATGGTGAATTTCTTCAGAAAGTTCATTCCTAACTTTGCTAATAGAGCGGCGCCCTTAAACCTTCTTCGTAGGAAAGGCATCAAATTCGAGTGGGGACCTTCTCAACAAGCCGCTTTTGAAGACCTTAAATTAGCTCTTTGTAATGCCCCTGTACTTGCTATGCCTGATTTCTCGAAGAAATTCATCGTCCAAACCGACGCGTCGTCGTCAGCAGTAGCTGCAGTCCTTCTTCAAGAGACTGAACTAGGGAGGCGACCCATCGCCTATGCGTCTAGGACATTGTCGGCTCAAGAAGCCAAGTATTCCATCTATGAGCTCGAAGGTTTGGCAGTCTTATTTGCCTTAGAAAAGTTCCGTCTCTATCTGGAACACGTTAAATTCGACCTGGAGACAGATAATCAAGCCTTAAGCTGGGTCTTAGGTAGGCCGCGTCGTACTGGTCGTATAGCCCGCTGGGCTATTCGTATTTCCGCCTTCCAGTTTGATGTTAGACATATCAGAGGTACCGAAAATGTTGTTGCTGATGGACTCAGCCGTATGTTTCATAACGACGTAGAGACCCACGAACCGGTCGACAGTTCATCACCTTCCGAGTCCATACTATCTGGTGTTAATGCCATCTTAACAGATGCTCCCATGCTTTTTAGGGATATTGAGAAATACCAACGTGAAGATCTGACGCTGGCTCCGATAATGGAAACCCTTTCTTCTGGGGAACATGCTGTCCCTTATGTTCTGAGGAATGGTGTTCTATGTTGCCCTTCGAGGCATGATAAGTTGATGAAAGTTGTTGTTCCAGCGGTTCTTGTACCTATGATCTTCAAATACTATCATGAGACCCCATTGGGGGGGCATCTTGGAATCTTTAAAACTCGTGAAAAGATTCGTGAAATGTTCATATGGAAAGGTATGGACGGTGAAATTCGGGAACTTGTAAAAGCTTGTAAATCTTGTTTGATCAGTAAACCCACCATGTCCACTAAAGTAGGCCTTTTGTCTTCTCATCAAACGTCGCGCCCCATGGAACGCCTGTATATTGATTATGTAGGACCCTTCCCCCAGTCGAAGGGAAATGCCAACAAATTCATCTTTGTATGTGTAGATGGTTTTACCAGATTTTCTTGGTTATTTCCGACTAAGCTGGCTACCGCTCAGTCCACCATTACCTGTCTAAATTCTATTTTTGCTTCTTTTGGTCCGTGCCAATATATTGTATCTGATAATGCTAAGGCGTTCACATCAAATCTTTTTCGTAAATTCTGTTTTGACTTGTCCATCTCTCATGTAACCACTTCTGCTTATTACCCTCAACCATCTCTGGCTGAACGGGTTAACCGTAATCTCAGGTCCGCACTCATTGCCTATCATCATGAAGATCCTTCCAGGTGGGACACGTCCCTGCATTGGATAGCTTTTGCTTTGAATTCGGCGGTTCATGAATCTCACAAGTTCACTCCAGCTTCTTTAATGTTCAAGTTTGTTCCCAACTCGCCGCTCTCTAACCTCTGGTCTCTGAATGACATTCTACCCGAGATAATAGATCCGGACAACATTAAAGATCTTTGGAAGAAGGCTAAAGCCAATCTTAAAGTGTCTCATGAAAAGGTTAGGGAAAGGTATGATCGTGGACGGAGACCCACCCCTTTGAAGGTAGGTGACCAGGTTATGGTCAAGAATTTTGTTCCCGCGGGCAAGCTTGCCCCCAGATTCCATGGGCCATGCATCATTCTCGATTTTCTCACACCGGTTACATTGTTACTAAGCAATCCAGCCACCGAGAGGATATTTAGGGTTCACCTGTCACAGGTGAAACCGGTGTAAATTTAGTTTCAACTTGCTTCATATAATTTGAAAGGATATGAAGGTTATATTTTTTTTTTTTTTGAGTTTCACTTTTAAGGCATTCTGCCCCTTCTGTAATATTTTGGTTTTAGATGTAAGCCTTGTGTAAAATCTGCCCCGACCCGTTAAACTGCCATCCTGTTCTTGCCACGGCCATTACCACGCTCCCGTCTCCTGCTCCACCTTACACTGTGGCTTCATAATAGTAAATGCCATGGATATCTACACGCCGCTGGCCCCTCAACCTCTCCACAAGCCTGTACCCTCAAAGAAGATGATAGTCCAACACAATTCTGCCGCCTAGCTTTAATGTTTTAGCGCCCCCGCAGCCGCGCAGCGCCGTGCAGCGACTGGGGAGGGGGATGGGCCCCCTCCTCTCCAGCGAGGACGACATGTGCACGGCGAGCCGGAACTCTCCTCCCGGCCAAGGCTGATGTGCGGCGCACGACCTGCTACTGGCCCGCAGCCTGTATATGTTCACCGCGGGCGCGGCGTGCTTCAACACCTCTGCTCCCCTCATAGTGCGGGCGAGCGGTATCTCAGGGTACTTGAGGTGTCCGAGCGGCCTCCTTTTGGACGCAAGCTGCAACGGCCGGTCCGGCCATCCAACTTCATCAACATCAACTACATGGACAGTTACTATAAGAGATAACTACATTTGGGAATTCAACAGCAATATTTGGTGGACCGTGCAAAAAATTTTTCTTCACTTCTAAGTATTAAAAGTTTATCTTCAGAAATTCAAATTCTACAACTTAAAGACTTTCATTCACCTGCAACAACAACATTTTGAAACTGAATTAAGAAATCTTGTAAATGCTTCTGCTATCTATCTTCGTATCAACATCATTACTTGGACTTTGTTTCAAACTGATTTCATGTGTCACCCCTGGAGGAACTTTTGGGGGGGGAGGTCTGTACCGGGCGGTACACCTCTACACCGTTTATTTAAAAGTTGCGCCAGTTGAAACTCCTCTTCTGGAGGAAGGTTGAACTTTATCTATTCTATTAATTCTCTACTTTCTCAGAAGATGTCACCACGTGGAAAATTTTGAGTTTTTGAACTGTGTCACTTTTGATGTGTTTTTGTTTCGCTTGAAGTAAGAAGTGTGAACTTTCTCTTCTAGAGGACACTACTGAAGATCAACAATAGCGCACCCTAGTGCGGAGTCAAAGAACTATTTTGTTGGAGAAAATTTTATTTCAAAAGTTTGTTTCTTGTTAAATTTCTTTCTGTTATTGTTTAAGTTGGCTGTATACCCCTCTTTTTCCCCTTGTTTTAGATTTATCCAATCCCGAATTTCTTTTAGTAATTTCTGACCAATCTGGTGTATCTTCCCCCAACTTGTATCTGTTGCGGGGTCCTATCCAATAAAAACATTGTGGGCGCGTGTTTTCATTCCCCTAACGCCTAGAAACTTCCGCGAGAGTATATAAACTGCTGATTTTAGGGTCTCCGGGCCACTTCTGTTCCATCTTTCAGTGTATTAAGTACATAGCAGGAGGCGGGAAGCGCCTCTTTCCTCGGCGGCGGTCAACAATAAGGTAATGGCCGATTAATAAATTTTTTCTTTTCTTGCTCAGCAGTTTAACTTTCGGGGCGGGTTCTAAGCGTTCAACCATGTAACCTTTTCCTAAAATGTAAAAACAACTGGTATCTATTCTATTTTAAAACGACATATCGGGATAGAGAGTGCTTAACCCTCTCGAGCTCCCACTCACATCGTCTTGAGGTGAACTTATTCTCTCAACCAATTCTTCCGTAATGTAATGTAAATTGCTATTAAGTCACCTCTGTAGTATGGGATTAGCCCTTGTAATAACGGCCTAGTGCCAAAGTAGGTTTTAAAATCAAAGTGTATTAGGAGTGCAAGTTCGCCTCCTCTCAAATTGTTTTAGAGGTCATTCAATTAACCTGCTTTTCATTTAATAGACCTCAGTAGATTGGGTATTTTACCCCTGTGTTTATGTCCGTTGAGGACAACTTGAAGGTGGAGTTTGGTGTGGCCTAGGAGAGGCTTAAATTAAAAAGTGTGTGGCTCTTTTGGAAACGGAGTGTTGTATGCCTCGAGGAGGCTTTACTGTGTAATTTGGAGCAAGTGCTCCAGGGTTTGATTGGGGTCTTCTGCCCCTTTGTTAAAATTTGTATATCGGAAAGTTGGGCTAGTTGCTCAAAAATTGTGAACTCAGGGCTCGAAGCCCAAACTCTGTAATCCCTGTAATTGTACATTTCAAATTGTGTTTCGGCTACTAAGTACCTGTTCTTTGTTATTACTTAATATTGAAAAGGAAATATAACCTTGTTAACTTTTACATTAACTTTGATTCCGTAGTTTGAGAACCATTCACGCCCGCACCTTCTTACACCTCTACCTACCACCAAAACTCGGTAACAATTATTATTATTATTATTATTATTATTATTATTATTATTATTATTATTATTAATATTATTATTATTATTAAAAAGCCTCCATGGCTCAGGAGGCTGGGCGCTGACCTCTCACCCCTGGGTTCCGTGGTTGAAATCCCGGTCACTCCATGTAAGATTTGTGCTGGACAAAGCGGAGGCGGAACTGGTTTTTCTCCGGGGACTCCTGTTTTCCCCTGTCATATTTTATTCCAACAACACTCTCCAGTATAATTTCATTTAATCCGTCAGTCATTAATCATTGCCCCAGAGGAGTGCGACAGGCTTCGGCAGCCGGAACAATTCCTATCCTCGTCGATAGATGGGGGCTTCATTCATTCCATTCCTGACCCGGTCGAATGACTGGAAACAGGTTGTGGATTATTATTATTATTATTATTATTATTATTATTATTATTATTATTATTATTATTATTGTTTTACGTGAATGCATGTTCTCTTGTATTATAGCTTTCATCCAGACTGATAAATCTTCATTTTATTTTTCGAAGAAAAAAGTGCCGTCTAAATACTGTCTCTCAGCTGTGTTAAAAGCCGAGGATTTTTATCGATTTCTGTATCTTTTATGGCAACGACTTGGGGAGAGGAGATATGGGGATGTCGTGTGAAGGATGTCTCTGAACCGCTCTCTTCTTTAGTACATTCAGCAAGTGCTTAGCGCTCGTGAGCTTCGTGCGAACTATGTTCCTGCCCATTGAAACGGAAGTGCGATAGCACTGAAGACACAAGAAGGTCCCGCAGACAAGACCTATGCGAACTTCACTAAGATCTACATCAGGAAATTGTCATTCCACTGTTTAACTCCAAAGTAAGTTCAGATTTATGGGTGTTGAAATATTTGGCGGCCATTTCCTGTGCGTAACTGGATGGCATTATTGTTCGAGTACGAAATGCAAGTTTCGCACTTATTATAATTTTTTGTACACAGAAGGAAAATGTCTCTTAGAATAAGTATTTTGGGTGTTCGTTACCAACTCAGATTATATAGTAAGACTGTTATCGATGACTGCATCCCATGTTTCATCTTTCCTAATCATTGCAGGTGTACTGTGAGTTTGTGTGAAATATAATTCGAGCCATTTTACGATGTATCTTACTTTTTCATCCGTGATATACAGAGTGGTCGAAAAGAACGTGAACCGGGTATATCAGCGTTAGAGGGTAGCTCATGTTGATAAATTATTTTCAAGAAATAATTTGATATCGTGTTCCGTTGTTATTTTATCAGCTGCTGAATTTAGCCAATCAGATTGCTTCGCAGCCCATTTGACTTAAGACCGGCATGAGAGCATCAATTGAACAATAAAACTTCGCCAGGGAAAGGGTTTGAATACAGACCTCCGAGATGACAGGCAAGTAAGCTACGGTGACACTGGCTGAAATCAACGGTGTATTTGATGCTGATTTCTCAGCATGGGTCTCAAGCCGTTCTTAAGTCACGTGCAGATTTAGCAACAGTGCCGCGCAAGTCCATTTGAATTCGTCCGCGAAGTGATCTGATTGGCTAACTTCAGCAGCTGATAAAGTGACAACGGAACAAGATATCGAATTATTTCTTTAAAATTATTTTTCAGCATGACCAACACTCTAACACTCATATATCCTGTACATGACGTTTCTGACCACCCTGTATTTTCCTAAAATTATTTATGCTCTGACCATATTAGTACTGTAGGAGTAATAGGTCACTTACACCGACACTAACAGTCATGATTTGAATGCCCCGATATTTTTAATGTGCAAGTGGTGAAGGTGGTGATTTAAGAGGAAGTACTTCTGGGCAACCATCCTACATTAACACTAGTCAGAGGGAAAGTCGAATAGGTATGACACTGCGAAAAATGAAGGTATTGGACGGGAAGGGCCACGAAGGGCGTAAAAATGAAAGGCTCTGAAAACTTAATACCTTCGGAGTCGGAAGAGAACAAGCATTGATGAAGAGAGGTCGGAAAGAAAAGACAAAAGCTTAGCGTCTGACACAAGTAAGTCGAAGCAATGCCAGACTCAGGTAGTGGAGCTGTGGTCGCCAACCCACGCTCCAAATTCAGATCCCCTGGTTCCCCTTCAGTCGCCTTTTACGGCAGGCAGGGCATACCGGAGAGTTAAAGTTCTATGTTTCCGATCAAAAATAAGGATTTCTTTTCCGTTGAATCTTTCACATCACCACTCTGTCAAGTGTTGATTTTTTCGAATAATAGTAGTGCGGCTATATGTGTTGATTTTCGGGGCAAATAATTTATTAACCCAGGATTTGCCAGAATAACGACTGAAAGTTTTCCAGTAACACATCTTTATCATATGAACAAAGCTCCCATGACATTTGTGTTGCATACTACTCTCGACTGCTCCTGACTTCCCTTTGTAGACGTATAACTCGTATTAATGAAGCTCTTTTCCAACCCTTTGAGTGTGCTGTGTTCTTGGTAACTTAATATAAATGTTGGTTTGAGGATTATGTACGAAATGTGAAAATCATCTTCTTAGGCCGTATCTTTTCCGGATATAGGCAACCATCCTTACAGTGTTTCTTTACTAACCGCAGCTCGGGGTGACTAAGTAGGCATCCCATACATCACTGATACATGTGGGATATTTGTAAGTAGAAAGTACGGCGCTCGTGGGCAATTAATTAATACATATTGTCTGTTTTCGTCGCTAGCTATGCACCAATGCCATTATGGTCGAAATCCTCACCGATGCAAATGAAATAGAAGGTCATGCTCCTGTCATTTGGATTGCATGGTAATCTGTAGATCTCTTGGCATTTTATATTATCAGTCTCGTAAAAGTCCAACTACTTGTTGCTGTTGCATATAGCAATAATAATAATTGTACCCCTTAACTCAAAGCGAAGGAAAAAAATAGCACATTGTGTTTTGTTTTTAAACGGGTTGTTTACAAAGCATATATTTAGATATAAAAGAAATCACTTAGAGAGGATATCATGCAGTAAAACCACAAAGTATTTTACAATGGTAGATACCAAACAACGTCGTTCATTCAAATTTCTCCCGGTCTGCAATGCGTGACTGTATCAAATCCTTTCCAGAATGTCTATTCTCCCTGAATGAGAACAACTTTCTAGTTACATTTATTGAAAATGGAATTAGCTTTCATAATTACCAATTGTGTGTGAACACTTACTTTCTACACCTTTAAGACTATATAGTCTGGTAGTTCCCTCATTATTGCCAGACTAAATTTGTTCTAACGACAGTCATTAACCACTCAATTGGTCGCGTTCTCAATTAAATTCACGCACATCTCATTGGCTTTTTCTCCTTACTGCTAACCTTCTTTTCTCCTTTTACGTGCTTTACCCACTGCAGTTAGCTGAAACGAATCTAAGATCTCATTTACTTGTATTTAACACACATTATAAACTTGGGTAGGTTAATAATGACAATTTGCCTATGCTCGATTAAAGTAAGAAAACTCTTTGTGCTCTTTACTTCAATGTCTCTTTTTGCCTATTTTTTCAAATATTATTTTATTTATTACTAATACAGGGCCAAGGTGTTAACGTTACTCCGTAGGTTAACTGATTTCTGTAAACTTAGAAATGACTATCAACGCATCTTGTATCTTTATATCGATCTGTTTCCAGACCGACTTGGTTGTATGAGAGTTAAAGCTAGGTGGACTCAGGATGTTATATACAAAAGTCGGAAGTTACGGACATGAAGGTAGTGAAAATGATTGTCGGTACAGATGGGGACAATAGCACGAAGATACTCGGAATAAAAGAGATAAATGCGAAGTTAGGAGTGAACTCAGTGGATGAAGCTGTGATGGGGTTATATGAGGCGAATGAAGGAGGATAGTGTCCCGGAGGGGGTAGGAATGAGACGGACTCGGCCATGGAGGACAAGAGTAGCAAAGGGAGACCAATTAGACTGTTCATGACGAAGAGAAGTCAATTACAGAACAAAAATGGCCAGTCGTAACCGGGTGGTATCCGCTCTGATTTCGCGTCGGATGCCCTACCGATTGTATTAGCGTGACCAAAGTCATTCTCGTCCTCTTAGCAGGTTGCGAGAAAGTTCGCCGTGCGGCGAGGGTCGTGCAGCTGTGAGCTTGAGTTGATGTAAATGCTTCCCTTTTTGTCATTTACCTAAGTTTCTGGATTAACTTGACCAAAACACGGGTTCAACCTTAAACCTTTAAAGCATAGTGGTCACAAGGAGTAACCACCATTTTGGTGCCAGTTTTTGCGCAACCTGCATAGTGATTTCGCATCATTGCCATCTTGCTGCATTCACTAATCATTGGAAATAGTAGGAAAACTCATTAAAAAAATATGTTATTGGCAGCCTGCACGTAGGATGCTAAAAGGTTAGTTTTTTCCACCTATTCAATACATATAAATTTTATAAATTAGGAATTTATTATTGATTCCACTTGAGACATGTTTCGCCCTTCATTGAGGGCATCATCAGTCAAAATATCACCTCAAGGTAAAAAATCAGGTAACTGGTTAGTAGTTGACATGTACAAATTAATACATATTATTAATACAATTACAAAAATTAAGTATAGGAAATAGTTGTGCAAAAGTGATGGTTGAACATATAGGTTTATAGATGAAAAGTCGGCACCAATGCCTAAAATTAACATAGTAGAGTTCGGCAGTGGTGCTCTGGAGAAACAGTTGACGCAATCATAGGAAAATAAAAAGTTAAAAATATTTACATTAAAACAATTAAGGGAGAAAAGGTGTAGTGTTCGGCGTCAATGTTTGTAACCAAAAATTAATGTCAAAGGTTGGTAACTATACAGTATTTACATTGTTCAATTGAACAGTTGAGATAAAGTTTTAAAAATATTTACATTATAACATTCAGCGTAAATGTTTGTAATAAAAACTAATGTCAATAGTTGGTAACTATATAGTAATTACATTATCTAATTGAATAGTTGAGAATTTACAAATATATACATAATTACACATGAGCAGCTGGTGTGCAAGGATAAAAAAATTTTAGTACCAAGTGCGTCCTGATGTTTTAGAGGTTGGAAGAAGGAATTAGTATTGACATTTCAGAAATATGTAGAACAGTTTATTTTAGTTAAAATCACCGGGGGTAGGGAAATATTTCATAGGCAAATGAGGTTTTATAGGCATCAAGCTGGAAGTTTTTCAGTTGCAGTGCCGAGATCGGTACGGAGACTGGTCAGTGTGGATGGAGATTCATGGGTATTCCGTGCGTACATGTCAACTACTAACCAGTTACCTGATTTTTTACCTTGAGGTGATATTTTGACTGATGATGCCCTCAATGAAGGGCGAAACATGTCTCAAGTGGAATCAATAATAAATTCCTAATTTATAAAATTTATATGTATTGAATAGGTGGAAAAAACTAACCTTTTAGCATCCTACATTCAGTATCTTCAATACGGATAGCAATGATTTTTATCACTTGCAGCCTGCACGTACTAATAAGGTAGTTCTTTATGACTTTAATGTATAGAGTAATGATAGCTCTCGTACTATTATTCTTGTTCTTTTGTAATATAACAGTTTCAGGAGAGTTTCTTTGTTTTGATTGTGTCATAGTAATTTTAGAACACATTCAAATTGCAGGAGTATTACTCTGTGATTAATGCTAGTATCAGTACGATCATATATAAGCGGTTTCAGTGCAAAACCACTATGAAGGTAAGTGTTTGTAATAATTTAATATAATGTAATGCAGTGTGGCTGCCAGAAGGCATATTATTCTTCAGTGTAGCACAAGAAACAATCACACCGCAGCAAATGTATAGTTGCACTTTGTCTCACTGAGGCCAAGAACTGCTTCTTGCGTATTACACCAAGCAGTGTTGATGTGCATTACGAATAGATCAGGATGAGGCTGATTTGTATTTTTTGGTTCTCATTATTCCCGACAAAACACTAATAATTAAGTAGGCTAACAAGAGACATAATAACAACCCCAACTGTTGAACAAGCATGGCCCCAAGTAGACCCATTCGAAATAATATTAATAAATTAAATGAGTAGCCCTCCAGTTGTACATGATATAAAGTTCAAAGTTCCATCTGAAAAAATTGTAACAATAACTTATGAAAAATAATGTACAGATATGAATACTTCATGTTATTAAGTTCTACAGTAGTTTATAGATATTCATGATGAACTGCTAAAAGTTATTCATTGCTAATATATTCATAATAATGAAGACAGCATTTTCAGTTTATTTTGTTCTTTAAGAATACTTATTTCGTAGAAACTGATTGTAGACTTTTAAATCCTTGTATATCAATCACAGTCAAATTTGCGTAATTAAGTCCGTATTAGCTGATTTTAATAATCACTGAGAGACTTTGTAGAATGCTGGGTTGTTTGGATAAAACATTGCAGGTATTTTGTAGACATATAACACAGTGGATTGGAACGCCGTTGAAGACTTTTTGTTTACCTCGTGAAGAATGTCGCTGTTTGTAAAGCTAGCACGTGCAGGGAACACTTTATTAACGTCTCAGAACATGTTTGTATCCAATGTGTCTAACTTCAAGTTCGAAAGTCTGGAGGCAGAAATTCCTTGCAAACGAAATATAGGAAGCGTGTTGGTATTTGCTTCCTTGTTCTGTGACAATTTGTAGCTGACAGCAGGCGTGACTGCAGTTCTTGAACTGAATTGAATTACCTCCACAGTTCGCAATTCACGACTAAAGCACTTACGTTTAGATACTATTTTCTTTATACTATATCAGTAACAAGGGAATTGTTTGGGTTGATCCAAACCGATTGCAATGAAAGTTGCTAGAATGATCAACTGAAAGATCATACAGTTAATGGCAATAGTCATTCTGCCAATATATAACATTTACGCAAATAAAATGGTATATTTTCCCGCGGTTTTATATGTAACGTGATGAATCGAAGGCATCGATTGCAACGAAACCTAGTACCAAATAAAAGCAAAGTCATCATCGTACAGGCCATGAAGGCCTTTGGAGAGGTGGAAGGTAAAGGCTTCCACTATCCGTAACCTCGGCACTTGGTGAGGTACAGTGGCTAGCTCTACGCCTGGCTGCCTCTGCCCCCAGGAATTATCCTGGTACTCATTTTTGGTGTAGGCTTAGTGAAGCTGCCATGTGCACCTCCGGAAGTGGAAATCTCGTTTCTTAAATTTTACGACTTCCTGACGGGGATTCGAACCCACGTCCATCCGGGCGAACCGAGCACGCCTTTACCGCCTCGGCCAGGCAGCCCCTAACGAACCGTAGTAGGATGATCAATTAAAATGACAGAACGCCGTTGTTACTTGGGCCGTCCAAGGCATGACGAAGTTAGCGATTCCGTAGAGGAATCCGGCAATTTCCTCATTTATGGTAATAAAAGTTTATATTAATAGCATACACGTTTATACGGTATACAGAGTTTCCTTGAAATAGCTTCCAATATTTACAGAGAAGGCAGGACGTAGCAAAAGAAGGAACAAAGATCCCATAAACATTGCTCGCAAAGCCAATATCTTCAGTGTTATGGCCCACTACTACTATCATCAATGTTCACCATCTCTTTGATCTACTCTTTACAACATGTGCTCGATGTGATCGCCACCCGTTCCAATACAGCCTTCCACCCTCTGTCGCAAAGAATCGCGCATTGGTTGGAACATCCCTGACTGTTGCCAGATTGCACCACAGGCATTGAATACTCGTTATCGTAGTATATCCGTATCATTTATGGGTACCGCATGCACCATCGTCTTTTCATGTCCTCAAAGGAAAAACTATTAAAGGTTAAGTTCAGGCGAACGGGCAAGCCAAGCTACTGGCCTCTCTCGACCAATCCATCGCTCATGGAAGACCTGTGTTGCTAGGTGTCGCCTAACTCAACGATGAAAATGAGCTGGTGTCCCATCACACATGCACCACATCTGCAGTCGTTTACGACCAATGTTTACGTAGGAACGTATTTCCGTGCTCTATTCCTGGGGCCGCTTTTAGTCGCCTCTTACGACAGGCAGGGAATACCGTGGGTGTTATTCTCCCGCCCCTACCCACAAGGGGTTTGCATACGACCCTTCGTAAATTATTGGAATATCGTGATCATTGATGCTAGTGGTAGCGGACCGTAACTCCGAAGGTACTGGGTTTGCGACCAATGTTTATAGGACCTTTTGCCCTTCATTTGTTGCGTGCTGCATCCTCTGTAAATATTGGAACCATTTTCAAGGACACACGTAGAGCGTGAAATTTTGCTTGTGGTGCCATCTCGTTTTCGGTATAACTTGTTTTATGTACATGCAATATAGAATTGTCGGTACATTTCTACAGTTCATCATGTGCTAATCCCTCTGAGCTACTCATCTGTTTTTCAGCAATTAACTATAACAGTACCGTTGATTATTATAATTAAATTTAGGACATGTTAGATTGAAATTTGGTCCAGCTAAAACACATCCCTTGTAGGAATTTTCAAAAAAATAATATACAGATCAGGACTAAACATACACTGGCTAGTAATTTTGGACTACAACTGACATTTTATTTGTCTGCCTGGAATTGCAAGAGACCACAAGGATCCAGAGTACCAAACGATATGATATGCAATGAACAGTACAATGGTTCATGTTTTAGTGTTTCAAATACGATAATCTTGAAGTTCCAATGGTGAAATGATGATGAGGAACACTTAACGAATTCCTTATCAAATCTAAGATCGTACAGATGGGGATGTTGACACGGAGGCCCAGTTACGTAGTTATACCACACGTGGCTCCGAAGAGTAAGTCGTGAACTTTCCGTTTTGCAGGACTCATCTATCTTCATTTTCTCCTGATCAGCGATCTTTGCCTCGTCTATAGTCGGCTCAAACCATACCGTCTAGTCTAATACGTAGGTTCTAGAGGGAAATTGACTTATTGCAAATTAATGGCTTTTTAAAAGGGGCGTATGTCATATTGACTAAACTTTTGAGAAAATATTAAAAAACTCCATGAAGTACAATGAATGCATTTTCGAAATTATAAAGTAATGTTATATCAAACAAATTTTCGCCTTCAAGTAAACATCCTACTTTTTACTTAAGTATAAACTTTACTGACTTCCGTCCTTTAAAAATACAACTTCTAACTTCAGAAATCGGTTTAGAATTAACTGGAATTAAATGAATTTAATTTATTACAATGAATTCCAAATGATGTTTATTCTTAGTAACATATTATTCAGCCTCACATTTTATTATTTAGAAACATGCTTTTCTTCAACCACAGTCTTTCTGAAAAGGTGGCTGAGTAATATTCAAGTGCAGAAAACAAAAATTTCTTCTTACTGTTTAGAACAAATTATACAAGCAAAATAATATCATAACTTCAATATTGTTATCCAAACTGCCTTTTCCTTTCTGTGTTCCTATTGTGTGTCATGCTGATGTTCGGTTGGCCTAGAAAGGTTTCTGTGTAGAGGTCCTTGTGTTCGTAAGGAATGTAGGTGTGGATTTTCATCGCATTTTGTCTGTTTACATTTTTAAATGCGAACTTTTCTAGTTGGGTATGACGGTGATGATGGTGGCAGTGGTGTACCTGAACCAAGAACCATAAAGAAAGTTTGTTTGATGATTCGGCTTACTGTACGATACTCCGCGACGTAACTTTTTTCTATCGTGGGGGGTAAATAAATTATAAGGGGTATTGACTGAGAATTTAACGCTTTATATGCAAAAAGAAAACGTATATTTCGGTTTTAAAAATTATGTTCTTTGTATAGGTTATGAATACGTATGTATGTGATATGTTTTGTATTTATGCACTTTTATTTATTATTTATTTACATAGTTTACGCCCACATTGGAGCACTTAAATCAAACCCAAATACATTTACGTTAACAAAGAATTAACTGAAGATTTAGCTTGCATCATCTTCTTCCTTTCCCAAAACATCTTCATTCTGGCTGACCTGGCTGCCCTTTCTTCATCAGATATGACATATTGTTTGTGTTGTACAGTTTTTAATGACAATCTTATTTGTTTGTTCTTCAGAATCCTTTTTTCTTCTCTATTTTCAATTTGCTTCATTGTAATATTCAGCTCTTCTAAATCATTCTGAACTTCTTTAAACCAATTATTTTTTGGTTTACTTTTCCAAAAGTAATTAATTATTAATTATTTATTTAATTTTATAGTTATTCGCTAAATAGTCACAATAAGTTCGAGCTCCAGACCCTCTCTAAATAAATTCTGGAGCTCTCATTCTACTACTAGCGATCTATCATGCTCTTCAGTACTCACGGCCAACACCGTAAATGGACGTCATATTCCGAATAAAGGTATATGAATCCTGTAAGTAAAAAAATATATATATCTTCATTTAGAGAGATGAATTTCATTGCACGTAATGAAATTACTTAATTTGTTTGTTTGCTTCGAGTGCGTGAGATAACACCGTGTGGTTTGTGCATTGTCGCCCCCTTTCTCGGAAATTGCTTTTTGCTCGTTTATTTCCTGCTCAATCGTTTGCTCTTGAATAACATTTCCACATTTTAAACCGCTTCCACGACCACGTTTCCTTTCTATGGCCTGGTAGTTGAACGTAAATCTTTCATATGTGATTTCGCTAAGGATATTCACGGATATCCCACTAAAGAAGTTTCTAAACTATGACAAACATAACTAACTTAAACTATCGTACGCTGTACTACATTGCATTACAGGCTCTCCCTTAGTGTGGCATATTAATAACTACAAGAAATGTGACGTAGGGTATAAAAGTGAAGGAAAGATTACAATTTCTACAAGTTATTTAATCAAATTTTATCTAGCTAGATACATCTCTATTAATAAACTTGTAGCGTGTCCGCTGTCTGTAATTTCATTTGTTTTGCCATTTTTTAGATACTTGTCCATTTTAGGTCAACACAGCACCGTATGCGTAGTTTTTAGCTTTCGTTTCTGTCTGTTTGTCCATCTGTTCCACTATCACTGCGAAACGGCTGGATAGATAAATTTCATGTTTAGATTGTACTCATCCATGAGCAGGTTTAGATATAAATGTGATTTATAAATCACTGAATAGCCTGCGGGTTTATAGAGAAACCAGAAGAGATTTTTTTCAATTTTCTCTAGTACTATTGATTTTCTGTGACATCCGTAAACTATATGTGAAACATCACTTCATTATGTACATGATTTTCCTTACTCTTCAAATGACAGAGAAAAGGGTTGCTTGCAATGTCCCGAAGCTTGCAGTAAACAAACTAATATCAGTACAGCACGTTCCACTGCTCAGTCTGCTTAATGTCTCCTGATCTGATGTCCTGTACTGCAGTCGGTGTCAAACAGGGAGAACGCATTTCACGTACGTTTACGTACGATATTACTTTCCCTATTGATACACGGAACCCTGTTTTATGGTGTTTTTGTCACATTTGATTTCGTCTTTTAGATATGCCAGCCTTCAATAACGAAGAAAAACTAGACATTATTTTAATTTGCGGTGAGTATCTCAGAAATTCAAGCACATATGTATGCTGAACGCTACCCGAATCGAATTTAAACTAAGGAAGGTACAATATTGCTAGCATCTGCACAAGCTCGTAGAAAGCATCTAAGTATTTAAGAAGGTGTGAGATTTAGAAAAGTTAAAACAAGTCTGTTATTACTAATTACGCATCATTTTTCAGTTAGCTAGACAAAACATATATGTTCCATTTTTTTTAAATGTAACATGTGTTGAAAGTGATATTTGCTTTTTTTGAATTATGCATAAATTCCCATTGAGCCCCTGACTCCTGCGCAGCTAGATTTTTCACATTTTAATCCGTTTCGAAAATATTTGAGGTCGCAGAGTTAGGTGGGACGCCCAGTTTCTCCACTTTCTGAGATTAATTATCAGTATATCCGCATTGTATTATGCTCATGCGGATTTATTTTAGATTTGCTGTCATCCAGAGAGAGAGGCTATTTTTGTTGCCTCTGGTTTAACATTGTCATGAGACTTCGGGCTAGTCCCACAATTTAATTTCCTCAGTCCTGACGTTTCATGATACGCGACAGTGGAGTATAGATCTGGATTGTACTGGGTGGATATGTAAAATATGGGATTTAGATAGCATATGAAATGAATTATCCTCGTACGAATACAAAGGTTATAGCATCAGATGAAACACTCCAGGACTAGAGCTAGAAACTAGGGAAGATATTATTTGACCCATACTGAATTTAAGAATAATTAATATGAATCCATATTGTTGTTGTTGTTCTCAGTTAACTTGGATCGGTAATTTCCTTCAATCGTTGTACGAGGTTAACGTAATAAAAATAAACTTAAATGCGCTTATCAGATGGATATTCCAGCAACTGATTTGATTTATTGGACTTCATTTCATTTTATTAGCTATTAACATAATTTCACTTCGTATAGCTAAATACTAATTGCTCTTTATTCACACGCTCGTCGATTTCAGTTCCACTGTAATAGGTTTGATTTCTCTACCGTATACTCCACAGAATTTATGCATTTATAGCATGATGTATTCGTGGTTGGTTCTAGCATAAGCATATCATTCTTTATACTCCAAGGGATAAACTCTGTTCTGAACAAAAGATATTCCCTAAATTATATTCTTTTCTTAACTTCCAATGCGAAATATTTCCCTTTCATAGTATAAGAAATGTTTTTTATTATTCCTATTCATATTTTTTTCATTTAAGTAAGTTAGATGTCACGACCTCATCTCTGTACCAAATCCATGTGTAAGTTGGCCTAATTTAGCAAAATGATAACAGCTTTGATTGCAGGGTGCTTGAATCAACTTACCTCTACTGACTTCCCTGGAAACGTTTTTGGTGCTGGAAATTAACTGCTCATCACTAATTTTCCAGTGATTATTTATTTATTTATTTATTTATTTATTTATTTATTTATTTACTTCTTCTTCTTCGTTCTTCGTTATGCCCATTCATAGAGCGCGTTTGAACTTGTTAGTTGGTTTGATGGTTTGTGCCTTCTTATCCTCCCAAAATCTCTTCATGAATGCACTGTGTTGCATCTTGCGTTCTGTCGACCACTTCCTACCAGTTGTCTTTTTTTGGTTTCTCCCTAAATTTATGATTGGCTACTCTTGTTCTAAAAGCTCCACGATTTTCCATTATGTCGTCTGTGATATTTATTTCTTGGAGGTCCGCCTTAGTTTCTTCTAGCCATTTTATTTTGACCTTCTTTGAGTTGATTACTTTGAATATTCTTTTAGTTAGTCTGTCGCTGTTCATTCTGTAGATATGGCCATAGAAATTAAGGTGCCTTTTCCGTACGGCATCAGTAAACCTGTCGGTGAAGGAGTAGAGGTCCGTTGTTCTCCTCTTAATCCACATTCCATTTTCTCTCGTAGGACCATAAATTTTCCTGAGAATTTATTTATTTATTTATTTATTTATTTATTTATTTATTTATTTATTTATTTATTTATTTATTTATTTATTTATTTATTTATTTCCACCAACAGAGATGTTTTTCAAATTACAGGTCTCTTACTCACTACATACATTCATTATTAAAAATAACACATATTATAAAGAACGTAAATGGTCTAAAATATCTAATATATAAGTCTAAATCTAAAATATAAATATCTGAAAATTAAAAAAATACAAACTTATAACGAAGAAAGTAGCAATCGGAATTTACAGTACATTAATACTTTTTCAATTTCGAAGTAGACTTACAATACAATGCTGAAGGTGAGATGGGTAGATTGAATCACAATAGAAAGACAGGAAAGAAAAGAAAGGGAAAGTAGTGCAGGACATACATATGTGTGATAAGATACATTTTATTTAGAGAGTTTTCACAAAAGGGGTGAATTGTTGTAGAATCAGGTCTAGAGGTACACAGAAGTCTAAAGAATTCTTCTTCTGAACTGCACTGTAGTAGGCATTGCATACTCTGTAGAGTAGGGAATTATTGTGAGTGGTTGTTCTGACTTTTTTATTCTGAAATGTTAAATTTGTCCTACTGACACGAGGCTGACGTATTTGAGCACCTTCAAATACCACCGGACTGAGCCAGGATCGAACCTGCCAAGTTGGGGCCACAAGGCGCCTCAACCGTCAATGCATAGTCGGATGGGGATTGGACAACCAGACTGTCTCAGTTGAAATTTACGAGTGCTTCAATTCACAGTGTTTGTGAAATTTGGTCACTCTTGGTTGTTCGTACTGGCCGAGGTAGGCAACAGGGGAAGCAAATTTCAAATGAAACCACTCGTTCATTTACTCTGCTTCAAGGTCCGGCTCTATGGCTAAATGGTTAGCGTACTGGCCTTTGGTTACAGGGCTCCCGGGTTCGATACCCGGCAGGGTCTGGAATTTTAAGCATCATTGGTTAATTTCTCTGAAACGGGGACTGGTTGTATGTGCCGACTTCATCATCATTTCATCCTCATCACGCAGGCCGTCTACGGGAGTCAAATCAAACGACTTGCACCTGGCGAGCCGAACATGTCCTCGGACACTCTCGGCACTAAAAGCCATACGCCATTTCATTTCACTGCTTTAAGAAGGCTACTCGCAGAAGTACGTTGCCAGAATACGATGGGTGGCTCAGAATACGATTTGGTATCTACGGAGACGTTTCCAGGACTAGAAGTGTTGTCAGGCGCCCTGGTATGCGCCCACAAAGAAAACCAGCATCTGCAAGTTCTCCGAAACCACTCAGGTACAGCATAAGCACTACAGATCGACCCAGAGCAAGCTTCTGGAGTACGAGTTAGTGACTAAACGAAAACAGGCTTCGAGAGACCAATAGATTCGTTTGTTTCAGAAACGACACTTCTCCAACGTACCAAATTGTTCAGAAAACAGGAAAAACTGTCCGTAGTGTGTAATGTCATTTCTATCCTTCCAATATTTATTATGCTTATTCTACTGTTGAAATGACTATGACAGTGGGTTATTTGTATGACTTAGTCCAATACGTTCCTTTACAGAGTTTGTTGAAAATGGTGGAGACGTGCTGTTTCTGCAACAAACACCATTAATGAGAATATAAGGAAGTGTAACATTGATTTTAACGTCATTTCAATTTCAAAAGGAACTTTATTTGTACTGAGGGAATACAGTGTTTAAACCCATTATTTAATAGTTATTTGTAAGACTTACTTATTTGCACATATTATGATTAGACCACATTAAACAGAAGAATACTCCTTGTATGTCCCTTTCCAAAGTTCAAAATATATATGAAACAACACAATATAATACAAGTAACGTGTAAGTCTCTTATCTTTGAACAATGCTTCTCACTTCTATTGCGCTGATGTTGTCCATGCAAACAGTTCATTATAAAACTCATGGTGTTCTTCTGGTATGTAAGATTCCAACTTCTTTATGTCTGCTAATTTCTTTTCATTTAATGGAACACAGCCTTGTGAATAAGCAAGTCTAGTTGGTAACACAGGGAGACGGGTTGCAGAAATAAGCAACTTGAAAGTATGAACGCACAGTCCATCAATAAAGTATTTTCCTAAGACATGATTTGCCTCATACTGAAACTCCATAAATTGATTTATATGAAACGCGACTTTTGCATCTCTTTTCACACCTCTTCCTAGCGACTCAAGTGAAAGAACTGACTTCTTGAAGAATATCTTCCACCAGTTGTTGAAATCAAGAACGTCCGTAGTTTGCACCATTTTAACAGTGAATCTGTTGTTATTATTATTTCTTTCTCACTAGTAGACATGATGAACGGAAATGGAAGAGGACGTTAACATTTGAAGGGAAATTGGGTAAGCATTCTCAGCGCCACCTATGAAAAGCAAACATAACTACTTTGTGAAGCGGGCTGGTTTGAAGTAAAAACACCACCTCTTCAGGATAAGTGTTCTTTCTGCACAAAACAGAAACCTTCATTCGCGACTGACAGGCAGAGATATATGGTAGAAGTGTTTTTTCTGCACAAAATTGTAGCCCTTCGTGCATTAACCATGGCAGTAATAATAACTCATATAGTGTAAAAATGTGGAGAAGTGCTGTTTCTGCAACAAACGATTCAATTTAAGATACTGACGCGACGACCCATTGAGGTAGCACTTCTTGCGCTGGACAGACAACATCGTGACAGGTGACTGCAGTTTGCTGGAGATAATCTGAATAGCAGCTAAGACTCTAGCGTACTGTGTTGTTCTCGGATGAATCTCGTTTCGCGTTATGACGTTCTGGTGGTCGTCTGTGAGTATGGAGAAGACGTCGAGAGCGATTACACTCGACAGCCGTACAATGAACCGTTGCTTATGGAGGTAGGTCTATTGTGGTGTAGGCAGGCATAAGTCTTGATTTCCCAATGGACCCTTAACTGCTCAGCGGTACATTGACGAGATCGTAGTGCCACATGCGATTCCTTACGTGAGGCAACTTCGAGAAAGCGCAGTATTCATGCATGATAATGCTAGAGCGCATGATGCCAACGTCGTTCCGAGATTCCTGCAAGAGCACCACGTGCAACAAATGCAGTGGCCATCCAGAAGTTCCGTCTTGAATCCGATCGGACAAGTTTGAGACCAACAGTAGAGTGGGGGACGTCTGCCTTAATTGAACGTGCAACGTGTGGCGCCTTGTCAGAAACATGAGAACTCGTTGTGAAGCTGTTATCAATGCGAGTGATGGCAATGATCATTATTAAGACGCTTAATAGCGAAGAATCCATTTTGAGGTATGACACATTGTGCAATAACGTCGTGTATTGAGTGTCCAAAGGACGCTTTTCATTTCAGTTTTTAACTTTCCGATAGAAGGAACTATTTCTTCATTGCATGTCTATTTTCCTTTCAATATGCATACATATGATGGAGGTATGATTCATATATTTTTTGAGTAGTGCGTAATAAAAATAGGTCATAGTTAATGTAAGCTATTCAGTCTGTCGAAAATATTAATCGTAACACATATAACACTATACCTGTAAAACGTACACACTATTAAACAAAGAATGGCATGTTCTTGCAGAACGAAACATGCCATTCAAACAAAAATTGTATAACTTTTGAAAGACTGAACTATGAAACAAAACCCATAGTACCGTCTCGACCTGTTTCAGTTGGAGCAGTAACAACATTTAGTGTTTATTTTGGGTGTCATATTTTGGTTCTACGTAGTCAGGTACCTTCAGACCTGTCCAAAACCATTTTCAGCGTTTAAGAAAGATGTGATAAAAGAAAATAGATAAAAAAGGATAAAAAGATAAATGAAAAAGATGTGATAAAAACTGCTGTTCTCTGTTTCCGTATACAAGGGAAGGTAAAAACTGGTCACCCTAGTAGAGTTATCTACACGGAGAGGACGAGAAAGACCATATTTGCACATATTGCAGTATTAGAGGACAATTCGCGAGATGATCTACAACGCTTCGCTGTAGAAGAATTGAAAGAAACGGAAATAATTCTCTGTTGATGAGGTATATTAGCAGTTGCCATATGCATAGGTAGTAGACTTTTAAATTTAGCGCCATATTGTGCTGTAGAGTTGTGTGGAGCGTTTTTTTAGAATGTGACGATGGCATCGGTACGCACTATTTTTCTAATAAAGATTTCGAGTGAGGCGTTATAATAGTGGGTCGTCGTGAGGCTGAATAGACATACTAAAGAATCTTGCAATGAGCCAGAGGAACAAGCTACGCTGCACGGCTGGTCAATTGCTCGTTAGTCGTGATGCCTTGAATATGGTTTTAGAAAGAAAGTGTAAATCCATTTGAAGGAGACATATTTTTAATTACAAGAGGCTTGCAGACTGAACGCTGAGAGGCATAACAGTCTATAATGGTAATGTATGTATTTATGTATGTATGTATGTATGTATGTATGTATGTATGTATGTATGTATGTATGTATGTATGTATGTATGCATGTTTTTGTGTTACCTCTTGACACTTTTGAATGCTCCTACGTAGCGCAAGTAAAGTATATTTGCAGCGTGTAGATCTCGTTTGAAATTCGTAAATAGCAACCCTTCGCTATTTCTTGTAGTTAAAAATAGAACTAGGATTAATCATACATTTCTTGTTCTCGACTAAAAATGTATTTATGCTCGACGATGCAGAAATATAAATATTATATTCCAGAAAACTGAATCTTAATGAGGCTCATTATAGTTCGAGTTTCATAATGATGCAGGTTCTCCACCAATCAGAGTTCAGATTTTCATTATGATACAGGTTCACCATCAACCAGAGTTCAGATTTTCATTTTAATACAACTGTTTGACCAATTAGGTATGGATAGCATCGTACGCATTAGCTTCGCACTTGTTTCCAAAATCAAACATTTCGGACACACATATTAACATCAATGCACCTTCTACTTTCACTATTCCACGACCACGCGGCACATTCCCGCATATTAACTTCACAAGCTGTACAATAAACAATTTGTATTTTTAATAAAGCTAGGTTATGATAACCTTCTAGCAAAGCTTTGAAAACATATGACCTTGTCAAGGTCTCTGATCCACTCACGGAAAATCAATAACCCAGCGTATGCGCTCTGTATTCAGTAAACTCAACTGTCAAGCGACATCTCGACAGCAAATTGTGAATATTTAAAAAATATTTATCATTATCGTCGAGCATAAGCAGTCGTATGCAACTCGCCTATAATGGTAATTAAGACAATTATTGCCAATATAGGCTTGTTGCATAATGTATTGTTATGTGAATACTGATTTTCATTGTTACTTCGCAGCCCTGAAACTAGACATTATATTCTTTTGGGTATATATAATGTATAGCAGGCCAAATTTTCTTCAAATTCTGAGACCGCGGATTGAAGCCCAGAAGTAGTTAGATTTTTAGGAGCAGAAAAAAGTTAATTTGTCGTGCAAAATCTGTTGATCTCCAGAGGAACGTTTGGTGTTTACCCATCAAAATTAAAAGCTTTGGAGAGTTTATGTGTCTCCTTAGCCATATGGCAGAGTAAAATGGAATTTTGAAATTGATTCACAAGCAATTTAAGTGGTGCCAAATCAAAATGATACAATAACTGATTCCATACGATTATTAGTTTTATTTCGATTCGGCCAGTTACGTACCACGTCATTTCGATTGTGTTCTTCAATGATCTTTAACATTTGCCCAGTATTCCTGTATTTGTTTTTGATGAGCTTCCTTTCTCTCTTCAGTCCACTTCTTTCCTGTTTTTCAGATCGGAAAACAAGGTGTGCTCCAAGTTTCTTTTGAAGTGGATATCCTTTCAGGATGTCATCATGTGTGGCCCCCACTTCTTGTAAGTCCTTTTCCACCTCTGTGAAGTAGGTCTCTTTGGACCTGTTATGCAGAAAGGAGGCAAAGATCTGATTGGTCAGTATTCCATTCGTATTCGTATTAGCTTGCCGAAGAACGCTATCCTCCTTTCTTTTCGAATGGTGTCGGTTATATTTTCCACGTGTGAATATAATTCATGGTTGTGCCTTGTTCTGTAATCATTATTTTATTTGACTGGGCCCATAACTGTCCTCAGGATTTTTCTTTTCTTGGCTTCTAGTTTCGCTGTAAAACCATTTTTTTTAATCATCGCGAGGCATTCTGCTGTGCTTATTATTATTATTATTATTATTATTATTATTATTATTATTATTATTATTATTATTACATACAAACTTAGATGAGCGAATAACTCGCTAATGAACATCTGATTAAAGCAGTCTTTATGCAAGTTTTCTCTAATTTCCACATTTGAGAATCTCTAATCAGGTGAGTCATTGGCCGAATGAATGAAGTCACGTGCTGAAGCATATGCTGGCTGTTGGAAACTTATTATTTCCAACATATTGTATAGCTTGCTGTACTTGCATTTTCCAAATACTAAGTTATTCTGTATCTAAAGCTTCGGGTTGAAAGTCATTGACGCAATAATGTGAAGAGCATTATAACAGTCAGGAGCTCTTAGCTAACTGCCGGATGGGCTCTGGCACTTTTAATAGCGCGTTTTAATTCTCTCTCTTTAATTAACGTGTCACCCGTTCAGCTTTTTGCCTCCCTAATGGCTAAAAATTAAGTGCTTTATTGCGAAACCAAGGTTCATTTATACTGTACACCTCGCTGTCAGTTAACTCTGAAGTGAATTAAAGATTAAAGAGCGAAGATTGATCTTTATTCTGCCTATCAAAAGGTTATTAACGTTTAACTCCTATGTGTAGTGTAATTTGCCAAGTAAGTTATATTTTAAATGTAAATGCGTGTTCCGCCGTTGTCTGTCAGCCTGGTGGAACTGAGGTCTCAGTTGCTTGGACGTAGTCAGTGAACCGTTCGTTAGTCTGCTCTCTCGACGCATACCCTAGTACATAGGAGAGCTTTTCATTTCCCTCCCCGAAGGGGAGGGGCGGGCCAACGAGAAAGTGACGCCTTCTCTCTGGCCAGGAGATTCGGCGGGTTTGAAGATTTAGTAGAGTCGGGAGATAGGTTTGGGGTGGTTATATTCGGTGAAGGAGATGGAGGTGGGTTTCGACCTCTTGGCTAATTACTTTATTGATTTTAATATTTACATTTGCTTACACTAGAGATTCATGTACGGAGTTATTTACAATGGCAAGAGTTGTAAAAGTGGTGTTTACATTGATTGAGTTGTTACAGTTTCATTTACATTTGACAGGGAGTTTTCTCTCGCTGTTATGTACACTGACTGACAGAGCAAATGCAACACCAAGAAGGAGTGGTTCGACAGGGATGAAAGTTGGGGAAAAAACAGAGACGGCACGGACGAATAATTGATGTTTATTTCAAACCGATATGCAGGTTACACAATGCGCACGGCATCGACTCAGTAGGATGTAGGACCACCGCGAGCGGCGATGCACTCAGAAACACGTCGAGGTACAGAGTCAATAAGAGTACGGATGGTGTCCTGAGGGATGGTTCTCCATTCTCTGTCAACCATTTGCCACAGTTGGTCGTCCGTACGAGGCTGGGGCAGAGTTTGCAAACGGCGTCCAATGAGATCCCACACGTGTTCGATTGGTGAGAGATCCGGAGAGTACGCTGGCCACGGAAGCATCTGTACACCTCGTAGAGCCTGTTGGGAGATGCGAGCAGTGTGTGGGCGGGCATTATCCTGCTGAAACAGAGCATTGGGCAGCCCCTGGAGGTACGGGAGTGCCACCGGCCGCAGCACATGCTGCACGTAGCGGTGGGCATTTAACGTGCCTTGAATACGCACTAGAGGTGACGTGGAATCATACGCAGTAGCGCCCCAAACCATGATGCCGCGTTGTCTAGCGGTAGGGCGCTCCACAGTTACTGCCGGATTTGACCTTTCTCCACGCCGACGCCACACTCGTCTGCGGTGACTATCACTGACAGAACAGAAGCGTGACTCATCGGAGAACACAACGTTCCGCCATTCCCTCATCCAAGTCGCTCTAGCCCGGCACCATGCCAGGCGTGCACGTCTATGCTGTGGAGTCAATGGTAGTCTTCTGAGCGGACGCCGGGAGTGCAGGCCTCCTTCAACCAATCGACGGGAAATTGTTCTGGTCGATATTGGAACAGCCAGGGTGTCTTGCACATGCTGAAGAATGGCGGTTGACGTGGCGTGCGGGGCTGCCACCGCTTGGCGGCGGATGCGCCGATCCTCGCGTGCTGACGTCACTCGGGCTGCGCCTGGACCCCTCGCACGTGCCACATGTCCCTGCGCCAACCATCTTCGCCACAGGCGCTGCACCGTGGACACATCCCTATGGGTATCGGCTGCGATTTGACGAAGCGACCAACCTGCCTTTCTCAGCCCGATCACCATACCCCTCGTAAAGTCGTCTGTCTGCTGGAAATGCCTCCGTTGACGGCGGCCTGGCATTCTTAGCTATACACGTGTCCTGTGGCACACGACAACACGTTCTACAATGACTGTCGGCTGAGAAATCACGGTACGAAGTGGGCCATTCGCCAACGCCGTGTCCCATTTATCGTTCGCTACGTGCGCAGCACAGCGGCGCATTTCACATCATGAGCATACCCCAGTGACGTCAGTCTACCCTGCAATTGGCATAAAGTTCTGACCACTCCTTCTTGGTGTTGCATTTGCTCTGTCAGTCAGTGTATACCATATACTGCTATTTATATTTGACAGAGGGTTTTCTTTTGTGGTTACATATACGATGGTTACAATTTTTTTTTAATTTTTTACTTCGGTCTCATGCTCTCTCCCACTGATGCAATGCCATTTTTATGCAATATATATTGTACAATTTGTCGGTGCATTACCTTAAATTCTAGTGAGACACATACACGTGCGATAAGGTTGCACCTATGGCTCGGCTATCTGCTTCACTGGGTCTCAAAGCCTCCCCACCGCGGCAAGTTCTCATGATTCCCAGGGGAGGTCCTGTACAACACGCAGTGTAAATGCAATGCACCCAAGAAGTCTCGGACTTAGGTCCCCTATAAAATTTATATATAGTCTGCAGTGTTTAAATATTAATCATTTTTCCTCATCATGGTTTTAGTATTATTTTCTCTGGGATAAGAAGGACATTCGTAACACTTCACGAGTTAACCACTAGACGATAGTACACCGCACTGTAATACAAATGTCACTGGGTGCCGCAACTAGAACCACTTATTTTGCTGCTACACAACCCACATAAGCTATGATCGTAACAGTGAAGCTGCGTATGTAAACATACTCGATTGTCTTATACTGAGATAATGGTTACATGTTCAATATATTCGGGAAATACTTTTTTGTTGCTCACATTTTAAAAATAGGAATTCTATGCATTTATCGCTCCTTCAACGAGAACTCAGAGTGCTTGAACTCATTCCATGTTTTCTTATCTTTTCGGTAAATATACTAGCATGGATCTCTCGCATTTAAGCACCCTTCCATGCCTTGAGTACAATAATCGAGAATCCAACCAAGTGCGTTTACCGATCTGTTAATATTCCTTAACAAACATGGGAGGAAAAGACGATGGTTACCAAATCGTCGAAGAGACTAATCGGAAATAATCGATTAATTGTGACTAAATGGATTTAGTTTAATGTTTTTTACATATTTTAATCCTCATGTGACTTTTTAAATTAAATGCTATTTTTGTTATAACATTTTGAAGACTCTTAATTGAAATGGTCCAGAAAATATTGGACATTGAATGCAGTTCTAATAATTTCTACATTTTCAGTCTACTCCAAGAAATTATACTAAAGAAAGAAACGTTTCGACAGAAGGAAGCAATATGTACGTATAGTTAAGTAATTCTGGTATTTTAAATTATCTGTCAAATGGAGGATGTGCCGATATCAATGATTTTTAAGTAAGAATGTTGTTGCTAGTTACATTTACGTAAGGGTTCAGTGATAAAGTGTATAATTGTAATTATTTTGATCTTGCAATGTGCGTTGGAATAGGAAATGTAGTAGTATCTGAACATTTTCAGCAACAATGCGGAAAAAGCATGGCTAACAGAACAGCCTTTGTCAAGAGACTTGCAGCAACTGAAACAGTTACCGGAAGCGGGGTGAATATAATTATTTTAGACCAGAGTTTAGAAAGGTATCTTCTGACTTATAAAAAGCAAGAAGAGTTAGTTCTGTATCCTTGGAATCTTCTGTGGTGATGGTAAATGGAAATCGATATACTCAGTTGCGTAGTAGTTTTCATAAAAGGTAGGGCCTAGAATCGAAAACAGATCTGTGAGGATGGCAGCCAAAGACGTTAACTACATAGGTACACGAAGCAAGAAGGGAAGGAGTATGGTCAAAGAACCCTTCATATTACTTAACCTAAGCAAAATCTGCTAAGATATTAATGAATCATTCCATTTCTTAGCTCTACTGTTTGGCTGATAACCTCTCTGTCGCATACAGGGGTTAGTAGAGATCAAAGGCTCTTTAAACATTTTTTTCTCTCTTCACGTCATATTTGTAAATGCTAATTTGAAGTAGATTCCTGATTACTGCGATTAAACAGGTTATTAGGTAATGTTCTTAGCAATAGATGAGGCCTCCGGGGAGATAAATTGTTTGTAAAATTAAATGATTTTCTCAACGAACTCCTATGAACTTTAAAAGAATTGTAAGGGAAGTTGCTTATTTTTATGGAAGTGTGGTATTAATCAAAACTGATATAGGCCTATTCAGGTGAGTGACTCAGAAGATAACGATCTGTCTTCCTGAGTCAAGGTTGCTGGGTTCAATTCAGGCTTATTTTATTAGTATTTGAAGATGCTCAAGTACTCCAACCTTGCGTCGGTAGACTTAAAAGTGCGTAAAAGAAATCCTAGCGGGCGTAATTTCCGCCAACTCAGCATCTCCAAAAAATCATAAAAAACTCGGACCTAAATTATGTAAATTATTGTAGTCATAAGCATAATCCAATTTCTGTTAACAGACCCGGAATATATCAATAGATAATACGAGGACTCATTTCCTTTATCACCCTTAGTTCTGTATGTGTTTATTATTTCCCCTAAAGATATAACGCTTCTTTGCTCTAGTGCAGACGACCTTCAAAAATATCTTCTTAGTAAATACTTTCGAATAAAGTATATTACTAAACTTTTTATAACACTTTTATGAGTTCCTACAAGAAAGGGAGAGAAGGGGGTACAATCTCCATATGCCGGTGCATAGCTAATGTGGCACAAGCAGAACCTGCTTTGGAATTCTAGCTCACGATACATGTGCGATAGCATTGTATACAAACAGACTCTACAAGTAGACTGTTCGTATTCGTAAGCTTGAGTTGAGCCTTACACGCAGATAAGTGTTGGGTTGTGCGATAGCTGGCGAGAGAGAGATTCGCACCGGAATCAAATAATAACTTGAGTTGTAAATTATTCCGGCATGCAGACAGCGTTTAACTACGAGCGTCCCGTCGACACGACAAAACCACACCAGATTTATGGCCCGAGCTGGTGAAACATTCCACTGGGGAGTTTTCATTGCCTGAAAAATACAATAAATAATGTCCCTTGTTATTTGATCACAAGTGGGAACGTGTAGAAATGTTTGTACATGCACTAAATCACTTGAGGTAAATTTCCTTTCCGTTATTTCCATTCATTTATTGTTCACTTTCATTTCTGTATGTGGAATATTAAACACGTGCGATACCTCCGCTGTACTGTCCGATGCAATTTTCTTTGTTACGATTTGCTATTGATAAAGTTTACGCTTCAAACGTCGTGTAGCGCAAACCATATGCAAGTGGTGGGCATTGATAACACTTTCTTGCCTCGTAAAGGAACGCTTAACTCTAACATCAATCTTCCTATGGCGAATTATGGAATTTGCTTTTCTTCAGAAAAGATTGCTTTATTCAGCTGCACAGCAAATTGCATTGGAGTAATCAGTTCTTTGATTCGTACACCGAGAATATATAGAATAATAGTCAACTCAAAGTTGTAGTCACTCTATATACTTTATGTAGCCGGCCCCGTGGTGTAGGGGTAGCGTGCCTGCCTCTCACTCGGAGGTCCCGGGTTCGATTCCTGGCCAGGTCAGGGATCTTTCTCTCGACCTGAGGGCTGGTTCGAGGTCCACTCAGCCTACATGATTAGAATTGAAGAGCTATCTGACGGTGAGATGGCGGCTCCGGTCTCGAAAGCCTAGAATAACGGCCGAGAGGATGCTTCGTGCTGACCACACGACTCCTTGTAATCTGTAGGCCTTCGGGCTGAGCAGCGGTCGCTGGGCAGGCTAAGGCCCTTTCAAGGGCGTTAAGTGCCGTGGGGTTTGGTTTGGATATACTTTATGTACGGCAGAATGTCTGCCTGTCTGCCTGTGTGTTTGTGCGTCCTTCCGTCTGTTCCTTATACAAATCCATACCCTTCCACCAGTCTGAAATAAATGTTGTATAAGCTACTTACCTACATTAGCAAATGCTGATATAGGCGAAACATCGAATTTGTCTTACAAGGAGTAGACAAAGCTCATTTTCAGGCTCACGACGCGGAGAAAAATATTGGTAAGGCACTATGGGGCCACGAAAACCATGTTATAAAGGCTTTAAAACCAACCGTTATTTTTTTTTTTGCCAGGGGCTTTACGTCGCACCGACACAGATAGGTCTTATGGCGACGATGGGATAGGAAAGGCCGAAGAGTTGGAAGGAATCGGCCGTGGCCTTAATTAAGGTACAGCCCCAGCATTTGCCTGGTGTGAAAATGGGAAACCACGGAAAACCATCTTCAGGGCTGCCGATAGTGGGATTCGAACCTACTATCTCCCGGATGCAAGCTCACAGCCGCACGCCTCTACGCGCACGGCCAACTCGCCCGGTCCAACCGTTATGGAGATATTGGCATCACACTACCTCGCTCTAGGAATCAGATGAAAAATGACCAGCCATAACTGTTGGCTAGACCAAGGAGGGGTTCTGCTGCACTGTCTGGAAAAATAGATTATGGGGGTGGTGCATAAAAATAATCGAAAATATTGTCGAAACCATAGGTTTCCGGGTTGCTTAGGTGAATACTGACACCAATGAAGTGCACGGGCAGCGCCGGGTAATACAGTTAGAATATAAATACGGTGGGAAATATGTCAGTTTATACCGCGTCACTTATTATATGCATTACGAACGATGTCAAGAAAAATTCACATATAACTCAACACAGTTAAGTAGATCTTGACATTTAACATGCCCCATTTCCCAAGATACTCTGCTTTCAGTGCTATTGGATCCAGCAGACTATGCTTAAAATAGACGAACTTCGTGTTCTATACCACTTCCACTCCATAGCACACAGATGGAAGGTCGTTGATCAACAGACGCATCAGTCATAATAACTTCTGTTGCACATAGACATGCCACGTAGAAGAATTCACGAGTTCAGTTGAATTGAGATAGTTATTTACTTTCGGCAGTCTATACACGTCATGATGCTGCTACTTATTTTCTTATTCTCTATGTTTCACTCTAAAAGCGGTATGTCTATGACCTGGAACGAACACTCAAGGACAGGCAGTGCGAATGATAGGCCTCGCTGAGGTCGCTCTCAAGGCGGAGATCGGTATTTCCGAATTACGGCTTACAGATAAACAAAATTTACATCTACATTTTGAGATCTGACTCTTCAAAGATAAAGGGATTAATCCGTCAGATCAAACGGAACAGTTGGTCTCCCCTCCAGAAGGCCTATCAGATATTTTATGTATTTCCAAGAGATTCAAGGTCTTCGAAGGAACTGGGCCTGGATTCATTAACACTGAACCATTGAAGAATGGAGGAATGTGATCTAGAGTGATGAGACCAAAGCTGGTTTGAGATCTGACACCAAACATACGGGGATGTGGAGGAACTCGGAATAATAGCAACAATGCATCCTCATTAAGAATACTCATTGATTTTCATATAAAAATATCGAGCACTGAGCTAGTATTGGTGTCGAATGCTGGACTTTCCATCCATGTCACTTCTACACGGTCCCGAAACGATCCAGAGATTTTAGATGCTGTTGTTGGATTCTATGGGCTGCAAAGTCCACAGGCATGTACGTAATCGAACTTGCATGGGACATGCTGAAGGAGACAATTACACGCCGTCCAACCGGTTACTCTTGAAGAGCTCGGTGATTGCATTTCTTTAAGAAAAGACAAGGTAAACAACAGATAGGGAATCTGCCATCTGGGTGACTGCCCTAAATGCAGATCAGTGGTGATTGATTGATTGATTGATTGATTGATTTATTGATTGATTGATTGATTGATTGATTGATTGATTGATTGATTGATTGATTGATTGATTGATTGATTGATTGATTGATTGATTGATTGATTGATTGACGCTCACGAGTTTGCATTTTGAAGACATAAGCGCAGTAAGAATTTTATTCCGTACTACTATACTGTACTACCATAATCAAGTACAATATGAGATGTTAATAAAAACAAAACAAAAGAAAATCGGCACTCAAAAAAAAATAAGAGGCGGTTACAGATTTTGTTTCTCGTAGGACATGTTATTCAAATTGCTTACTCCCCATACTCGTTTTGCGTGGAAAGGAAATTAAAAGTATTTTGGTCTCTATATTGAGAGCTACATGTAACGTTGGGTTACGGCCATTGCCTGTAGAATCCCCTGTATAATGGTATGGAAGGACACACTTTACTTAATGGTTAGCTTTGCTTGTGGATCGATCTTATCTGCCGTTTCCTAGGCCGGGTACAGGCTCGGCTTGAAAAGGCTTACTCAACTCGATTTCATATCGTGACGTACATTCAATTACATCGCTCCGGGGAAACAGAATTACTCATTCTCCCACCAGCAGCCCTAGGATTAATATTCCATTCTTAAAACACAACTAATCTCTAGATCGAGAAGGAAATAGTTGCATTATTTACATTTTAGTGTACTGAATTACGTTTAGAATATTACCATTGCATAAGCCTCGTGTCGGAATATCTAGGGGCACGTAAAATAACTTCTGCAGGACAAAATTCCGGTACTTCGGCGTCTCCGAAAACCGTCAAAAAGTAGTTAGTGGGACCTAAAAGAAATTACATTAGTATTAATTCATTCACAGAGATTTGCAGACTGAACACTGAAAGATATAGCAGTGTGCAACGCAAATGTAATGTATTCATATTTATTTATCAACGTTGAAGAACCTACTTGGTCAAAACTGGAACATGCTCAGCGTTGTTAACAGCTGTATAGCGCATGCATGTATTCTGCCGTGTTCATAGTTAGCATAAAACAAAAGAACACGGCACATAACGCCCTTGAAAGGGCCTTGGCCTGCCCAGCGACCGCTGCTCAGCCCGAAGGCCTGCAGATTACGAGGGGCCGTGTGGTCAGCACTACGCATCCTTTCGGCCGTTATTGTGGGCTTTCGAGACCGGGGCCTCTATCTCACCGTCAGATAGGTCCTCAATTCTAATCACGTAGGCTGAGTGGACCTCGAACCAGCCCTCAGCCAGAAAAATCCCTGACCTGGCCGGGAATGGAACTCGGAGCCTCCGGGCGAGAGGCAGGCACGCTACCCCTACACCACGGGGCCGGCATAGTTAGCATTAACCAAAGTTAAATATAACTTTTAGAGTATGAAAAATAAGCCTATTTATATATAGGCTACTACATGTTTCGCTAACATATTTTGTGTTTTAAACACTGTTAGGGTAAATAATTTTTATCTAGTACAATAGAAATAGTAGTAATAATCATAAATACATTGTAAGTAGTTATGCAGTATTAATAAAACAACAACAATATTCGAGCTTAGTCCTTTGGTAGTTGAAAAATAAGATAGGTAAAAATCCCTCTAAAACGGAATGAATAAATTCGGATAATAAAGTAGGCCTATTATAACTACAATTTTCCATTTACTTGTTTTTTTTCATCTCATTGTTATGAAAAACTTATTCTACGCATGAAGTTCTGTAATATTTATTTATTTATTTATTTATTTATTTATTTATTTATTTATTTATTTATTTATTTATTTATTTATTTATTTATTTATTTATTTATTTATTTCAAGGGGCATCAGATTATCATCGTTATGGAATGAAAGTCTCTCATAATCCCTATACCAAAGAATCCTGGAACTCTAAAATGTGAAGAACATCGCACCTTGAGTCTGTTGTCGCACATGTCAAAAATATTGACAAGAATAATATATAACCGAATAAGCAATAAAATTGGACCACATTTGGCTGAAGATCAGTTTGGATTTAGGCGGAATAGAGGCACACGAGAAGCTATTCTAACATTACGACAGGTTATAGACAAAACACTAGACGTAAGGAAATCTTTGTTTATTGCATTCGTGGATTTAGAAAAAGCTTTTGATAATGTGAACTGGAATATGTTAATGAAGATTATGACTAGTGTTGGTTTAGATTTTAGAGATAGACGAATAGCATACGAACTCTATAACAACCAAAGAGGCATCATAAACATAAATGGTGAAGTACGGGAAGCTTATATAAAGAAAGGAGTACGACAGGGATGTAATTTGTCACCAGTGCTGTTCAACCTGCATATTGAGAAAGGAATTGAAGAATGCAAAGAGGAAATGGAACGGATAAAGATAAATGGAGTAGAAATCAAAATGATAAGATTTGCTGATGACATAGCTGTCATAGAGGAGAACGAAGAGAAACTGCAAAGTGCATTAATAAGAATGAATACGATATTGAGAGATAAGTATAACATGAAAATGAATACAAAAAAGACCGAATTTATGGTATGCAACCGCCAGCATATTGCAGTCGACATCAGAATTAGTGATATACCACTAAGGCAAGTAAATGCCTTTACCTACTTAGGAAGTAAAATCACTCCAGATAGCAAAAGTTCAGTCGACATAAAGAGCAGAATTTCCCAAGCAAAAATTGCTTTTTACAAGAAAAGGATACTACCTACATCAAGGAATTTAAATGTGGAGACCAAGAAGAGTTTTATTAAGTGCTATGTCTGGAGTGTGGCCTTGTATGGTTCAGAAACGTGGACTATTAGTGCACGTGATAAGAAACGTTTGGAAGCATTTGAGATGTGGTGCTGGAGGAGGATGGAAAAGATCTCATGGACAAAAAACTCACCAATGAAGAAGTTCTTCGACGAATAAGTGAAAAAAGATCCTTTTTAGCAACAATAAGAAAAAGAAGAGACCAGTTAATTGGCCATCTCTATAGGCACAATGGATTCATAGTTAATGTCATAGAAGGAAAGATTCAAGGTAAAAGAGGAAGAGGAAGACCTAGACTGCAATATTTAAGACAGATCAGAGATGACGTAGGAACAGGCTCATATGTGGAAATGAAGAGATTAGCGGATTACAAGAGAAGAGTGGAGAAGACGAATTGCTGCCAACCAATCTTAGGATTGAGAATTAAGAAGAAGATGGAATGAAAGATAAAAAATAACCGTGGGAACTTAATTTAAATATTGATTGAATTGCAACGGGATTTTAATCGCTTTAAGTCAGGGTCTGAACGTAGACTTACGTTCCTCAACAACGGGTACATGGAAATAAAAATTTTATTACGGTTTTTATTGTTTGGGTAGAACGTGTAAATCGGAGAGAGTATTTAACTTGTGATTATTTTTAATGTCTAAATTTATAGATAAAAGAGGGTCTGGAGCGTAGGTTTCAAGAAATAGCGCTTCAAAGTAAGGCAAACTCTGTGCTAAAAGTTGGACGTCACACGCATTCTCTGTTATAAGATGGCGCTGTGTTGACTCGCGCTCTCAGTTGGAGGTTAGCTGTCGTTGTGAATACATCGTGGTCAGTTGTATAGTATAACAAATTTAATAATGGAAAATAAATATTTGATTAGGATTCGGCAAAAACATGTAGAAGAAATTATTTACATAATACAGTTGAACATCGATATCTCGAACCTCCATTACACAAATTTTCACTATCTCGAAGTAACTTAAATTTCTCGGCCGTTTGCCCTATTCTTCGCACGTATCAAGGTTCTTAAACACTACTAAAGGTTGGGCCCAACGCGAGACGAGCTGCTATTGGTTAACGAAATGACGTCACAGTAGGAGCAAAGCAGCCGAGTCCAGAGCGCGCAAATCAGTAGGAATCTCATAACACCAGCAAACATTACAGTCTCTCAGAACTAATTGCAGACCAGACATAAAGATTACTGCTTTTATACGAGTGAAAAAGAGTATAGCATAGTAAGTTTTCATTATTTCTATTACGAATAAGGCATAAATGTAACGTGATGGTGCACTGACCAACGCTTGAAATTTATTAACAATTCCAAGTTCCTCTATTTAGTTTGAGGAAGGTTACGCGTTCTCAAATCTGTAAACATAAATATTTAGAGATATGAAATGTTTGCAATATTAAATCTTGACAGCAGAACTTTCGTAATGGAACTACCGTATGTTAACATACGATATACTGATTTACTTCCGCAGGTATCGAGTTTAAAGCTTAACACATGTTATAAGAACAGGAGAAGTAAGTTCATATTCGAAACCATGCATAGATATTCCTACTTTTTTAAAATTAAAGAATAAGAAAGAACAGGAAAAACAATTACAACACAGTCCAGATCAGATGTCATGAAGTAGTTGCTTTTGAAGATGAAATCCACTGCCGTGCCTTTCGCCGATGAGCTGCCATGCCCGAATGTTCATTTGTCGCATGCATATAAATGTTCTCGTTCTAACATACATTTTTACTATTTCTTGTGGTACAGCGGGGATTTTACTGCTAATTATTTGACACACTTTGCGTATAATATAAGGTATGCGTCACAATTCAGCGCCGGCCCCGTGGTGTAGGAGTAGCGTTCCTGCCTCTCGCCCGGGGGCACGGGGTTTGATTCCCGGCCAGGTCAGGGATTTTTCTCTCGACCTGAGGACTGGTTCGAGGTCCACTCAGCCTAAGTGATTAGAATTGAGGAGCCCAGAATAACGGCCGAGAGGATGCGTCGTGCTGACCACACGACCCCTCATAATCTGCAGGCCTTCGGGCTGAGCAGCGGTCGCTGGGTAGGCCAAGGCCCTTTCAAGGGCGTTAAGTGCCGTGTTTTTTTTGTCACAGTTCAGCACCTCCGTAAGTGTCCGTGAAAATTAACTTAAATTCCTTTATTTGGTTTACCATTCTTCCGATGGAACGAGTAGACCTCCCCGAGATAACCTCTATTCATCCCACAAGGGCTGTACCAGAAGAAATGGAAAGCATTTCCCCAGTGGGACTTCCCATTGACCTGTCATATTTTCTTCCACGGAAGGCGATGTAGCCGGCGAGGTATCGAAATCCCTCTGCTGAACAATCAGGTGTCGCTGTAGATTGCGGTACGGTTTTCTGTCGCAATGATACTATGAACACAGAAATTTCACTCCAGCTACTATTACACTATTCACGCAACTAACGAAAAAAATAAGTGTACCTCACTGCACGAAACACGGCAACTTAACAGATATTTCACAGAAACGAACTACGACACGACACACACACACACTACGCAAAATACAGTAGGACACTATATAAACCAACAGCAATATACGAAAAGAAATTACGTATAGATATTACGTGGAAATCCTTTCTTTATAAGACAGACAGCTATAAACAACGATATAAGATACACGTGCGGTTGTATCTATACAGTCACGGTGCTCCTGTGATGACGTCACGAGCAGGACGAGGGAAAACTAACATCTACTGCGCAACCAATCTGGGCCACCCGAGGCACGTATTTATTTCTCGATTTCTCGAAGCAAACATTTCCTCCCATGAAGCAAAAAATACTTTATAACTCGAATTTTATGCAACATTAACTGTGTAATACGGCATTTGTGGCTTGTGAGGAACAGTTAACAAATTAAGAAAGGTTTGCGCTGATGTTGGGAGCTAATATGACGGGAATCGAAAAACTAAAGCTTCTAATGATCGGAAAATCGGTGAAGCCTCGCTGTTTCTCGGATGTGAATTAATTACCGGTCATGTACGAAAGCAACCCCCGAAGTCGCAGATGATAAGCTCCATTTACGAATCTCAGCTGCGTGGTATTGACGAGAAGTTTCAACGTGAAGGGAGGAAAGGTTAACAGTAAAAAACAGAAAAGGCTAACGGATTTTTCCAAAGGTGTTTACTGAGGTTTGTTTCTTGTTTCACTACTGTATGTACTGTACCCTGTCTGCTAAAAAGTTACTATGATAAGGGTTATACTTAAAGTGATGCCGTAAAATAGTCTGTTTGTATATACTTAAATACTGTTAAAATAATGTGTTCAGTATAAGCCCATAGATAGCCTACATATGACTCAGTTATGTGTTATACATGTTCAAAACCGGTGTTTCATATTTCTCGAAATTCCGATAAGTCAAAATAAAATTTAGCTCCCGAGGTGATTCGAAATACCGACGTTCTACTGCATTTTTCTTTTATTTCTAACTAGCTAAAATGCCCGTGCTTCGCAACGGCCAGCTCACTGAACACCTGTCCAACCGAACGGCAAGTGCACGGCCGGCAGGTACGCGTAAAGGGGATAGGCGAGGTGCGGTGCGGAGGCCGTGCTTTATAGCACAAATTTAGGTTTTACTCGCTAAACGTTGGAGATACTCGAAAATTGATAAGCACCTTTCGTATAGGAAATTACATTTTCAACCTCGTATATGCCATCAAAAGTTTGCTATTTCTTAGTGTTCTCGTTTTATTTTAAATGGAATTAGGAGCGTTTGAAACCAAAGGGTGTAGTGACGTCATTAAAATGGTCGCCATATTTAAATAGTGCAAAATATCGAAATCAAAAGTAGCCTATATGTCACCCATGCAAATAAGCTATATTCACGCAAAATTTCATGTAATTCGGACCAGTGGTTCTTGCGTGATTGAATAACACACAGACACACTCCATTTCATTTTTATATATTAGTATAGATAAGTAAGTCTACGAAACCTTCAAAAGGCTGCGGCCGGTACAATAGTGACAGCGTTTGTTTAGTATGATCAGGTTAGATTTTCCAGTAACCATTTTTATTTCAGGGCTTCTTATAGCATCTTCATTTGTTTCTTATCTGCGCTTGATCGAGCGATCTGGGAAAGGCAAGGAACACAAGAATTCCCGCTGGGAGTTGCGGGTCGGAGGGAACAGATGCGTCAGGAAACTCGCTTCGTCGTGCTCACGTGCTCCCTCTGCCACCCACTCAATAAGAAGCCGATAACATCTAAACCCTCCTCGTCCCCCAACTTCTCAAGTTAGAAAACAGTTGTGGAGGAAAAACACGTGTCGATCTTCAGTGTTTTGCTGTGAATAAAATATCTTGATTTTTTTATTGCCGGTAGAGGGATTTGCTGCTAGAGAATGTGTAAAATACACTGAAAACGCATCGCAGCACAATGATTGCCTTCATTCGATTTCAATTATGTGTACCCGTCGAGTCTAGATAGTTTGCGTTTTACGAAATATGAAACTTTCTTGAATTCTTAAAGAATGCGAAATTAAATTTGATACACTTGAAATGCCAACGGCCGTAGCCGTGTTGAAACACCGGATCCCGTGAGATCTCCGAAGTTAAACAACATTGGGCGTGGTCAGGAGTTGGACGGGTTTCCACGCGCTGTTGGTGGGGGGTAAGGGAATGGAGGAGCGGAAAGGAACTGGCCACCCTACCGCATGTAAACTCCGGCTCAGGAACACCTCTGCGGGGGTTCGGACCTGCCTTCGGGCAGAATAACCCTTACCTCACCTTACACTTGAACATAGTGTGCGTTAGTTACTAAAATGTTACAACTAAAGTTTCATATATTTAAGTGGTAAGTCATGATAACAGATTGTTTAGAAGCCATAACTTTGCGTTGTCTTGTCATAGTTTAACATGTGATGTATGCCCACATTTGTGTTTTGGTGAGTGATATACGAGTATTTGCAGATGTAAAGAAAACACGCATTAGATAGAAATGGTGCATATTGAGTAAGGTAACTACAAAAGTAAAATGAAACATAATTTTGTAAATAGTAACTGATGGATCCGTTCTAAGCACTGTTTCAACAATAAATCTCGAGTGAATTGGAAAACTCTTGGAGATTGTACTGATTTTTTGCCGGCAGTGTATAATATCGGTTCCAGCTCGACCCAACCGAGTCTGGTGTATGCTTAACTTATTTGATGAGTGTAAAATGCAGTTCATGAAGTAATCCCTCAACTTTCTTCCAGAAGTTACTGGAATGCATATTCTATTACAGATGTCGAATATATGCATCACGCTGTAAAATGTAACGTTTTAGCCCATCGGTTTTACGAACATCATTATAAGTTATCGAACGTAGTCATGTTATGAGCCAGTTTCTTTGACAATATTTATGAAGAAAGTCTTGAAATATTTTGTAAGGTTTAGATGTGATGGATTTGATGTATTCCCTGTAGGCAGTGATTCACCTCCTTTGAATAATATTCTTGTTGCAATTCTATTGGCGTCCGTGTATAGAGATTTAGTCTGCAGAAAGGTGAAGGTAGGCCAAGCTTCCAATCCAATTCCATTTTCTTCCTTCTCCCTGGCTTGAATAGGTCATCCTTCTCTTTCTATGCATCCTCGCTTTGTGCATCTGGAATTATTCTCTGTGAATTATTCCGGAAAAATATACTATGATATACTCTGCCTTTTTGAAGATATATTCATGACAATTACGGATTTTCTATATTCCTAATTTACAAGTTGTTATTTTAAATTGTTGTTAAATTTTTGAGATCGAAAAATGTGATATAGTTTTATTGTGATGCGAGAACACTGTGTACTTTTCATGTAGTTTAGTATTCTGATTATGAAACAAATTGAATCGAGATCCATAATTTAAAGTCCGAGCTTGGTTCAGCCATTTTAAGTTAGATTTTACCTTATGTTTTCGCCTTTTTAGTTTCAGTTAGTGGTAGGATGATATCCTTTGTAAAGTTCTGGAGCCCTCATCCCTTCAAATTTATACTTGCTCATTACTTACAGATAATATCCATTATCAAATAAAATTGTATGATACTCTTTCTCGGAATTCACCAAACCTATTCCCTACAACGTGGAGTTACTAAGTCTCATTGATGCTGTTTTCTTTCCGTAAAATGTTAATTTCTGTCTCAAACGTACCATGAGATTTGGATAACTATGTTGCCATACGAGTATCCTAAGGCCTTGTTATCACTACAATATCTTTCAATGTTGTACCCTATAAGTTGTTTGTTTTATTTTTACCTCAAGATTTTCTCAGATATCCCTCATATAAACTAACTTAGGAACTGGGCCTGAAGGTTAGCATTCAACAGCACGTCTTTCAACTTTTCTTTGAAATCGTAAGTTCCATACACCAGTTTTATTCTCAACATATGCGGATGGGATTCCCTTTTTTTTCCACTGAAGGCTCTATTATATTGAAATACTACAATAAACCTTACACAACTATACATCTTCCCCATATTTATGGAAACAACATCTCCTTATATTTGAAGAAGAAGCAATGCAGAAGAGACTAAATTCTCCGAACAAATAATTCGGTTCATTTAAACAGTACGTGTATGCTTTTCTGATATTTACAATTTGCGTTGTATCGCACCAACACAGATAGGTCTTACGCCGAGGATGGAACAGGAAAGGGCTAGGAGTGGGAAGGAATCCGTGGTGGTATTGATCAATGCGCAGCCCCAGCATGGGGAACCACGGTAAACCATCTTCAGAACGGGTTACAGTGGTATTCGAGCCCGTTATCTCCCGATTGCAAGGCGACTGCTACATGATGTGATTATCTAATATTACCGAGCTCGTTCGCTGTGAGTCATGTAGCTGTGAGCTTACTTTCGGGATATGGTGGGTTTCAACCCCCACCATCGACAGCCCTGAAGATAGTTTCCCGTGGTTTCTCATTCATATCAGGAAAATGCTGAGGCTTTACCTTACCAGCCCTAGCACTCAACGCCGAAAACCTATATGAGTTACTGCGACATTAAACCTCTAGCAACGGAAAAAGAATGTAATATTTAGAATGCTCAGGTGGCTGATTAGGATGACTAAGCGAATCCACTTCAAGGAACTATATGAACAGTTTTAGAATTGTAATTTAAGCAAACAGATTCCATTCGGAGGATACATTTCTGTTTACCGTATATATACATTATTCGCTGTTGCAGCCTGACGTGTTTCTCCACGATTTCCCAGGCAACCCCCATCCTCATTCCAACCCCGCACGGTGGGGTTACAGCCTGGGGCAGCTTACGAATTTTGTGAGACGCTAAAACTGTCTTGAAGACGAACAAATGTGTCTCCTTGTAGTAACTCCAGGAAGATGGGAGATGCAATCGTTTAGTAGTAATACGACTTGAGGGTTAGTTGATGTATCAAGATGAAAGTTACCAAGTAACTGTACATTTATACAAAGATGAGTCAGCTATATTGAAGAACGGGCTACACTCACCATAGGCTTGTGATCAACCACCGTTATTACGATGTGGATACGAAGCTCGTTTGCAACTATTTGTCCCTTGTACCAAGGTCATTCAATTATTATTATTATTATTATTATTATTATTATTATTATTATTATTATTATTATTATTATTATAGCTGCTTTACGTCGCACCGACACAGATAGGTCTTATGGCGACAATGGGACAGGGAAGGGCTAGGAGTGGGAAGGAAGCGGCCGTGGCCTTAATTAAGGTACATTTGCCTGGTGTGAAAATGGGAAACCACGGAAAACCATCTTCAGGGCTGCCGACAGTGGGGTTCGAACCTACTATATCCCGAATACTGGATACTGGCCGCACTTAAGCGACTGCAGCTATCGAGCTCGGTTTTTATTATTATTATTATTATTATTATTATTATTATTATTATTATCTCAAAATTACAGACTCACCTGAAACAGATATAACAAAAAAATCAATATCCAGAAACGCAAAATTAAGACATTATAACTCAGTTATCAAGCCTGAAGCACTATACGCCTCGGAAACCTTGATCATTGGAGGCATATCACTTATAAAAGATATAGAGAAACAGAGGAGGAAAATATTGAGTAAAATCATTGGTCCAGTCAACTCAAAGGGAATATGGATGAAAAGTAAGTCTCGGAAGCTTTATCAGCATTGTGTAGAGATCACCGACACCATCAGGAAAAGGCGATTGAAGTTCTATGGCCAAATTCTCAGAATGAACTATGACAGGCTCACCAAAAGATTATCAACCTTGTTCTTTCAATGAACGTCAAGTCCGACTCGTTGGCTGAATGGTGAGCGTACTGGCCTTCGGTTTTGAGGGTCCCGGGTTCGATTCCCGGCCGAGTCAGGGATTTTAACCTTCATTGGTTAATTCCAGTGGCCCGGGGGCTGGGTGTTCGTGCTGTCACTAGCATCCCTGCAACTCGCACACTACGCATAACACTATCCTCCACCACAACAACACGCAGTTACCTACAAATGGCAGATGCCGCCCACCCTTATCGGAGGGTCTGCCTTACAAGGGCTGCACTCGGCTAGAAATAGCCACACGAAATTATGAATCATAATGAAAGTCAAGAACAACTGGCTTAGTGAAATAGAAAAATACCTTCAAGAAATTGTCTTCCCACAGGAAAATGTTCAAGATTGACTCCAGTTCAAAAAACGCAGTCAACAACCATCATTTTACTGAGAAGATAAATACCAGGACCAACAAATCATGGACTGAAGAACGGAAGAAAATGTTTGGTCTCAGATGAAGAGATTTTGGGAGAAGAAAAATCAACATTAGCTACATAAGTTCTATCGCGCTCCACAGATGGGCATAAAGGTGTAAACATACAACAATAATAATAATAATAATAATAATAATAATAATAATAATAATGACAATAATAATAATAATAAAAATAAAATCGCACAAAACTAAGACATTACAATACAGTCATTAAACCAGAATGTCTTTATGGATCAGAAACGGTAATTTTGAACACGAAAGCAGACATTGGAAACAATGAGAAAAAGGAACGCAAAATTGCAAGAAACATTGTAGGCCCAAAACTCACCAACAAAAAATACCAACCTAGAGGCAGACAGGAAATAAAACAATACACAACATTCACAGTGGCATTAGAAAACACAGGCTAAGACTCTATGGACACATTAAAAGAATGTATCCAGACAGACTTACCAAACAGATTGTCGAATTCTGTTGAAACAGACACAATGAAATGGATTGGCGATATCAAAACCGATTTCAGACAGGCAGGAATTACACCCTAAAAGGTTAATCTTCAGTTCCAAAATTCACAAATGGCAGGTTGACCAAGAGGAAAGACCGAAGAAGAAGACTGGAAAAACCTGGTCTGAAGAAAAAAAACAAGCCCATCGTAAACGAATGAAAGAAATATGGGCACAAAGAAACGCTAATGCACACCTTTAAGTACTTTGCATAGCTCTAATGGGCTCATTCGCTTATAATAATACCGAGTGAGTTGGTAACGTGGTTTGCGTAACGCAGCTGTTAGCTTGGATTCGAAAAACGCTACATTCTCGTACAATTTGTACATACAGGATTTTCACGTGGTACAGGGCAGGGTGTGTGGTTATATTCAACACTACAACTATTGCAATAAGCCGCTTTTTCTACGCTCTCAAACCAGTCTTGAATTCGTAACCGAATCGAAAAATGGACCCGGGAAAATATGGTGGGAACCCAATAGGCTATATCAGCACTTAGAGTAAGCTGCTAGCTTTCGCAGGTATATTCTGGGAATACTAAACATACTTGACCATTCCTGTATATCTGATAATTGAAAGCAAGTAAACAGAAACCCAAAACTCTTTAGAGTAAACTAGTGAATGTTCACTTTCTGGTATTTCCAGTAAAGTTTCCTTTTTATAAGATTTTGCTTGAAGGATAGCTTCGGGTTGGAAACTAAGAAGCTACTGGTATTAAACGTTCGTGAAAACCGACACTGATGGTATGTATTGTCAGAAACCATGATGTCCTCGGGAGGTCTGTCGGTAGGTGTCACATAGAGTTATGTGCGTGTGTTTCAACAAATAATCCATCCGAGCGATTTGGCTACGCGGTTCGAGGCGAGTAGCTGTTAACTTGCTTTCGAACCACACTATCGGCGTCTACGAAATGAGGCTATACCATAGTGAAGGCCACGGTCGCGTCCTTTCTACTCCTAGCCCCGTCCTATCCCATTGTCGCAGTAAGACCTCTCTGAGTCCGTGCGACGCAAAACAAATTGCAAAAGAAAAGCCATAAATTAAAGAGTTTCTTGTCGCAAATATTCCTTTTCTCCATTAAGGACCATATACTTCCAAGACGATTGGCCACATAGATGGCCTAGAGATTCTGGAGAGTCTGTGGTCAGTGTGATGACATCCTCAGCCCCATTGCTTGGTTTCCTTGCGTGATTCAGAATAAAAATCCTAGGGTATCGATCTCCGAGAGTATATATACCACCGGAACGCTCGAGAGCGATCTCGAATATTTCTGAACCAGATTCTGTTGTTGAGGTAGAACCGATATCATATTATTTAATATGAAACTCAGAATGGTAAATGCGAATAAAATGTACACCACTTCTCTCTGGACCTAGTATGAAAAGAAAGACACCCAGTATGTTATTAAACGAAACAAATTATGGAACCTCTTCTGTTATAAATTTCACAAATTAAAGACAGTTGACAATACAGTCGGCATGGACATGGAGATGGTTAAGGAAATAGTGAGAGGGGCTTGTCAGGCTTAACAAATGAGAGAAGACATCTGTGAAGAGTACTATGAAATGAAGGAGATAAAAGAGAGTGTAAAAATAAGAACTGAGGTGAAAAATGAAAAATGCAAAAAGCCAAAGTGGAGGAATTAGAGCAAAAGTTAAATAAATGTCAAGATGATATAGTCAAGCAGGAAACTCGTTGAAAATATACTTTCAAATATCTTCATTACACATTTATCTCCGAAGGTATTTTTGGCATTTGTCCTTTTGCCGTTTAAGTTCGAACGCCCGCCTACTTCAGTTCATCTGCCATTTTATTAGGTTATTCCTTTCCAACAAGATCTTGTTAAAGACTTCTTGTGTGAAAAGAAAGATATATATAGCGGTATCTCGTTAAATCCCTTCTCTCCAGTGGAAGTGAATTTGCTGCCATACCGCAAAAGTTTGCTAACTTAGTTTCCGGTACCCTGTATGAGCAGAGACAATGGTGAATTTGAAGACTCTACAGTAGCTCTTCTAAATAAGGTTAGCTGAGATATTGAAATATCAGCGTCAGAGTAATATAATAAAAGGAAAGCAAACATGAATGAGTTTGCTGTACGTATACAAAAGAAACTTGAATCATTCTTCAAATATACTACTTATGCGCCGCATAGCATTTTCAATATAAAAGATGCATGTTAGAGTGGTGGGAGATAGAAAAATATTAAAAAATGAGAGATTAACTTTATTGAGTGAAGCACACATACAGTTTTTGTACCCTGTCTGATTTATTATATTCAAAGTAAGTTAAGACTGAATATGATCTAGCTTGGACGAAAGACCTTCAGTCAGAATTAAAAGGTATCTCGATGAGGAAGAGTTTAATCAAGAGGGGTGTTTTACACTCGTCAAAATACAAGGTAAGGATATACCAGATTCGGTTGTTGAGGTAGAACCGATATCATATTATTTAATATGAAACTCAGAATGGTAAATGAAAATAAAATGCACACCACTTCTCTCTGGACCTAGTATGAAAAGAAAGACACCCAGTATGTTATGAAACGAAACAAATGATGGAACCTCTTCTGTTATAAATTTCACAAATTAAAAGACAGTTGGCAATACAGTACATGAGTCTTCCACAAACCCTAAGGTACTCGTGAATGTAACCAAATCATTGATCATGAACCATTGATCTCGTTTCCAAGTCTGATGTTCTCTAGCCCAACGAACGCGAGCCACCCCGTGACGTCAAGGTGGAGGAGTCCTGGGAGGTCTATCATGGAGTCTATTGCACACAGTTTGGGTATTTATAGTTACTCCTGTGGCGTCTCGAAGCTCGTGGCCCAGAGTAGTGAGTGTATACAGTGTCGACGGGTAGGTATGCGTATATACCGGTTTTGATCTGCTGTTGTTTTGCGTGGACGGCCCGCGCGATGTCGACCTGAATGGCTGTCTTGGAACTAGTTTCCGCAACCTTAAGACAATTCTCGTGCATTGTTGGCAACGCCAACTTGTCTCATATTCTGTTGCATCAAAATGATGATAATGATGCGATCTGTCAGAATATGACGAGCAGTGCTTAGTGAGAAGCAAGGGATACTGGCAAACTTGCATGGACGCCACCTTAGCTTTAGTGTACTGGATTTGTTTACCAGTCGTGAGTTGAATGCCCGTAGCTTTGTAAAAGTCATGGTTGACATGATTTAAATGCTTATTATCTAACCATAAATGAAAGATAAATACTAGACGTAGGTGGGTAAACTGTAAACATGCTTAACTCATTTTGATGATTGTATATTAATAACAATCGGCGAGGTATTCGTTTCAGGAATGAAAGTTTACTGTGCTATCTAGCCCTGTAATTTGATGACCTTATCAGTACCCTTAGCTATAGCAAGGGATCGCTGATCATACAATCTGAGCCGCAGGTTCCTTTAAGCATGGTGGTGTGTTCCTTTCCGTTTCCTGATCGACAATCAGGAGTCACCTTCCCTAAAATTTACTATGCCCAACATTGCTTCAGTACCTAGATTGCATAGTATCCGGTCCTTTTAACGCCTTCACTATTAGTTTGAGGATTTTGTTGTAAATATAATGCCATTGACATGTTCATTACAGACGAGGCAGCATATTTTAAGTTTTATTCGGGGTATGTCTTCTCTCTGTTTTGCTTTCTGTAGTACCTTCCCGGGGAGGGTGAAGGGATTGTGCACAGCGAATGTATTAATGCGCTTGCGTCCTCAGACCAACACTCGTTCAAAAGATCTATCCTTTGGATTGTTTAGCAGCTCCCAACAACAGGCGTCAAGTGGCAGCAGAGATCCAATGAAAGAAACAGATGTCAGATCGTAGACATTCGCTATAACCATTAATTTAACCTCAACTGAGGTCTATGATTAGCTTCCTGCAGAGAACTGTAACACAAACACAACCTGAATTACGTCGGACAGCCCTTTGGAAACAAACTGCGAGTCAAGATGTAGGCTTTCACTTCAACGAAAAGCCTGATCATTACTTTCCCAGACACGAAAGAAAAAACTTCACTCTTTAAACGCGTGAACTCGAGCTCAATTCTGATATCAGATACGTAAGCAAATATTCAGCCAACAGCGGTTATCCGACACCACATTTATACAAATAGACAGATTACACCGCAGTATGACTTATCAGTGACGATGTGACGTAAGGCAATTTGTAAAAAATAAATAAATAAGTCAGTAAATAAATAAGTAAATAAATAAATAAATAAATAAATACTAGACTGTTAAGGATCCCCGAGAAATTTCAGCTTGAGAGACATGGTAGGGAATGAAGGAACCCGTTTGTTGTAAGTCTAGCATTACTTTCTCGATTAGTGCTGGGCTTCTCTTCCATTTTCCTTCCCTTCCAGCATCTTCTCTTTTAAACGTACTTTCCATACCCTCAGCTTGCAGAGACTGATTACTCCAACGTTCAGTCCCTGAAAAATCATCTCTGCCCCTGGCTCTGACTGTAATAGGTACAGAAAGTTCCACGTTTTCCTAAGTGTTATATCCTTATGTTCGATATCCGTCTTCTCCTTCGTGGAGGACCGTAACACACCCTACCGCTGTTGATATGTTTCTTAATTCCCTTAACATTACACATTAATTAGTGAATAACTCTTCAGAGAAGTTGGGGCCTAGGAATACTAAAGGTTTACGATCCCAGCAGTTTTCCTCTTTCAAATGCTTTATTTTGTTTAAAATCCCAGGCTCTTATTCATACCGTTGTACCTTTGTTCTAAACATTATCATCCTTGATTCCATTAGGAAGCTAAAAGTCATGTGTTTAGTTCTAACGAATCATCATCATCATCATCATCATCACCATCATAATAATCATTCTTTCCCCCTCATTTGGAACTGTAAAACTTCCGTCTGGAGTAATGCATATAGGGCCGATAACATCTTATTCCCAAGTTGGCAGGGTCAATCCCAGCTGAAGTCGGTGGCATATGAAAGTGTTTATATAGGCTACTACAACTCCATACTGATTGCTTCTGGTGCGTTGTAGAACTTTGCAGGAGAAAATTTCGACATTTCGGCGACTTTTGAATACAGTAATGCCAGGAACACCCTCTTTTTTTCTACCGCTTGTTCCACACCTGTGGGGTCGCGAACTGTGTCGCACAGGCGGATTTGGCCTTGTTTTATGGCCGGATCGCCTTCCTGACGCCAACCCTATATGGAAGGATGTAATCACTATTGCGTGTTTCTTTGGTGGTTGGTAGTGTAGTGTGTTATGTGAATATGAAGAGGAAAGTGTTGAGACAAACACAAATGCCCAGTCCCCGGGCCAGAAGAATTAATCAGAGACGATTAAAATCCCCGACCCGGCCGGGAATACAACCCGGGATCCCCTGAACCGAAGGCCTCAACGCTGTCCATTCAGCCAGTGAGTCGGAAAATGCCAGGGATATTAAACGTCAATGATATTAATACTACTAAAAATACCATTGTGTCTGGCTTCTTAGCTAAGCGGTTAACATACTGGCCATTGGCCCAAAGTGTCCTGGATTCGATTTCCGACTGTATCGGTTTATTTGCTGTGGCTCTAACAATGTGCGCCTTTGCTGTCTCCAATATTATTATTATTATTATTATTATTATTATTATTATTATTATTATTATTATTATCAAAGAATTAAATATTCCTTCATCAGTGGTAGTTTATATCCATATGCCATGTTGGATCAAGTTTCCTCTCGTTTGATGACTACTTGCATGCTACACTTTAGCAAGGAGATCCTGCAGTGGACGGAGTGTCTGAAGACAAGGTGTAATCTTAAGTGCTTTTCTATTTCTAGAATAAACATTCCATACGCTTTCGTGAATGTTTAAATCATTGCATTTTCAACAGTTGATCATTATTGCTAAAATTATTCTCGATTTTTACCTCTGTCCTGTCTGTTTGTTTCAGGTAAGATTCTTTCCGTAACCTCAGCACTTGACAAAAATGGGACTCTGTATTGGTGAGTTTCTAATTTCATTACTGCTTTTGTGGAAGGTAGCGGCATGTTGTCTCCAGAGAGGTCTGGTGCAGGTCTTTCGAGTCGACGCCTTATAGGCGACCTGTTGAAGACGGCGCACACACACCCAGTTCCCGAGCCATTGGAATTAACGTATGAAGGTTAAAAGCCTCGACCCCGTCGGGAATCGAACTCGGGACCCTTTAGACCAGAGATGCTCAGCTGGGCGCCCGTTGAGGCTAGCCCAGTGTAGCCGGGCTGGCGAGATGTAAATGAGGGCAGCATACGTCACAGTGAAGCGAGGGAGCGGGCACACTTTGCAGGGAAGGGAGGGAGCATTGACATTCAATTGTGATTACGAAGCTCTCCTACACTACTCAGGAAAGCACTGAGTGTAGTGCAGTAACAAAAAACACTGATCTCTCAAGATATTCCGGATTGATTTATACTGCGCTCGATATAAACAGTCTGTTCTATTTTCTTATATATATTCACTGAAGGAAAAGTGACTCGTTATAATGTTTTTTGTTGCAATCTACAAAGTTACAGGGTTTAACCGTACAAGCTACGATTTACAATTCCTTGGATGGACATGACAGTATTTCCATTTTTAAAAAAAGTAAAATTCCTCTTATTCATTCAGCAAAAAGTAATATAATTACATCTTTCAACAAGTTTTTTGTTTGATTTTGCACAGTGTTGTAGTGTTGTGTGACTTTCTCTGTTCACTGGATTTTTGAAAATAGTATTTAAAATTTAACAGGCGTCTGATGATAATAGCTAGCCTCTAAATGGCGAGAGGGACTTTTCATCACAAGTGAGTAAATAGATATTTACTATCCAAGATTAAAGTACAACAACAATGTAAATATATTTACTAGATACATATACAGTATGCCTGCAAATAAATAACCCAACTGGTGTTATTCCGTGTAAGAATGATTGGATTATTGGTGAGTTTATTAGACAATTTAAACCCAAACACCAACAAGCCACAGTTTATCCACCTTAACTCCGTATTATATTATAAAGGTTTCTAAAGCACCTCTTAAAATTTAATAGTAAAAATTGTAATTAATTACGTACATTATAAAATATATTAGGTTGTAGGCCTAATTCTTTATTGTATCCGGTCTAAATACATAAACTGTAATGAACGTAAACAACTTATTTCTTACAACGAAAATTGAAAATGATGTGGATTTCTGCCCTCTTTCGTTCATTATTTTCTACTTCCATTTCAAACTCGGGTATCGTCACAGTGATCGAGTGTTACTGGGAGAACTTCGCCCAACCTTCACGACCTGTGACTAGTTGAATAGCATACGCTCATCGCCAGCCCGCCCGCTTACAGCACTGGGCGCCCGCGGGAAGGAATGCCCAGCGCGAGCGCCTCTGCTTTAGTCCAAAGGCCAGCAAGCTAACCATTTAGCTATGGAGCCGGACTAGTGGAAGATGACTGGTGGTGAATAGCCATACGTATTTGAAAATCTCCGTAAGTGTCTCGGAAGTAAAATTGTATGTGCAAGGAAAAGTACTCCATTGCCGAAAATTTCACTTAGGAATCGTCGCCAATTTTAGTATCTCCACTTATTTGTATAGTCGCTCTAGCCACCATTATCCGTCTGAGTTTTTCTAAAACGACAAGAAATTTGAGGAAAATATGTCACCCTTTACTCAATTAAAATTACACTCTGTGAGTGCTGGGATGAAGAAGGGACACCTGCAACTCTGAAATATCATACCCTTGTTCCACCTTCCTTGTGCAAAGTAAAGTTTCTACATGTAAAAATGTCCGCCCTTCAACCTCAGAAGCCGCTGAAATGCACGTCCCTACTAACAAACGAATGTCGTAACGTAACTTACATAACTTTGTACCATTTATTAATCCTTTTCAGTATCACAGACGGATACGTACTTTAGCAGTCTCGATAAGGTTGACGTCTGTTAACTACTATGCTTTGCATTAATAATAGAATGGCTAGATTGACAGGCCTCAATGTACTCTATGTTATTCGAAAACAGGAACGTCGCGATCTGAAGTCAGCTGGAAGATTGACCCCCTGAAGCAAGTGAGCAGTCACAGCTGGCAGGTGAGTGATCTTATCGAATCACGGCGCACATCAAACGCACATACCGGAAGTAGAAATAGAGTTCATGTCCCAATTTAATATTACATAAAATTCACTCCACATAACGAGTGTCTTTGTACTACAAGGATTGATGGTGACGAAATGCAGTATATATTTTATTATTAGGAGAATGAACTTCTTCTTTTGGCTGTAATATTTGTTTATCACACCACTAGCCTGTAGAACTTGACTTAGGCGGTATTCGCATATGTCTTTCAACGCTCTCGTAACTTGGATCGCAAACATCTCTTTTCCTTTACAAATAAGTTTTTATGTATTTACTGCCGACACAGGTCTATAATCTCGTGGCAGAGATCAAATAACCAAGAAGAAAAGAAAAGAAAAGTGACAGGTCGCCAAACGAAAGTGACACGTGTGCAAAACCGTCTAACATGAAGGTATAACACTCTGTCTGTCCAAAGCACACCATAAGACATAAAACTGTCACAATAGATGTAGCTGTATGTGTTGCAAGGGTGCAGTATCGATACGATTTCAGTTTTTAAACCTGTTTTTATATACTAGTTCCGCGTCCCCATCTCTCATTTCATTTCATTTATGCGCATTCGTAATTAATTTGAGGAGGAAATCATTTATGCAATAAGGGTGGATATTATCACAGGTTCTCCATAATAATATTATTATGTGAAATCCATTTTAAATTTACACACAACGAATTGTACGTAGGAACGTTCGCTTATAAGTGTCCGAAGGTCAGAGTGGAGTATCTCCAGCACACTGACCCTTGGCAAAGAACGGTACTAAAGTTCAGATACTTTGTAAACGTCCTGCGCGGGAATCGGCCGTGCATGTGGCAGGGACAATCGAGGGCGGCTGCCTCATCTCCCACTCTTGTAACTGATCTAAAGCCAAATAAATAAATAAAATAAAATAAAATCTCCCACTCCTTCTCGCTGCCCTATCTTTGTCTACACATCATGCTGAACACGACGTGTTAACAAGCGAGTTAAGAGACAGAGAATCCGGAAGAGAGAGAGAGAGAGCGCGCTAATCAGACCCCGCATACTACCTACAAGACCACGCCCCGCCGGACACTCAGCTGGATGTTTATGAAGTGTTTTGACTATAGCATCCGACTGCCATCATTTTCATGCTTGCTGCAACTCTCTAGTAGTTGCCAGCATCCTCGACAGACTTACTTTAAATTGCGTCTATTGGAGATACTACGTTTGAATCTCAGCTCTAACAGTGATTATCGTAGATGTGATTTCCTCCCTAATATGCTTGTATAGTACTTAAGTTCACGTCTGGGTCTCTGGCCCATTTCTGGACCTAAATAACTAGCTCTTGCAGATTTTAAAAATTGTTCCTAATATCAAGATGTCTTTTTTCTACTGTTGAGGTGATAGAAGTTTGTTATGAAAGGAGTTATTGAACATACTAGAAAATTGACCATTACAGGTTCGCATACAAAATATCTTATGACTATCTTCAGAGTAGGAAAGGCTTCATATACTGCATGTCCGCCTTAATTTGAACCTAAAATAGTTACTGGATAAATCTCTAGGATATTTAAATAATTGTCATTTCACATCCTACCGTAGTAGAAGCTAATTTATATCTTCATTCATGTAAGATTCATACAATACTTGTCATTTCATTTCCCTGACGTTTAGAAACAGAATCTCTTGAGCCTGAGGCTTAATCCTCTCCTTTGTCTTTGCTGAAACAACGTGTGACTGTCCAAAATTACTCAACGCATTGTACTGTTCGTGTCGAGATTCTGATTGAGACAGACGAAATACATAGTTGTTATTAATAGCTCACGCGGTGCGAGAGGAGATGGAGATCTTTGTTTCTCACCGGAAAGGGAGCATAATACCCATTGTGCATTCTCCTCCCGCAGCTGTCACATAACTCGAGTACATGCGCGTCCCGCAGGAACGAATGAATTACAGTTTCTCATCTTGCAGGCGCGAGTTTGATTCCAGCTGTAGTTTGAAATGGAATTTCTAGGCAGGCATGAAAATGGCTTGCTCGGAATGTGGAATTAGACATTCCTCTCGCATAATGACGGTCAGTTATAGCCCAGAGAGAGCAATACTGTGTTTCGTTCACAGCAGTAAATGCTGTGGTACATTGGCTTTCTGTACTGAAATGAAGATGTCGTTTCTTTGTAACCGTATTATGATTTATCATATCTTGTTCCATATTATATATTAATCAAGATTCAAGATTCAAGATACCCGTCTCCTTTAATCTCGAAAACCATAGATTAGGGAAAGGGTATTATTTATTGTAATCGTTTCATAGTTTCATAATTTGTGATACATGCCGTATACAAAATTAGAAGGAGTAACTTAAATAACTATAGTGAATTGTGTTAATAATTGGTACATGCTATGAATGTTCATATAAAGCGGGTGCTTAGAGATTGAACAGAGAAAGAATAATATAAACTGAATGTTGGAGTTACATTCATATATAGCATTATGGCAGAAAAAATACCAAAACATCTATTTATAGTGGTATCTTTTCAGATGATCAAAGATAATATTGCCTTTGCAGGCTGTTAAGAAAAGAGAGAAAACGGAAATTATTACTCGACAATACATGAAACTAGTAGAACTACTGTAACGAGGTAGTTCCATACTATCCCTTAAGCCTATGTACCTAATGGCTCTAGACTTCAACGGAGTTATATTGTCTAGGTTACCTTAGGCACAATTCGTTTCCTGGCTGACATGTATCACATCCTCTCCTTCCTTCAGTTTCCTGCTCCACCTTTCCCTGATAATGTTAAATAATTTTGCAATTCTATCCGGATGCATCCATTCTCTGTTCAATAACTTTACAATTGTATACAACTGATTTTCGTCCTCAATTTTCTTTACATCCTCATCGTCTATGAATTTTTCTCGTATTTCCTTTGTCATAGGGCAATCTTTTATAAGGTGTGCCCATCCCATCTCTTCAGAGCATATTAAACATTTATTTTCATCCCTGTACCTTCTATATGCTTTATTTTTATGTATCCCCATTAACCACCATATTATACCCCTCATTCTCTTTTTTGTTATAAACTCTACATTTATTCTCATTCTCCCATTTATATTACAAAATTCTTCTAATGACCTCTTACTTCTACATTGTGCATCAATGCCTTGTTTTTCAATATCCTTAATTCTTAGAACTTTTTTTTTTTTACATATTTTCAACTTCTTTATACATTCTTTTTCCCAGTAACATCCCATTCCAATCGTTTCTAAAATATTCCGTACCCCATCCACCCAGTATCCTTGGTTCTGATGTTTCATTTGGTATTGATATGCTATCTGCCCCCTTCTCGCAACTTCATTCTCAACTATTATCCTTACAATAATGTCCACTCGCAGACTTATATCTTTGCACATCATTTTCACTCCACAATTAGCTACTACTCGTAATTGTATCAAGTGAAACAACCCTTTCTTCAGCTCCCCAAATTTCCGCTCCGTACAACACTCTAGATTTAACTACTGCATTAAAAACAATTTTATACACTCTGTAGTCTGTGTTGGGCATCCTCTTCTCCAGTATGCTAATGGCTGACAGTGCACTCATGCCTTTTAGCTTTGATCTTTTTATTTGCTCTGACCATTTTCCATTTCCACTTAAAATCATACCCGAGTATTCTACTTTCTTGACAACTTCTAACCTCGTCTCGCCCACCCACCATTTTCCATTCTTTGATAATTTATGTCCTTTTTTGCACACCATTACCTTGGTTTTCTGTACATTGATTTTTAAATTCCATTCTTTACAGTAATTTACCACCACATTTATACTACCCTGCATACTATTGGGTGTCAAAGTGAGCAGAAGGATGTCGTCAGCAAAAATGAGGCCCGGAATATCCCGGTTCTCAAGACTTTGGTAAACCCCTGCCTCGAAGCCTTTCAATTGAAAGATATCATTTATAAAGAGTAGAAACAGTACTGGTGACAACTTACAACCCTGTTTTAGTCCTACATTAGAGAATATTTCTCCAACTACTACGCCCTCCTTAGTTTTGATTGCGCACCTTACTTCTGATGTATATTTTCAACCGCTGTTATCATATTCTGGGACACCCCTATCCCTCTAATCTTGGCCACGACCGCCCCTCTGCTCACAGAATCAAATGCTTTCTCCAAATCAATAGTAGTAATTATATATTAATCTAAATGATTAATAAAATAACCTGTAAAGGATATGTTCAAATGATAGTAACGTGCATTCACTGATATTTTATGAGGAGCTACAATAACTCACCTCCCAAGACTTTATTTTAACTGTCTTTATTAGAATCACTTCCGGTCATGATAATGATGATACGGCGGTCTTATCTAGAAGTACGGGCTCATCTGTTGAACAGGTAATAAGCTGGAAAATCCGGTTCAGGTTTGTAACGACAAGCATCAAAACTGACCCCATTCTCCAAATCACCTAAGAGAGTAACGAAGGGTTGAAAGAGTCGATATCTTCAGGTACCTTGTTGAGATTGCCCATATAAAAGCTAGTGAAAGGGAAGCCAATTACTGAAGGCGAAGAAGACGATTACCGCATTCCGTAGAACACACACCCCGTACAAGACAATCGCCATCTCAAGGCAAGCTAATCTCAGACATTACAACACAATCATTAAAACGGAGTGTCTTTATACTGTTGAGTGTCTCAGAATGACTTGGAAGACTGCCCTAAGAGAAGCCGAGAAACTTCTCAAGATAAAGGACTCGAAGGTGGTGGATGTACATTATATCCAGTATTCGGGAGATAGTAGGTTCGAACCCCACTATCGGCAGCCCTGAAGATGGTTTTCCGTTGTTTCCCATTTTCACACCAGGCAAATGCTGGGGCTGTACCTTAATTAAGGCCACGGCCGCTTCCTTCCCACTCCTAGCCCTTTCCTGTCCCATCGTCGCCATAAGACCTATCTCTGTCGGTGCGACGTAAAGCAACTAGCAAAAGCAAAAATGGCTGTACATTATAGGTTAATAGGACGCGAAGAATTGTATCAGGAAAAGGAACTCCAGATTGAATTAAGTAGAAAACGGACTTAATTTCTGGATAAAAAGCGGCTGAGAAGGCAGATCTTCAGATCACGGGACATTAGAGCTGAAGTTTCAAATAAGTTGTTTTCAGGACTTCGGAGGGATTGGTCTCAGGTGGGAACAAATCACAGATTGAGCACGATACCAATTGCAGATAAACAATTTCAAGAGCTTGCACGAAGACTGAGCGAGTTGTCCGTGCATTTCGCGCCACGTAGCTGTAAGATTGCATTCGGGGTGTGGTGGGTTCGAATCCCACCGTTGCGTCGGCAGCCCTGAAGATGGTTTATTATTAGTAATAATTTATTGCAGTCAATGGCCATACACACAATAATTCACAATGATTAGATTACATATGTAATTAAATTCCATAGAGTAAAAAGGTACAATGTCAGATAGTCATTGTCAGGTATTTACTAGCAGTCATCGTGGGGATCGACTTCCGTTCCGCTTGTGGGACCTCTTACAAAACTCCTTTGGAGCTCCTTTAGGATAAATCCTCTCTTGGATCACGCAGCTTTACATATAGCGGGGGTAGGCCAATGGGAGTGCATTTAAGCGGTCGTTTTTCTTAAGGTGGGATTCCACTGAGGCAACATTTGGGCGACATGGAGCATGCGGCTGGCAACAAATGTTGCTCTTTGTAGCATGCGGCTTATTGTCAGTCGGGCACAAAAGATGCGGTATGCTACATGTGTTGCCGGGTGTAGCATGCGTCATTTGTGGAGACTTGTCGCCAACTACAAACGTTATTCTAGAAATGGGCACTATCGACTGATAACTATCGAACTAGTCGATAGTTTAAACTATCGTAACAGTCGACTACTTTAAAAAACTAGTCGACTGAATTCAGTCGCATTTCCGTCACGGATATCCCACGTTTTGCTCTCCAGTCAGCCCTAAACAAGTCGACTGAATTCAGTCGTACACCCGTCACAGCGAATGGAACTATCGGTTTATGGTCACTTCGAATATGTAATATATAATATGTTAACTTTATAGGTACCTACTTAATATGGCGATTTTCTCTTGTCTTTTATGTGCTCTTTATTTTGTTGCATATTTGTTTACATTAATTACGTTATTCATTTATAAGGCATAACTATAATAATACGGTAATCTAGAAAATACAGTAGTGCGATAGTGTGTTTGGCTATTCTCATATATATCTTGATTGTGTACTACAGTAACAAGTTTTACATATCATTATTGTTAGCATTGTTCAGGAATAGAGCCTCATTGTCGTCTTTCTAAGTTTCATTGTCCATTTAGCACAAAGAAAGGCCATTCGTATGATGTTGGTTCGTATTAAGGGCATCTCTCTACTTGTTAGCCCCGTGTACGGACGAGTGCGTAAATCGGATTTTGATCTGCGCAACTGTGAATTCCTCGATAGTGTGATTATATAATCCGGGATTGGGGTATGCGCCCAAGGTACAGTACTATTGTGGCATTTGCCAGGAGTGAATGTAGAAACCCCCATGGAAAACTGGTATCCGCTTCTTATTCCTAATGTGGAGCGGAGTGGACTTCTCGGCTGCGAACGTGGGTCCCTTTGAATACATTTTCTAAGTCACTCAATATAACATTAATTTTTTTCTAATGGGTGTCTATACAAGTGATTTCTAATTATTGGTAAATTGCGTTAAATTGAGTCGAATTCGTAAAAGTGCGACTCTCCACTTTTGATACGGAGAGTTTCGACTGGAAACATTCGAATGTTTTTCATGAAATGACTACTTGCGTGATATGAATACTTTCATTCGACTGAAATCATTCGACTGTTCAGTCTTCTCAATAGGAAGTAATGAATACTTTTGTTCGACTGAAAACATTCGACTATTTAGTCGATAGTTCGATGGGACTATCGCCCGAATAGTCGATAGTGGTTTTCAGTCGATAGTGCCCATCTCTACGTTATTCCATCAAGGCAACCAAGACAACAGTTCCTCACTCGACTATGACCGGCTGGTGACAGCTATACTTCCTTGTTTCGATTTTCTCAACCTATCATCTCACGAATCATCCCGAAAAAGTGCATGGCGCGGAGTGATCCAAGCTGATAAGGCATGGAGCCCTTGGCAAACCAACCACGTCGGAATTTTCAAGAGGTGAAAGCCATTAGTGATGTTTTTGGAGTACTTTGTCAGATGAAGGTCGTGTACCATGACAAAATCGGTATGCCTAGAGGTACGGGAAGATTTAGAAACTTCTTGTTCACTGGAATTTAATGATATTTAAAAAAATGAAAATGTATTAGTTTTAAGCAGAATATCCTAACCCTATTCTGATTATTTTACCCCCTTATAGTTCACATTTCTAATACAGTTATACTAGGAGAATGAAAGATTACCCGTGGCAACTATGACAATAAGTAGACAAAAATACCATGGCACTACAGCCCTTGAAGGGCCTTGACCTACCAAGCGACCGCTGCTCAGCCCGCAAGGCATGCAGGTTACGAGGTGTAGTGTGGTCAGCACGACGAATCCTCTCGGTCGTTATTCTTGGATTTCTAGACCGGGGCCGCTATCTCACCGCCAGATAGCTCCTCAATTCTAATTACGTAGGCTGAGTGGACCTCGAACCACCCTCAGGCAAAAGTAAAAATCCCTGACCTGGCCGGGAATCGAGCCCGGGGCCTCCGGGTAAGGGGGCAGGCACGCTACCCCTACACCACGGGGACGGCAATAAGTAGACATAGTGAGGAAGAAAAAGACTGTGATGAAACAGTGTTGGAAGACTACGTAATTAGAGTCGCGGCGAAGAATAACCGAATAAAATGTAGATTAATTGTTGTGTGTTGACATTGTAGAAAAAAGAACCATTTGTTGTTATGCTATTAAACGACGTATTTACTAGAAATCCATAGGCATGGAAATGCCATAATATACTGATATGTAGAATGTATTATTATTATTATTATTATTATTATTATACAATAATGTTATTGGCTTCAAATCCCACTAACTACTTTTACGGTTTTCTGACTCGCCGAGGTGCCAGAATTTAGTGCAGCAGGCGTTATTTTACGTGCCAGTAAATCTACCGACACGAGGCAGACGTAGGTCTACAGTACTAGAACACCTTCAAATACCACCGGACTGAGTTAGAATCGAACCTGCCAAGTTTATTATTGTTGTTGTTGTTGTTGTTGTTGTTGTTGTTGTTACTACTATGATGTCATTAAATTCTATTTTAATATTTATCTCTAATGTATTTATTTCTAGTGCAAACTATTGCCAGTGCTGATAAGGATGAAAACCAGGAACTGAATAATAATGATAATAATAATATTAATAATAATAATAATAATAATAATAATAATAATAATAATAATAATAATAATAATGGCTTTACTTCCCACTATCTACTTTTACGGTTTTCGAAGACGCCGAGGTGCCGCAATTTAAGCTCGCAGGAATTCCTTTAAGTGCCTCCGACACGAGGCTGACATATTTGAGCACCTTCAAATACCACCGGACTGAGCCAGGATCGAACTTGCTAAGTTGGGGTCAGAAGACCAGCGCCTCAACCGTCTGAGCCACTCAGCCCGGTGGGCATTGAATAAATCACAGTTTTATATTTAAAAGTTCATAAGCAGTTAAATTTCACTTATTAGAGGAAAAAGTAGCATAAAATCAATTCACCTCACGTTCCTCATTGTTACCTGACGTTTGGACCATCGATGTCAAGAAGAAAGGTAAGTAGATTATACGCGAACCACAGATTTCCTCTCAATGGAGAAGCAACACCAGTTTTCATTTTCTGAATTTTTTATCCTCTCGGTGGAAAGCTGAACGCATTTTTTAAATTTTCTTCAGTTCGTGGACACTGCAGTCATATTTTTCTGGGGGCCGTTTTAACGTATGCTTTCTTTTCTACTGTTTTTATAATCACTCAATGTTATCCCCAATTAAATTCGCAGTGTTTTCAATAGTCCACTTCATCTTGTCGCACGGAAATTGTAGCACCGATCCACACACTGTTGGATCTCGGGCGACACCCTTCGACAAGCATATTTTTGAGGCATGCGGCACCAGAGAGTGTTCGACAGATGGCAGCATGTCTCATGCCACACAGCCGCACACTACATGTCGTGCCGTGTTTCTTCAATTGAAAGTCGACTGCAGCATGCTTCACTGTCGCATGCTCCATGTCGCCCAAATGTTGCCTCAGTGGAATCCCGCCTTCAGGAGACACATTCATACTCATAATGAAAGAAGGCTATTCCCACGCTTTTAAGGGGCGAGAGAGAGGTAGATGGCCTAAGTGCGTATAGTAGCGTTCAGCTTGTAAGCAGGTCCGTACACTGGTGCTCGTGTGACCATGTGTTCCATCTGTGTGAGGACATTTAGAGCTGAACTCGGCCTCACACATATTGTAACGCACAGTGATGGGAGGCCGTATGCATGTCTAATTTGCGACACTGTATTGAGATCGCATATTACAGGGCACAGTGGTAAAAACTCTCCTGTCTGCCTAATTTGCAACACTCTGTTGAACATGCCTCGTCCGCTTGTAGGTGCACGCGATTCCTCTTTACCAGTCTTTAGCGAGTGCGGTAATGGATATTGTTCTTGCGGTGCAGTTGATGAGGTGGTACCTGGGGCATTTTCCACCACAGAGCCGGCAGGTACATTCTTCGTCTGGTTCGTGGTATCCAGCAGTTTGGCATACCTTTCCGTGGAACCCGTGGACGGCGAATCGGGTGAAGGTGTGGCGTAGGTTGAAGCCTGGCCCTTCCATTCGTCATTTCTCACTGCCTCAGTTTCATAGAATTCTTCCGGGATTTGCTGTGCTTTTCGTCGTCTTTCTTCCAGGACTGCGGTGGATGTTTCGGTGTCGGGCAGGTTGAAGGAGGTTTTTATGTCCTCTAGGAAGAACGGCTCATCCACCAGGGTGTACACCAGTCTGTTCTTTGTATATTTTGATAGTTGGAGGATTCGCTTGAGGTATCTGGCTTTGATATTTTCAATCCTTTTTAGATTCGCTATGGTTAGTTTGTGCCAGATTAATTGTATACCGTACGTGGCTACCGGGGCAACTTTAAGCTTGAACAATGCCACGGCCGTTTTCACTGATAGATTCTGGAGCTTGGGGATTTCGAACATTGCTCTAGTTGCTGCTATCGCTCTTTCTTTGATGTGTAGTGTGAAAGTTGCTCCTGTAGTCTGGAGCGTGATACCTAGGTACTTGAATGACGATACTATTTCTAGCTGGTCCCTGCCGTTTGAGAAAACGTCGTCTTTTGCGAGTCTTCCTCCTCTTCTAAATTTCATCACTTTTGTTTTCTCACTGTTGTTACTTAATGATGGTTTATTATAGCTTCCCATTTTCATATGAGACAAATGCTGGGGCTGTACCTTAATTAAGACCACGGCCGCTACTTTTCCATTCCTAGCTCTTTCCCATCCTTTCGTCACCGTTCTTTCTGGATCTTCCGATACCACTCCTATCTATTCACTTCTCGAGGTATGAACATCTATAGCTTTTAACCTCGCGTATTACACGTAGAATCTTTCTATAGTAGAATGTGTCCGGCTCCATGGCTAAATGGTTAGCGTGCTGGCCTTTGGTCACAGAGGTCCCGGGTTCGATTCCCGGCAGGGTCGAGAATTTTAACCATCATTGGTTAATTTCTCTAGCACGGGGGCTGGGTGTATGTGTCGTCTTCATCATCATTTCATCCTCATCATGATGCGCAGGTTGCCTATGGAGTCAAATCGAAAGACCTGGCGAGCCGAACATGTCCTCGGACACTCCCGGTACTAAAAGCCATACGACATTTCATTTCATAAGCTGTACCCTGTCCTAGCTGTTAGCATTGTAAGACGCTATCCATGAGGCTTTCTGTTTATTTCTCGAGTTCGCTACAAGTTTCAAAGCTGGTTTAAGGATCTACAATAAGTTAACGAGGTGCTGTCTGATCCGAAATGATATCTACTCTGTAAAAAGATAGCTGACCTCAAGATACTAAATCCCATATCATATGACGGCAGCTGTCGACTCTACAAGGAGTGTAGCACCATGAAGTTTGGATTTGGATATGCATAGCTGGTTGTGAGAGACAAAAATAAGACTTTTGAGAATCGAACTCATGATCTTACAGGCATCAGCCTGTTATTATAGTCAGTAATTCGGGAAAATCTATTTGGAAACTGCGGTCGGAAGTTAAAGAAGAGTGAACTGGAGTAGGTCGTGATTAGTGGGAAGTCGTATTAGGTGCGTTGCTAGACTGTTACCTACTGTTTCTGGACTAGGTATTAAAACTGCTCTCTCAGAAATTCCTGCCAGGGAAGGACCTTCCTTCTTCTCAACGCAGACATTGTTGAGCCACTTGTGTACTGGCCAACTAGTTCGTTATATTGGAAGTGGTATTTTTTTTTAAACCTACAACCTGTTTTCCAGTCATTGACCGGGTCAGGGATGTAATGAATGAAGCAGATATAGGTTGTTAGTACGATGGGGTCGCCAAAGTGATTATTAATGAATGATATATGCTATGAAATGATAATGGGGAGTGTTTCTGGAATGAAAGATGACAGGGAAAACCGGATACCCGGAGAAAAACCTGTCCCACCTCCGCTTTGTCCAGCTCAAATCTCACATGGAGTGACCGGGATTTGAACCACGGTATCCAGCGGTGAGAGGCCGACGCGCTGCCGTCTGAGCCACGGAGGCTCTGGAATTGTAATTATATCACATTTATGCATTTATAATTTTGCTTTGGATGCGAGGCAAATTGGTCGGTGTTGGAATCAGGGAAGCAACAGGACGTTACATGTAATCCCGCGGATGTAGATAGCACTGCCACATTCGTCTGTGTGATCGAAACCATGACTTAGTTTTCTCCAGTTCACTCCACCCCAACCGGGCTGTAATATACGAGGAAGAGAGAAATGTCGTTCTTCCCACTGGGTCCATCTTTCAAGTCTGTTCACCTCCCCAGTGGCTTGACCTGGGATCGAAACCCGAAGAGAATTTTCACTCTGATGAATAACCCCATTCTACAGAGATGCGATGTCATCTCTCAGCCAGGGAAGCTTGCATGTGTATGAAATATCCTTTCTTTCAAACAGAGGCGCGAACAAACGACAGTTGTGAAATGATACTGTCACCGAGAAGGAAATTGGAAACTGAGAAACTTCTTCTAGAAGCGTGTTTGTTAATTTGGTCCAAGAAGAAAATCATTTTACGCTCTACTTATTTAGAAGTCCAGCTACAGTGATAATTCCATCAGAATTTCTCGGTTATTGCCGAAATATTGGAACTGTCCTAATGTTCATGGAGTTTCGGTCGCGAATAATGATAAGTACAGTAGCTCGTGCACGTTTCCGTCGAGGTTATTATTCAATCCTGTTTTGTCATCGAGATTCGAATATTGACCGCAAAAGTATACTGTAAAATGGCTTGAGTAATTACTAGACCTGGGATTTTAGGCTCTAAAAACAGTTTTAGGCACCTAAAATAGGCTTTTAAAACAAGTAAAATAGGTTTTTAAAAGAGAAAATAGGCGCTTAAAACATGCTTTAAAAAGACACCAAATAGACTTAAAATATTAAAATATACACTTAAACTGTAAAGTGATATTTTTACTTTAACAAACGTGGTATGCCTATTCTTAACACAATCAGCTACAATATTAAGACATAATTAAAAATACATTTTTCAAAAACACTAAACGATTATATGAAAAATTATAATCAGTATCGGTACTGAACTAAAACCTTAAAACTAAAATCACTGATCACAATCACAGCACTGTAGGCATCCCATAACGGTGTGTAAACGCGACCGGAGTATGTGTTATTTATTTTTAATGACCATTCCTACGACAGTTTCATTCTAGTTTGCTTTACAGTACGTAACAATAATCTTCTCCAAATTTTCCACAGTTGGGATGTGTCTTTTGTCTGTAAAATTTATTTTGAAAGCAGAAAGAGAATGTTCCACACTCGCAGATGTTAGAGGGACATGGGAAAATTTACTTAAATTTTTCAGTTAAATTTCACTACATAACTTTACCTTTTTCCCATCCATTACCTGATGTACCCTTTTCAACACTGATGTGGACTAGCCCACTTGTCACTTATTTTATCCCCTAAAACTTAACCTCTGATGTTCTGCTCTTCACTCAGAGTTGTGCATTATATGATTGTAAAAATTACAGATGTTGACTATTTTAAATGTACAGTATAGGCATCTTAGGCACTAAAATAGTAAAATAGGCTCTAAAGATCGAAATAGGCATTTTAGGGCACTATAAAACTCTACGGATGTAAGGGATTCATCATGAAACGTCAACATATTTTTACATTTTCATGTTATTAAGGAACAAAATAGGCATTTGCCTTAATATTCCAGGTCTAGTAATTACTCTCCTGCCGGTTACAGTCACACCCCTTTACTTGATTTCCTAGGACTGAAGATTGTTTTCAATAACAATGACGATGGCTCTGCTCATGCACTTCGGCTGTTATTCATACGAAGTGGTCATATCAGATTTTTGAGTTGAGTTCCTGTGTAGAGGCTGTGTTGAATACGAGTAGAATTTATAATAGATGTTCTAGCAGGAAGACTGCGTAGGGTAGTTAAAGTTTCGTTGAAGTTGTTTCATAACACGTTGTATAGAATAGAATAGAATACTCCCATCCCCCACTTTCGGATCACCTCAAACTGAGGAGGGAGTAATCACTTATTATAAAACAAAATGTGTTTTGCTACATGCATTCCTCGATTGAAAAGGTGCGTGTTGTGGGTTTGTTTCGCGTAAGGGTAAAGCGGGAGTTTGTATTCTTGAGTTTTGTATTCAATTTTATTTTATTTGTGGTGTCTTCTCTCGTAATGCCTATTTCCTTCAGATCCTCTCCTACTTCTCTGATCCATTTACATCCTGTTTTGAAACGAGATTGTGTTGTACTAATTGTCTCCGAAGTCTCGAATCCTGCGTCCTCATGCTGTCCGAAGAATCCCAGTCTCCTCTTACGCATAGTATCTGCAGTGGGTTCTAGCTCTTTGTACACCACTCTGTTAGGTATTATGCGCCACTGTCCATCCTGCTGGTATTTTTTTAAATGCAGGTTCTTCCAATCCTCCTTTCAATTTTCTAAGTCTCTCAGTCTTTAATTGTTAATTCAGGTGAAAAAGTGTTTCTGCTGCATGTGTAGCTTCTGGTTTTATATCTGTGTTGTTGTGTTTTATTTTTGCATTTAGTGATATACATTTAGTTAGGAGTCCCTTCGGGCTAAGCGGCTCTCTGGTAGTGAGTTGACCGTGAGCCATTTTGTTTATAATTCTAATTTAACTATTACTATCAATGTGGTTAATATTCAGTTCTTGCTTAGTTGTTACGAATTTGAACAATGTAATGGGCGAAGGCCTGTAAGTTCAAAGTTCAATAAATACAAACATATCTAATAAAGGATAGACATTTCTTTTTGTAGATATCCCATGTTAATTTTTGTGCTTTAGCTAATCTATTTATTCTTGTTTGGATCGAGATTTTTTCATTTAGGTTATGTGCTATTACTTCTCCAAGATATTTAAATTGAGGTACTATTTCAATTTTAGAACCATTTATGGTAACTTGTTTTAATGTGTTGGTTTTTGGGGCATAATTTCTGTTGTGTTTTTTTTTTTTTTTTTTCAAATGATATTTATGAGGCCAATGCTTTGAAGTTTTGATATCAGGGTTTTGCTTCTTTTATGCCAACTGCTAGTAATGCTAAATCGTCGGCGAAACCCAGGCAATTTGTTATTTTTAGGCCAATCTTTATTTTTGGAGGACATTTTCTAAACCATTCCCTCATTACCATTTCTAGAGCACAATTAAATAATAGTGGTGAGAGCCCATCTCCCTGCCGTAGTACAGTTTTAATTTCAAATGACTCTGGCATTTCAACGCCACTACAGTACAAACATTTATCCATTGATACATTTAATATTATATTAAAAACTTACTAGTAGATATATACATTTCCCCAGTTGTCCCCCACATTTTTCTTTCTGCACTAGATGTAGTACAGTGTTGAATATTCTCGGATAAACAAATCTCTTAACCTTCTTTATTTTCGTTAATGCCTCTAACACGTTTATCACTGAATGTCCACGGCTTGTGATCAACAGTAAACTGATGGAACACATGCTTTAATAATAATAATAATAATAATAATAATAATAATAATAATAATAATAATAATAATAATAATAATAATAATAATAATTTTACGTCCCACTTACCATCTTTATGCTTTCGGAAACGTCGAGGTGCCGGAATTTCGTCTCGCAGTTCTTTTACGTGCCAGTAAATCTACCGACATGAGGCTGGCGTATTTGAGAACCTTCAAATACCACCGGACTTAGTCGGGATCAAGCCTGCCAACTTGAGCTCGGAGAGCCAGCGCCCTATCGTGAAAGATGATGCTATGTTGGGACAAATAATCAAACGACTTCACTGAGCACGGGTAGATACATTGTTTAAAAAAATCACTGAGAAAAGTACACGGATAGAGTGTGTAATAATGTAATCTGGTATTCAGAAGTTGGTGTCAGTCTTTACTGCGGTGTTCCGTGGTCGTACATCTTAACACCAGACAAAATACTGCGCTACCTTCCCAGTCCAGGCTATTTTATGTTCCAACGTCGTTGAACACCCACGACTGTTAGTACAACTATAAAAAGACAAATCACCGGGCGAGTTGGCCGTGCGCGTAGAGGCGCGCGGCTGTGAGCTTGCATCCGGGAGATAGTAGGTTCGAATCCCACTATCGGCAGCCCTGAAGATGGTTTTCCGTGGTTTCCCATTTTCACACCAGGAAAATGCTGGGGCTGTACCTTAATTAAGGCCACGGCCGCTTCCTTCCAACTCCTAGGCCTTTCCAATCCTATCGTCGCCATAAGACCTATCTGTGTCGGTGCGACGTAAAGCCCCTAGCAAAAAAAAGACAAATCGGGAAAGCCAGCAACCTAGCAACCCATTATCTTCCTTTAAAAGGCAGCCATCAGTAAAAATAAGAAGGAACTACCTACTGCCATGCATGTATGATCTGACATCCGTAAGTAGGTCGTTAGTACTCATCTCGATTGTTACCACCGTGGTCCATTAACTTCGTGCTCAATCTGTTTATGACACAGTAATGTAGTTGTAGCCTGTTCTAAAGAAAGTAATCAATACTCTTGTTGCCGTGTGTTCATGTGGTCTCTGACATAAATCATAATAAAGGCTCATAAAAGCTTATAAATCAAAATACTCTTCTCTTAGTCCTCCCCGTAGCATAATGGTGAATCGAAGCCATATATCATGTCCTGTTCCGAGGTATTTATATTTATCGATTCTCTATCCAAATATATTGTAATCATTCAGCGATTCATGACCTTTTGATCTACACTGTTTGTAATCATATAGTTCTGCATTCTTATCATTTAGTGAGTTGAGAAATTGTCCTTTAGATATTCAGTGCCAATGAGAGAGCAGATTACTTAGCGCGATTGTTCGTCTGTAACAACTATAGGAAATATTCAGTGTCAGGACTGAGGTGTAGAAGCTTGGCAACTAGTTGTTTTTACAAAGGCTGCCGTGATTCGCATTCCAGCCAGTGCATGTAGTCACTGCGATTCAGATTCTACGTAAAATTGGATTGCAAGAATAAGAGACGACGCTTCAAACTACATGCTTAATTCTTGTTTTCTTTATTTAGCTCTGAGGTATATCGTATAATCGACGACCTCCGTTTTTGTTGTTGCTTTAATTACATACCGGGAATTTCGTGATTGCCAGTTGCGTACACTTTTTATGAGATCTTTTAGCTCGTCTATTTGTAGTAGGTGTTAGTTGTCGCAAGCTATCTCTATTTTGAGAAGCATTGAGGTTCAAAATACTGTGGAAATTCGTTTTAAATTGACTGGTTTTTAGAATTCTAACCCATCTATCTCCTGAATCCATGATAATTTATACCGTTGCCATCTTTTAAATGCCGTGACTCATCCTGTTTAATGGTTCAGTTATATCAGATTCTCTGACACACGGGATGTTATTTTTAACAATCGACTTGCTGTAGTACAATAGGCAATGTTATGTATATGTGTTGATGGAGAAGGAATTGCGACTGTGATGAACACGAAACGTGATTAATATCAGCCCCAGTGTAAGAGTGATTTATTGAATGATTGATTAAGAGACTAGAGTTGGGAAGGAGTCGGTCTTGTTGTGTACGTTGGGTACCATTTCGGCATTCACCATGGAATACTACTTCAAATTATTGTTGAGAATGTTGCTGTTACTTTTTCTCACGGCTGTAATTTCAAAGCACGCCCTGTTCTAGATCTTCAAATAAGATAATCTTAAATTTGTAACCGATCCGGAAATCATAACTGACATCTTGTACGTTTAGCAGCTATTCACTTTAAATTCACCGTGGAATTAAGAGAATATAATCAACAATGTCAGAGTTTTGATCTCACTGGATATAACTTGTATCATTGTGAAACTATCGTATTTCTGGGGTATTGAACCGCTGACCTGATACTCCAAAAGCAGTTACGTTTTATCAGAAACGCATTACAGTAACTCATCCTTTATTACATTTGGTATTCAACTGTATTATATGAGGTTAGATTTGTGATACTAATAGGGAGAGGGACCCTAATTCCAAGTCATGACTTTAAAAATTGCTCCGAGCTATTACAACACATTCATTACAGCACTCCACTATCGACATTTCTGTTATGTTCCTAAAGGGTGTCCTCAAGAGAATCAACCAATTTCCTATTCAGGAATGAAATGCAATTGCATCGTATCCCTGATATCTACCATGTTCCTACGGGACGTAGTAATATGAAACTTCTTCAGCTGAGGCAACAAACATAGATCAGTTATGAATTATCGTTATTATCCAAATCTTCTGTAGAACGCATGGCATTCCAGGTCGATAAGATGTGTTTGTAAAGAGGATAAACTCCAAAATGTAGTTTCCCTGTAGGAACACGCAAGACTGATTAGCTCCGTTTGAGAATCCTTTCACAACTTTTGTTGATAAATATTAACAATATACTGTAGTAGTACTGAATTAAAATTGGTATTGGGTACTCTACCATACTTTTTCCAGAAAAGGTCCAAATTTATTTTAATATATCGGACATTTTTACCATGTCCTAAATACAAACAGCCTCAAGAATTATGATTGCACAGAATTTGCAAGGTACAAATAATTCCTGTTATTTTGAAAGTATTGCTATAAGTACGGCGTGGTAACCATGTTTATAATGTCATAGACATACAGGCAGTCGTTTTACGACATTACAAAATATCAAAAATGAATAGACATTATTAACTGAACAAAAACGTTCAAAAGCGCTGAAAATGTATTAAACAGAATATTTCGAAATTTGAAACATTACTGATATTTTCTGTAGGTTACACTGTCGGGTAGTCTTGTTGTCAAGGATTTCGTTTTGAAGTAACATAGGAAGTCCAATTAAACATTATTTAAATACTTGCAATGGTATATCTGACGGTTTCATTCTTGTATATAAATTAAACGAAAATATTATTACTTAGTCTCCATTCCGACGAAATTATAAGAGTATCAACCTCTTTCCATTTCATGAGCTCACGACATTTCCACAACTTTTTCATTCAGAAATTGCAAATTGATTACGACGTATTCAAGATGTCAAATACAGTAGATATTTCAAATTAAAGTAACAAAGATCTGATAGTGGTACCTACACCTTATTTATTTTCATCTTATTTCAGACCTTTACAAACAACATGTATGCTGGTGACCCTGTTTGACATTGTATATATTGTCCCCGTACTAGGTCTACCGGCGAACAAGAGACACCCCAGGGGTGCTCAGTTCGACAGGACTGCTGACTTAATAAATGCAAGTGGCAGGATTGACATGAGGTTCGGAAAATAACAATGTTTTAAGTATAGAGAACATATCACACTTTTATTCAAATAAAATAAAATATTTGCCATCCTGACATCTATGATGATGAAAATGATCGCTACGTTACGTTAATTACTACTGATCTTGATGTGACAAAAATAATACTAACAAATGGGATGGTACATGTAACTTAGTTTTCCCTACTATTCTAACAGAGTGTTGAAGATAACATTACTTTTTTTCTGTTTGAAAACATTCGTTTAGTAAAAAAATTAATGGATTAGAAAAATGAGTTCTTGCGTAGAATTCCTCAAACAATCTGGAAAAATGCATTAATTTTAATAAAGTGTATAATAGAAAATCTCCAGGATTAGTTAGTTTACTACCTTGACAAAATATGAGTGAAATTCTGTTCATCAAACATTTTGTTAACATCTAAATGAAAAATTGAATTTGCCTTTGTTTTCTGAAAGTTAATTCGAGACGTCAAGTATATCTGTTCACGTCTTCCCACTTATATCCTCGTGAGAACTAATAACAAAACTTATTATCGCTTGGTCATTAAATGAACAAAGATTAGCATTATGACTCCTTGGAAAAATCAATAAATAGAAAAATATATTTCCTGAACGTGGAAATCCTTTCCATACAATGAATTAACACCATCAAAGTGTCACACATCACCACAACACAAATGCACAGAAAATAAATGTCTTAACACTAGAAAATCTCAAAATCTACGACTAGCTACAGAAAAATGCCAAAGAAAGAAATATGTACATTATTTATACGTCATGTTCGGGTGTTAATCAATAACTCCACTCTCCCATTAGCTCGTTTCAACATATTAAAAGGTAAAGTCTCCACGTGAGTACGAAATATGACATCGAAAAGTGAGCTCGCCTGGTTCCGAACTGTAACATTATTAAGATATTCAATTGAGGATCCATTTCCCAGACCTAAGGTCTTCCAATAAGATTTACACGTACCTTAAACTTAGAATTACTGACTTTCATGAGCACTATTAGGAGATTATCCTGAATTATGGAGTACATCGGTCAACATGGACTTATCCTTATCATCAGAAGACATTACTGCATTAACTACACTTCGTATAATCTCGAAGATTCAGTATTTCCATTATACCATGATCAACATCATGTATAAAAATATCACTACATTAATACGTGAAAATTCAATTTCACAAAGACTCATATCGTACGTACCAATTCCACATAAATTACACGTACAATACAACATCATAACGACGACCATAACTCATCGTAACCACTCATCACGCAATGTGTAGTCAGGAAAATTATAAGAACCTGTCATCGTCCCAAGACAAGTCTTATCGTTACATTTGTCTCGATGATTAACTAATCCATTAGTTATCATATACCACAACGCATGTACTCTAAATAAATCCATACACTCGATTCGAAATTAATATCCTGATGACATGCTATCGTAGACACGAGGTGCGAGTAAAAGTCCAATTTATCATGAAAATGTCAAAAATATTGGGAAAATATCACTTCGATAAATTCATCTGACACAGATTAACTCACTATTTATAATGAAATTCGTACAATGAGAAAGGATGGTTCTGATAACACATGGATAACTTCAACTGATCCATCATCTTCAAACTCAACAACACGTGGTCATGAATTAAGCAAGTATGCCAATTAAGCTACAAGTCCTATCTCACACATTAGAAATAACCAGTGAAATACCGTGAGAATAAATCAACTAGATATTATAGACCAAATCTAAAGAAAGATTAAGAGTAGAAATAAAGAGCTACATAGAACAGATATAAATAAGACGTTGTCGATTTAACTTATTTTGTTGTCTTCATATCGAAATTCTGGGTCCTCAATCACCCATTCTAAGGCGGAAGCCCTTGCATTTCACCGCTGCCAACGCTGGTCAATGGGCTTAGAATTTAATGATGGAATGTGTGGAGTCTCTGGCGATGATAATGTAGAGGTCCTCTTCTACGTTTACACTCTCGGAAGATTGCTGAAACTTGTAACAAATGAATTATGAGAAATCCTGAACACAATCTTGCAATTTATGATGAAGGAAAACGTACATTTAAGATTTATCTGCTATTTCGACGTCTTTTTGTATCACTAATTAAGGTCGTAGGTTTGCACAATTAGAAGAAAGCGTCGAACACAGGAATGAGTCCACTATCCCTGATGATAGTATCCCCACTGACGTTCTGCGTTGAAAACCAGCTAGCGAAGTGAACGAAGTGACTGCAGTGAATAAACCATGAATATGTGAGAGCTTGTACTCTTATAACTTGCCTTAAATATCGTCGCGTAGCACTCGTTGTAGGAAGTGAAGTCAAACCAAGTACTGAATTCTTATGGGGTTTGAATAAATAATTTCACCTTCATTTCTAGCCGAAATACCGTTGAAATCAAGTAAAAATTCAGTTATTATTTTTTATAATTCACGCGTGACATTATTAACACGGTCCAGTCAAATATTATTCATGTGTACCTTCTAAATTATGCATATCACGCCACCAAAGATATTATAAATATTTCTTTTATTATAAATCGATGTGATTGCAGACGCACATATTCTGGCTATTTTCATCTCTCGCCCGCTTTTATTTTTAATCTATTTTAATTTCCAATCAGCCAGCTACCCCTTCAAGTCAGAAACAGGTTATCGTCTGGCCAAGGCCACGCGCGCCGTGCCGACAAAGCAAGCCCAGTAACACACTGACCCATATTCACTCAACCGACCTGGATACGGTCACAATATTCTGTCCGTAATATTCTGTCCCATGTACGGGAAAATCGCAACCACCGATGACGGCGCCAAAGTGATAGCATACATGACCAACTATTAAACCTGAAACGTTTTGTGAAATGTGAATGACGTCACAAATAAAAAGTTACCATTTTTTGTCGCCAGTGGAATCCTAAATAATACAATTCTTCCCAAAATTTCGGTATTAGTTTTTGGATATTAATTTTTCTCTGTCTCATATTTAACCCCTCCCCCCTTTCTCTCTCTCTCTCTCTCTCTCTCTCTCTCTCTCTCTCTCTCTCTCTCTCTCTCTCTCCGTATATGACGTCAGTTTTGACGTCATACCTGCTTTGTTATCCTGTATTCATATTTGTCACGTGTTTCTATTTCCTTCATAGTACCACAGTTCCCTATTCAAAGTTGTATACCTCTGGTAGTTTCACACCGTAACTTGTTCTTAATAAATCAATAGAGCAACATTTAAAGGCGACTGTAAATTGTGAATGACTACACATTAGAACTTCATGTATCTGTATTTTTGGCTTATCGGTAATCATTACGTAACTCATGAAACTACAGAAGTCTGTTATTCTTTTGCTTGGCACCACGTCTAGCTCGCACAGATTTCTTGTGGGACTACCCAAATACGCAAATTAGTCGCCTGCTGCTGGGTTCCCCCTCCCCACAATGTCACGAGGTCACTTCGGACACGGCAGTTTAAATGTTCCTCTGATTATTGTTATTATTAGCCATTTTATGTATTGTATCGTGTTAATTATGCCTTTAATAAATCTTCGATCATCTGGATCGCGCCCAATCTATTTTGAATTTTATAAAAGAGGTCCAATTATTTTTCGAATAATTCTGACAAGACCAAGTCGATGGTATATAGTAAGTGAATCCTAGACGGTAAGTGTATGTTCATCAAAAATTCACGCCTCCTCTTTCGAATCTTAGAAATCTTAAGGAATCTCATAATAAATTATTTCCCCATGAACATTCCGATGCACATGAAGTATATACACGTTTAAAACAAAGAAGTGTGTAATTCCTTATTACCAAGGCATATCAAACTTTATAAGTGCCTCCGTGGCTCAGGCGGCAGCGCGCCGGCCTCTCACCGCTGGGTTCCGTGGTTCAAATCCTGGTCACTCTATGTGTGATTTGTGCTGGACAAAGTGGAGGCGGGACAGGTTTTTCTCTGGGTACTCCGGTTTTCCCTGTCATCTATTATTCCAGCAACACTATCCAATATAATTTCATTTCATCTGTCAGTCATTAATCATTGCCCCAGAGGAATGCGACACAATTCCTATCCTGGCCGCAAGATGGGGCTTCATTCATTCCATCCCTGACCCGGTCAATGACAGATTGTAGGGTTTCATTCATCAAACTTTATACTGCTATGATAAATAATTCGATAAATGTTCCGACTGTTAAAAAAAATTGAAATTCTAACCACACTGTTTAAAAGTGATTTGGACATCTCACTTACTTCACACTGTGTTTGTATTTTAATTGTAAGTTTATTTGCATAGAATACTGTACAGTACAGTGACGTCCACTAAAATCGGTGGTGTCATTACACATAACCTTCCGGCTAAAACACCGCCTAGGTCACAGAACGGACGCGAGCTTGCAGTGGTTTTTGTAAATCAGGCTCCATGTTTGCACCTTTCCAGGAGCGGAAGTCGCGCGTTGATTGGCGTTTGTTATAAGTTTTAGTTGGAGATTCAAGTTGTTTACGACAAGGTCGGCCGTGTAGCATGGACGTCAGTACTGGCACTTTCTTGTCTTTCTCCTGTAGAAGTACCAAACAAAACATCAGTCACAAGATGAGTGAAAATGGTACAGCGTGGGGCAGAGGAACTTGCTTATTTGAATTTAGCGACTCTTGTTCTGAGGAGAGTGGGGGTAGGCACATTCTAAAGGGCGGGGTGTAAAGCTGTCGCTCTGCTATGCTTTTCTTTAGTGAGTATCATGGAGTGGACAAAGGTGGAGTGCGCGTTCGCTGTCGAGGCATACTTTTCTAAAGGTCGCTCAATCATCGCCACGTTCATTTCGTACCCATTTCAATATTACGCCCCGTACAGTTGGCAGTCGATTGTTTCATGGGTAAACAACTTCAGGAAAACTGGTGATGTGAAGAAAAAACTGGGCTTCCACAAACACCAACCTCACCCCAAAGCATTCACACGGTAAGGCATTCTGTTGTGCAATTCCTTGAGCGTTCTGCCAGCAAATATGGAGCTGCTATTGGGTTGTCTATGGGGCGATTCCTTCGTCAGGAACTGAAATTTAATCGCTACAAAATGGCTGGGGTGCAGGAACTTAATCCACGCGATTATGTTGCCGGAGAAAATGGATGTTAGGTGCTTCTTGACATGCCTCACGATTTACTTGTTTTCTTCAATGATAAGACTCATTTCCATATTTTGTGACCTTTAAATAAGCAGAAGATGCGTTATTGGAGCCCTATAAATCCCAGTTTACTTCATCAGCACCCCCTACATTCACAACGTGCAACTGTTTGGTGTGCACTATCGCAAGTTGGAATAATTGGTCCCTGAACGGGCAGAGTCGGTGACTGCTGCCCGTTATGTCCACATGATTGACGAGTTCTTCCTGCCAGCACTCAATGAGATGGATGTAAGAGACGTATGGTTCCAGCAGGACGGTGCCACGGCACACACAGCGCGTGTATCAACGACTTTTTTGCAGCAACACTTCCCAGGACGCCTTATCTCCTTGAGGGACGATCTGCACTGGCTTGCGTGGTCGCCTGATTTAGCCACCTGCGACTAATTTTTTGGGGGGAGATATATCTAATATCAGTTGTTTCCAACTATCGTCCTCAGACCCTGGCTCACCTGAGGAACAACATTCGTCAAGCTGTCTCCGACGTACCCGTCGATATCCGGGAGAGAGCTGAATGAAACTTCCGAGTTCGTTTATTGCAGTGTATTGAGAAAACTGGACGCCATATTCCTGATATCATCTTTAAAAGTGTATATATTCAAAGAATTAAATATATATCTGCATTTTTATTTTTTAATAGCATTTCGAAATAAGAAGGTTGCTCTGCCCCACCCTGTATTCACATTGTAAATACTTTATATTGGAAGTGATTTGTTTTCAGTAACGCACGCAGTATATCTGGAACAATTGGGTATTTTTATTGTTAATGAACTAATCCTGTGGTGTGTAGGAAGATTGTCTGCCTTTTATCCAATGGTCCGATACCGATTCCTAGCTTCTCCAAGAATGCAGGCTACATGGGCTGCCTGCGTGACAGTTTCGACGTTTAGTTTTACTCAGCCAGATTGTACAGTAAACCAGATCTCTGTTGGGTGATCTGTGACTGATGTTAATAATTTTTTTCGACTAAACACCAAGTGCCGGCCCCGCGGTGTAGGGGTAGCGTGCCTGCCTCTTACCCGGAAGCCCCGGGTTCGATTCACGGCGAGGTCAGGGATTTTTACCTGCATCTGAGGGCTGGTTCGAGGTCCATTCAGCCTACGTGATTACAATTGAGGAGTTATCTGACGGTGATATAGTGGCCCCGGTCGAGAAAGCCAATAATAACGGCCGAGAGGATCCGTCGTTCTGACCACACGACACCTTGTAATCTGTAAGCCTTCGGGCTGAGCAGCGGTAGCTTGGTAGGCCAAGGTCCTTTGGGGCTGTTGCGCCATGGTGGAAACACCAAATGCTAGAGATCTTTTACATGCCGGCATCGTACGACATGGAGTGCCCTGTGAACTTTCTTCGCCCTTAAAAGATCCCGAACTGAGGAAGTGGTCGCGCAGTTTGGCTTACGTAGCTATCAGCTTGTATTCGGAAGATAGTCGGTTCGAACCCCACTATCGGCTGCCCTGAAAATAGTTTTATGTAGTTTCCCATTTTCACACCAGATAAATTCTGGGATTGCACCTTAATTAAGGTCACGGTCGCCTCCTTCCCACTCCTAGCGCTTTACTATCCCATCGTCGCCATAAGACTATAGCCCATGTGTCTGGACGTAAAACAAATTGTAAGAAACAGATCCCGAAACCTCTTCTGGGTTTGACCCCGAAATTTTGCTTTCCGGAGTCCAACACTCTGCCAGTTATCCTCCAATTTAACCCTCTCTAATGCTACGTCCGAACCCAATAGTTTGGAAACAGAAAGACAATGAATAACCGATTACGTCGCTAAGTTCGTTAAATATCGCTTTGAGAGAACCTGCCTCGTTTGGTGTCGAGTACATGACTACTAGAAAGGATAACGTAGCCGGTTACCTACTGAGGAGATATATATACACTTTCGTTATGGACCTTTAAACACCTTCCAGCGTTCAGTCTGCAAACTTCTATGAAATCTAACCTTTTCCACAATCCTCGGAAATGAAATGGCGTACGGCTTTTAGTGCCGGGAGTGTCCGAGTGTCCGAGGATATGTAGGCGACCTGCACGTCCTGATGACGAAATAATGAAGACGACACATAAACCCAGCTCCCGTGCCAGCGAAATTAACCAATGATGGTTAAAATTCTCGACCCGGGACCCCTGTGATCAAATGTCAACACGCTAACCATTTAGCCATGGAGCCGGACTCCACAATCCTCTATTTGCAACTAGCTCTATGGCTTAAATTAGTTCAAAGTTGAGTTTAAACAGTCGACGCCTTGATCTCCTTCTGCTTCTCTTGCCCTCCATGGCTGAATCCGTTATTCCGTTTTGTAATTTATCACTTTCCATTTGCTCACCTGACTCATCACCGAAGCATAACTTCATCCACCAGGTTAGTTATTAAACTGTTGTATAATTTTCAGCGCCTTCCTACCATTCTTCCCTCCGGTTTGTACCAGCAATGATTTTAATTAACCGAGCTCGATAGCTGCAGTCCCTTAAGAGCGGCCAGTATACAGTAATCTGGAGATAGTGGGTTTGATCTCACTGTCGGCCAAACTGAAGATGGTTTTCCATGGTTTCCTATTTTCACGCCAGGCAAGTGCTGGCCGCTTCCTTCCCCCCCCCCCCATAGACCTTTCCTGCCCCATCGTCACCATAAGTCCTATCTATGCCGGTGCGAGGTAAAACGACTTATAAAAAAACAACACATTTTCGTTACTTTCATGCTGGTAACTACTATAAATAAGATATCCTGAATCCACGCAGCTTTCACTCTCCTTCGGCAAAATCGGTCTAAAAACAGTGTGATGTAAATATTATTTCCTTCGAGGACTCACTTCTTTCTTACAGAATGACCATGATTACAACTGTGAGGCGGTAATATTAAGAGTCTCAACTTACCCACCTCCTGGAAGAAACTTTCACGGATATCTTGAAGACATTTGCGATCACTTCGATGTACTCGTTGGTCCCAGCCTTCTGGAGCGTTGTAGATGGAATCGTAAGTGAATTTCTTAGGATGTTGTTTATTGTTGTTGTAGTAAGATATTGGTGGCATGTCTTCTGGTACATGGATTACCTGTGATGAGATCAATGACATGTTTAATGAACAATATTTCGTTGTTATGAAAGAATATCTTAATATCGTGTGAAGAGATGTATTCTTCCTTTACATACCCTTAAGTTATTAAAATTATTATACTATCGGCAATGATAATTGTTGCAAGGGGTTAATCAACGTGCTTTTTATTACTCCATTAATATTAATCGATGCTTCAGGAAGAATTTATACATTTTTACCAATGTGGAGTCAATTTAAAGTAGTAATTAAAAGACTTCTTAGGCCTCTGAAATCTCGTACCGCAATATCGCAGAAAAATAAGACTTGACCACAGATCACAGGAGAAATCTGCTTCAGGAAAGTGGAAACAATGATAGACCTATTCGTGGATTCCGTATTTGCTACACACATCTCACAAGATATGTAGATATAGGAATGGAACCGAGTAGATTGCCTAGGAGACTAAATGGCTCTGCCGTAGATGGTAAAATGCGTAGACAATGGTGATGGCAGTGGAAATGGTTATATTAAGGGGCAAAACAGCGGGATAAACCATTCTTAACACTAAGGTAGGGGGCCAAATTCCGTCCCTGCACCTAATTTCGTCCCCCTAGGGAGTATCTAATGTTTAGCCGCGTGCACACTCGTAGCCTCATCCCGTTGTCTTGTGAGATTTTGTTGTGTGCAGCACATTTAGTTTCCGTGTGCAAGGAGGACTCATTTTTCATGCTGAGCTGAGTTAATGCAGCTTGTTATTCCTAGAGTGAGCACTGATGTGCGTGTGTGAAATACTGGACTGCATTCCAGTCGTGTGGTGTAGTTTCTGGCGTGTAATCGCTACAGTGAGGTGGTTGGCGTGAGTTACTGTAGCGGCCATTGTAATAAATCAGAGAATGTTCGTAATTTCGTCCCCCTTCATTTTATTTATTATTTATGAAAATATTATTTTCAGTTCGGAAAACGCAAGCAGTGGGGGTAAGGAGGCTATTAAGGCAGTGAGGGAGAAGATAATAGGTTACAAACGTGCAAGTAAAGCATTTAACATCCCACGGGCAACGCTGAAAGACTACGTTAAAAAGAATACCACGGGACATTTTTCAAGTAATTCATTATAGGGAAAGTGTTTGTTAAAATTAGAAAGGAAAAATATTAAATTAATTGTACTTTTCATAAATTTGGTGGGGGATGAAATTATGAACACATTTTCGATAGTTAAGTTTTTGTAGTGTTTATGTGTATGTCAAATATTGACTACCTCACGTTATAACAGCTTCATTGTAAATTGCCTGTAAGAGGAGAATATATTCAGTATTACCAATTTTTAGCCATATTTCTGAATTTCTAGAAGACCAAATCTGCTAAGGGGGACAAAATATAGACCTAGGAGAAGGAGTAATAGTTCTGTTATTTCAAATAATATTGGCTAATGAAAGATAAATATTTTGAAAAACAAGAAAATTAAAACTCCCTGAACCTCGCAAACTGAATGCCATCGAATCAGATGGCAAGACACGTTGAGCTCCGAAGACGAAAGGTGACTAGGAGATGTAGGAGACGATTGTTACAATCGGTAGTTGAAAAATAATCATACCGTGAAGGAATATTATTCGTTGCTCTGAAAGGCATAAGAGACGTTATAAATGTTTGTGTGTTGGTCTTCATCGCCACACGTATTCATCATTATCAACAATAGATGGCAGTAACCCTACTCCTTAATGCATTAACAATCATTCGTCATCGTCAGGAATCATGTAAGGTGCACCCTATCAACATGATGTTTAGGCTTCTTAAAACACTACACTCATCCGTTAGTACTTATGGTGCGTGCGCCATTCCAGTGCCGTCTCTGAGAGACATGAGGCATAAAGAATAAACAATTTTACGAAATTTGAAAATAAACTTTTGCAAATTGTTTTCTATTTCACATTTTTTTTCTTCTTTACCCTACTATGAGGTCTACTGTTTATCGAGATGAAATGTAATGGCGTGTGGCTTTTAGTGCCCGGGGGTGTCCGAGGACGATTTCGGCTCGCCAGATGCAGGCCTTTTGAATTGACGCCCGTAGGCGACCTGTGCCCCGTGATGAAGATGAAATGATGATGATGATGATGATGATGATGACACATAAATCCAGCCCCTCTGTCAGCGCAGTTAACCAATTATGGTTAAAATTCTCCACCCTGCCGGGAATCGAACCTGGGTCCCCTGTGACCAAAGGCCAGTACCAAAGGCCGTGCGGTTAGGGGCGTGCGCAGCTATGAGCTTGCATCCGGGAGATATTTGGTTCGAACCATATTGTCGGCAGCCCTGAAGATGGTTTCCCGTGGTTTCCCATTTTCACACCAGGCACATGCTGCGGCTGTACCTTAATAAAGTCCACGGCCATTTCCTTCTCACTCCTAGGCCTTTCCTTTTCCAATGTCGCCATATGACTTATTTGTGTCAGTACGACGTAAAACGAATCATAAACATAATATCAAGGTTTGTATTCATGGACTGTGAGTTGGAACTGATTTCACTTAGCCCATAAGATTAACTGTGGACCTGGCAGCGGCTCTTATTGAAGAATTCAAGCAATACGGCTTTGGTTGTTACACTGACCACGAAGAATTTCTACTTCTGCAGTTCTTGGTCAGCGGTTGCTTTTGCAGGCCCAGGCCCTTAATGATGTACATGTTTCGTGGTTTGTCGTATTATCTAGTAATGACAATATATATTTATTCGATCTAAGAAATCTCAGTCAAAATGTTCATTGTCAACCTGAACTCTCTT